>NC_089597.1:16270949-16586992 GCF_019320115.1 Miscanthus floridulus
AGATAGGAGTGCTTGGAAGACAGCTATTCACGTGCCTGAACCTTGATTGCTTCTGTTGGGTTTCAACTCTAGCCTATCCCAACTTGTTTGGGACTTCGCTTTGTTGTTGTTGTTGTTTTATTCTGTTTTGTACTCGTGTGCTCTGTTCTTCTGTGCTATTTTGCATGTCCTGTTGATGCACTACCCTGATTTAGGGCTGTTCTTGCCTTGCCTTGCTGCTGGATCTGAACCTGAGACCTTGGTTAATGTTAGTAGAACTAATATGCCAAGTCAGTTCCATCTCATAAGTTCCTACCTGAGTGCCCCTCAATAACGAAGAAATAAAATTCTATTGCGAGGCAATGATCAACAACCATGGCTGACATAAGCGCCTTTGAGCAATCAAGGCTGCTCTGGGTACCAAACTGGAATCCTTGCTTTCCTCTCTTGGAAATCTTTTCAATTATGTTCTAATGATAGTGGCTTTGACTTTGGATGGTTATGCCATTCTTCATGGGTAATAACTAGGCTATCTCCACTTGTCAGAATAAGTTTATCTGGTGAAAAGAGATGGTGGGGATACAGTAAGATGATTGAGCAAAGGCGAAGCTGAGCCTCCCCCTACTACCCACCCACCCATACACACCCCAAAAGAAAAAAAAAGATAACACTGACTGGGATTTCCTTCACGTTTTAGTTTAATTTATGTTGTTGCTTCTTGTTTTCTTATCTAAGCTACACATTTTCTAACTTAATTGCTTTGTTGCATTTGTACTACATGCAGTTACCGTTGAATTTCGTCCATTTTGAACCGCTAACGGGACGGGGCAAAGTGGGTTTTATGGGTTGGGTTCGAATGTGGGGTTAGTTTGGATAGGTGGGAACAGATTTTATTAGTTTGCAGGTCGGGGCGGGTTGAGTCTACTCCATATGCGGGTTGGTATGGGTACATTCAGCCATGGGTTGTCACTATGCTCTCGGCTCCTGCATACGCATAGAAAGCTGGCACCATCACCTTCGCTGCTGCTGCACACGACGTCTCCAGTGGATCTAGGTGTGCCTCACTGCCTCTTCTTGCTACCCTACTCCACTGGGTCCGCATGATCCCATTGACCTTCACTTCCCCTTCTCATTCCCCTTCCGAAATTTTCCATCTTGATTCATGCTAGGGTTTGAGTGCCTGCTGCGGTCTGGCTTTCCAGAGGTGTCGGGGTGCTTCTTGCTGCGTGGCCATGGACAGAGATATCTAGGAGTGTAGGACCTCGTCAACCTGATCCAGAAGTAACATGACAATCTGTGTATTTTTTTTTTATCTCTGACATTTCATTGATAAATACACATTACTGAAAGCAACACCCTAAATGCTAATTAATATGTAGGAAAATAGTCTAAACCAACAAATATAGTCCCTCCGTCCACAAAAGAATGCAATTATGGGATGCGTAGCAGTCAAATTAACTCAAGTTTGACCAAATTTATTGTAAATAGTATAGCATTTATATCTCCAAATAAATTTAACTAATCTACTGGTGCTTATTTTGTATCATGATTGTTAGTACTTTTTTATATAAATTTAGCCGAACTTCAAACTGTTCACTCCTCCAAAAGTGAGAATTGCATTCTTTTGTGGATGGATGGCGTAGTTCTTAGTGTAATGACAGTGTAGCCTGGCATTTCAGATTGCATGAAAAACATGGTGTGGCACCGCATAAACAAATATGTTACCTTGTCTGTCACAATTTGCTGTTGGATCTTGGAATAGCTGCATCAATATTGAACATTGAAGATAGTTGTTTTGCACTCATGCTTGCAGTTTGATTAGTTTTAGATTGTTGTAATTCCATCTTAAAATTTAAATGAATCTGAGTGGGTGAGGTTTGCCTGTGTTTGAGGGATGTTTACTGCTCCTAAAGAGGGAGGCTGTTCCTTGAATGAATTATTCATCAAACCGCATGAATGTTTTGAAATATTTGATTTTTTTATTTTAATAATAGTGAATTGTGAACATTTGTTTGTTTCTGTAGTTGAACAAGAAACATATCAGATGCAGCAGCTCTAATTTCTGTTTCGAGAATGTGGGGAGCAAGGGAAGTGAGTGATGTGTGATATATTGGAGAGTCTACGAATGATTTGTAGCATTACTATGTAAATTTCACTCTGAACAGCCTGCTTCGGCATCATAGCCTTAGGGAGGATGACATTTCGCTACTGGTATTGCGATTGAGTTGGATTAGCTATTGCTTGTTTTTTGATTTTTTATGTTGACCGGGGCGAATTGACATCTCGCATGGTGAAGAGTCGAGTTGCTGCTGCTGGCAATTTGTTTGACAACGACCTTTCGGAGATCCCTGCTGCAAATTTTGGGATTTCGAGGACAAGTATGCCAAATTCAAGATGCTAGATGTATTGCTATATTGTTCTTTTATATGAAACTAAAGGCTTGTAGCAGTAACAGAATTTCCTATTATTGGAGTTCGGCAACATTACATACATATCTCTTGAACTTAAAGAGACCTGTTACCAGTCTTTTTTACTTAACATATAAACAAGGTTTAACAGCAAAACTCAATATTGTTCTGAATCTTACAAATTGTTACCAGCCAGCCATACAATCAAGGGTACCCTACAATCAATGCCTCAGCACTGAGAGTAAATCTTACAAGCTTATTTATAAATGCTATTCGTTTGCAGCTGTTTAGTCCATCACGGATTCTTTGTAAAGTTATCACAATCAAAATCTCTGGTAGCCGATGTTTGAATCCTTCAGTTTCGAAAATGGAGTGCTAATTGGCTATTGTCCCACGAGGCTGCGGTGTCTTACCAATCGGAGATCTATTTGTCTGTTATGATTTTGGCCCTGTTCGTTTCGCTGAAAAAACAAGTCGAAGTATTGTTCTGGCTGATTTGTTGTGAGAGAAAAATACTGTTCCGGCTAAAAAAAATAAACTAAAAAAGACGGATTATAAGAGAAGCGAACAAGGCCAATTTATTATTCTAATTTTGTAATTCAAAATTATGAGATTTTGGTGATGACTGGACAAATTTGAGCCAATTCTGTAATTCATAATTCATAGTTTGAGAAGGCATTCTACACATTTTACAGATTATTTTGACGAAGGAAATGTTATAGTGTTATAGTGTTATAATAACATTTCTTATCTTAATATTATAGTGTTATAATAACTTACCAGGTTTGCTAAGTTCTATGTTCATATAGTGATCTATCTAAAACCGATGAATGCTATGATCATCCAATAGTCCCAGAATTAATATTGGTTCATAATGATTTAGCTAGATATAAATAAGTAACTAAATCGAAAAAAACTGCAAAAAATTATAATATCTGATTTTGATTCGGTTGTGAAACAAGATTCCTATATAAAGATTCCATATACACTATTATTATGTAATAGCCAAATTAAAAATTATAAAGAGATTTTTTAGTTTTTATGAACAGGGAAGGAAATATTAGTATATTATGTTAGATATTTAGGTATTTTCATTATCAGTTTAATCCAGAAAAATAACATCAGCAAGTTCGTGACGGCATATATGTGCATGTGTATATCTTTAATGAATACTACAGCATGCAGTGATGACATACAAACGAATACGGTAGCAGCGAGTACAGTAATCACAGAGATTAGAATGTACCCAGCGGAGGGTCCCATGCCGAGAGCATCGGAGGCTCCATTCGCACTAGTCGACATAGTGCGTTACTCGAAGTCGCGGACCACAGCCGGTGCAGGACGATGTCCGCAGTGCAGTCCCACGAATGAATCACCAGGAAGAAGATAACTTGCGGTTCTGCGGACAATCACCGGGAAGGAGACGGGATCTGCCACCAAGAAGAAGGCGTACGAGGACGAGCAGTCGCGGATCGCTCCCTAAAAACCTAATCGCCGCGCACCCCGTGCAAGGTTCACCAGCGGACGAGGGTTCCGGAGGCACCTGCTCTCCCGCTACTCCGTACGCGCAGAGGTACGGGACGGGGAAGACAGAGGGCTGCGGAGATGTGAATTCTCTCGGGGACGGTTGCGAGAATCGAGGTCTGGATTGACGGGACTTCAAATATATGGCTGTGACAGGGGAAGGAGACGAAGGTAGCGGAGAATCCCAGGAGACGGGAAGCGGAAGGGACGGTAACTGACGCAGTCAATTCGCATCCACCATCAAAGAGCAAAACTCCCGTGATAATGTGGATTTAAGTGGCAAAAGACTGGCCACACCCGCCCGCTCGCCGTCCGCCTACCACGGCCATGGCTCGGCCGACCGACGGCGGCGGCGGCGCCTTTATCCTTTTCTCAGCTTCTCAATTTAGATGAATAATTTCCAACCATATAAGCTGAGTCAGCGTTCAGTCAAAATCCCGTATGGTATTAAGCCATACAACACTTAATGTTACGTACCATAGAGTTTTATTTGATTTATTAAATATTATATGGGCCAAGCCCATATTATATCCAACAATCCCCACCAAACTCTAGGGTTTGTAACAAAGTAGTCTCAGAACCATATTTTTTTATGGCCCAGTTCGGCTGGCGCCATATTTCCACTGTGCACGGATGAAAGTCACTGTTTATGGCTTGATTCCTCTCATAGATTCATCCAGAACCATCCAAGCGAACAGGGCCTATATACCAGTGTTTCGATAGAGACTGTTCAGTTGAACATCCATCTAGAACAATAATTTCACTCAGTCACAACTGTACAATGGACTAAGCCTTGAATTGATAGTTTTGTGTGAGGTGAATGTCACTAAAGTCTTTAGCTGATACTGGGCAGCAAAAGGCATCCCCCTATTTGAAGCATATAGGTCATACTTCAGTGCCTTTCATAAGTATTTAGAGATCACCCAAATCTTATAGACCATGACCAGCAGTCTGACACATATAGGTATGTTCCTCAAAAGATATTCTGTAGGACAACATCTTTGCTTTGACAAGCCACTTGGAACACATTAAGGCAAAAGCCAGCCTACCTCACATAAAGGAAAGATATGCATCAGAAATGAGTCTTACTAAGGATCTTTCCTCATAATTTACTACTAGCTTGTTCCACCATCCTACTTCATGGAATCTCCGATCACATAGAACAGGTTACCACTATAGTAAATTTTAAGTGGGTCTCAAACCCATCTCTCTCGATGCACTTTCTATCACGTTGCATGACAGACCCTTAGTGAATTGATCTGCCAGATTGTTAGACGTGTGAACATAGTCCAACGCTATTACTCCAGTGTTTCTTAATTTTCTGATAGATTTTAGTCATCTCTTAACATGCTTTGTGGACTTCATGTTATCCTTAGAACTGTTAACCTTTGTAATCACAGTCTGGTTATCACAGTTCATAAAAATAGTCGGTATGGGTTTTTCAACAACTGGTAAATCTATAAGGAGATCACGAAGTCACTCAGCCTTAGATTCAGTAGTATCTAATGCTGTGAGTTCTGCTTCCATTGTAGACTTCATTAAGATAGTCTGCTTGCAAGATTTTCAGGAAACAGCACCACCTCCAAGCAAAAACACATCCACTTGTGGCATAAAGCTCATCAGCATCAGAAATCTAGTTGGCACCATAATAGCCTTCCAGCACTTTCGGATGTCCAGTATAACAAATACCATAGCTCATGGTCCCTTTTAGGTAGCGCATCACTCTCTCAAGAGCTCACCAGTGATCATCTCCTGGGTTTGACACAAACCGGCTCAGCTTGCACACAATAAATGGGATGTCAGGCCTTGTTGCACTAGCAAGATACATGAGCGAACCAATGATCTGGAAATATCTCAACTGATCCCTTGCTATTCTTTGATTTTTCCTCAATAGCACACTAGGATCATAAGGTGTAGGAGCAGGTGAACAGTCACTGAACCCAAAGCGACGCGTCACCTTTTCCACATAGTGGGTTTGTAACAGAGTTACCCCACCATCACCTTCTCTTTGAAGCTTGATATTAAGAATAACATCAGCCTCTCCCAAATCTTTCATCTCAAAATTTTTAGATAGAAATTTCTTCACCTCCTTGATCACTTTGAGGCTAGATCCAAAAATTAGTATGTCATCAACATATAAGCACAAAATGACTCCTTCACCCCCACCATATCGATAGTACACACATTTATTAGCTTCATTCACAACAAAGCCAGTAGATGTTAAAGTTCTGTCGAACTTCTCATGCCATTGCTTAGGAGCTTGTTTTAGTCCGTATAATGACTTTAATAATTTACACACCTTGTCTTCTTGACCATTTGCTATAAACCCATCAGGCTAATCCATATAGATCTCTTCCTCCAACTCTCCATTTAGGAAAGCTGTCTTAACGTCCATTTGATGAACGATAAGACCATAAGAGGCTGCCAGGGAAAGCAAAACTCGAATTATGGTCAATCAGGCAACCGGTGAATAAGTATCAAAGAAATCCTCACCTTCCTTTTGAGTATAGCCCTTGGCCATAAGCCTTGCCTTGTACCTCTGAAGGGTCGAGATGGCGACTAGAGGGAGGGTGAATAGTCTTTTCTAAAACTTAATCGCGTTGGCTAACCGAAACAAATACGGAATTATAACGATCGGTCTAGTCAAGACTATACCCCTCTATCTATGTTCACAAGCACCTTTTAAAGATACTAATTAAGCAACAAAGGTGCCAGGCTAGCAAGAGCTCACCTAACCAATTCTAGGAGCAAGGTCACACAAACCTATGCCACTAGTACTTTAAGCAACAAGGGAGCTCCTACACAAGCTAGTAAGCAAAAGCACAAAGCCACCTAAGCTTATTAGCAATGCTCAATAATAAGGCAACCAATGCCAAATTAGAGAGCGCAATTACTTAGCTACACAAACTAAATAATGTGACTAACAAGGTTACACAAACCAAATTAGTCACGCAAGGGAGCTACTTCTATGCTACACAAGCAAGAAGGTAATTAGCAAGCTACACAAGCTATCTAATTACAAGAGCAACTACACAAGCTTAGTATGTGTAAAAGTAATTGCAAGCTTGTGTAATAGGGATGCAAACCAACAGGAAGAATAAGGTTGACACGATGATTTTTCTCCCGAGGTTGACGTGTTTGCCAACACGTTAGTCCTCATTGTGTCGACCGCTCACTTGGTGGTTTGGTGGCTAATTAGCATCACCCGCAAAGCCCGCACATCGGGCGCCACAAAAACCTACCCCGGAAGTGAGGGTAGCTCAATGACATGCTTTACTAAAGTTGCTCTTCGCGACTCCCGTGGGGCGAGCACATGTGCCCCTCACAAGCACTTCTCCGGAGCGCCGCACAAGCTTCTTGCGGACATCGACGGAGACCACCACCAAGCCGTCTAGGAGGTGGCAACCTCCAAGAGTAACAAGCACCACCGGCTTGCAACTCGATCACCTAGTGCCACTCGATGCAACCTCACGATGCAATCGTACTAGAATCGCTCACTCACACAATTGGATGATCACTTATCAAGTATGTGTGAGATGGAGGGCTCCTAAGCACTCTCAAGCATGGACACAAAGTCCCCCGAGGTGCTCAACACCAGCCATGGACGAAGGCCACTTCTATTTATAGCCCCAAGGGCTAAACTAGCCGTTATCCCTTCACTGGACAACTGTCGGGTCGACCGAACGCTCCGGTCGTGTTGACCGGACGCTGGACCTCAGCGTCCGGTCGCCCGATGACAGCCACGTGTCACCTGCGTTCAACGGCATTCTTCTGATCTCAATGGTCATCTTCTGACCGGGCGCAACAGCTTCAACTGACCGGACGCTGGACCTTCAGCGTCCGATCGTTTACAGTAAGGTACCGACCTTGACTAGATGCGTCCGGTCGCACGTGATCGGACACAGCCCAGCGTCTGGTCATACTCCAGCTCCTGCGTCACCATGCATCAACCTGATCGGACGCGCCCTGCCAGCATCCGGTCACTTCCAGTACTAGTGTCTAGTGCACTCAGTGAGACCCTGTCTTTTCTATGTAGGGCGCCGGTGGCACCGTCGGACTGTCCGCACTCTACAGGTGGACACTCCGCCGGTGGAGTTTCTTCACCAAGTTGATCCACATCAACTCCAACTCCATCTCTATTGTAAATATGCCAACACCACTAAGTGTACATCACTATGTGTATGTGTGTTAGCTTTTTATAATCATTTCCCAAAGGATGTTAGCCACTAAACTTGCCACGCCACTCAATCCTAGCGACGATGCAAAGTTAGATCACTCGAGTGGTACTAGATAACCGGTATGTAAACAAGTTTGCTCCTCTTGATAGTATGGCCATCTATCCTAAACCCGGTCATAAACTTCTCTACACACCTATGACCGGTGAAATGAAATACCCTAGGTTATACCTTTGCCTTGCGCATTCTATTCTTTCCAATGTCGATGCAATACATGCACCAACACGATCAACAATAATATGATCCACTCCATATCATCACATGATCATATTGATTCATCGATCTTGACTTTACTTGCTCTTCACCGTTGCCATCGTCCATTAGCGCCAAGTCTTGCTCAAGCTTCACCGCCACGCGGTCCATCACTCCAAAGCCTTCGACTTGCCCTTCACGCTTGCAACCGGTCCATTAAGCCAAGTCTTGTCTTAATCTTCTCCACCTTGATCACATGACTCAATGTCATGTCTCATGTGCAATGAGCTCCTTCATCTTCACATGTGTGAGCTTTGCAGCATCTCCAAGCCATTTTCACATTTATGTCATATGTTGCTCATACACATGTACCTATAGACTAATCACCTGTGTATCTCACATAAACACAATTAGTCCACCTAGGTTGTTACTCAATTACCAAAACCAAATAAGGACCTTTCAACCTCTCAATAGTACCATCAGGCCTAAGTTTTTTCTTGAACACCCATTTGCAACCTATAGGCTTGCACCCATAGGGACGAACAACTATTTCCCAAGTTCTATTAGACATAACAGAATCCATCTCACTCCGTACTGCTTCCTTCCATAAGTCAGCATCAGGAGAGGAATATGCCTCTTCAATGGTCGTTGGTGTGTCATCCACAAGGTACACAATATAGTCATCACCAAAAGACTTTGCAGTCCTCTGTCTCTTGCTTTTCCTGGTGACTATAGTGTCATTCTTCTCAGGATTTTGCACATAGGGTTCCTCAATTTGTTCTATCGAAATAAAATTTTTATGCTCATAGGGAATTATAAATTCATGATCAGTTGTGCTTGGTGCATTTTTCTTGGGAAACTCATTCTCAAAAAATGTAGCGTCTCTAGATTCCATAATTGTATCAACAGCCATCTCAGGAACACTAGAGTTTATAATTAAAAATCTATAACCCATGCTGTGAATAGCATAACCAAGAAAGACACCATCAACAGTCTTTGGTCCAAGCTTTTGCTTTTTGTTTATTAGCACATTCACCTTTGCCAAATAACCTCAAGTTCGCATGTAAGAGAGATTTAATCTCTTCTTCTCCCATTCCTCGAATGGTGTGATTTCTTCTATTCAGGACATGACACGCTGTCAATATAGCCTCACCCCACCATTCCTTAGATAGTCCCGCAGTCTCCAACATGTCATTAACCAAATCAGTTAGAGTGAGGTTCTTTCTCTCTGCAATCCCATTGGACTGTGGTGAGTATGGTGGCGTCCTCTCATGAATAATTCCATGCACCGCGCAAAACTCAGAAAATTTATTTGAGAAATATTCTCCCCCGCGATCGGACCGCAAACGCTTGATTTTCTTCTCAAGTTGATTTTCTACCTCAGCTTTATAGACATTAAAATAATGCAACGCTTCATTTTTTGTTTTCAGCAAATACACGTAGCAAAATCTAGTGCAATCGTCTATAAATGTCATGAAGTATTGTCTACCGCCTTTAGTCAATTCGCCATTCATTTCGTATAAATAAAAATGAACGAGTTCTAATGGTGCCAAGTTCCTCGCCTCAGCAGCCTTGTGAGGCTTGCGCGGTTGTTTCGATTGCACACACACCTGGCACTTAGAATCTTTGACTAAGTTAAATTTCGGGATTAAATTCAGATTTACAAGCCACGTGAGACAGCCAAAATTAATGTGACAAAGTCGTGAATGCCATATAGTCGACTCATCCGAAACATTAACATTATCCACCACTTTATTACACACATCATCAATCAAAGAAAAGTGGAACAAGCCTCCATAATCATAACCTTTTCCAATAAATATTCCATGTCTCGACACAACATATTTATTAGACTCAAGCACAATTTTAGAGCCATCGCGACACATCTGAGAAGCACTAACAAGGTTCTTTTTGATGGAGGGGACATGCTGTATGTTCTTTAATATCACTGTCTTTCCTGAAGTAAACTTCAGAACGACTGTACCAATACTAAGAACATGCGCATGCGAATCGTTTCCCATCAGCAAGGCTCCACTCCTACCAGCCTGATAGAAAATAAACAAAGAAACATCAGCACACACATGAATATTAGCACCGCTGTCCATCCACCACTCAGGTGAAAGATAAACTGAAAGAACAAAAGGTAAAGAATTACCATACCCAGATGTTTCTCCTCTAGTCTCGCTAATTACCATGTTTGCTGATTTCTTTTTTTGCTTATATTTGCGGTCTGGGCATGCACTTGCCCAATGCTTATCACTCCCGCAAACAAAGCAACCTTCACCTTTCTTGTTGTTTTTCTTCTTAAACTGTGCAGTCTGCTTAGGCTTTGCATTGTTGTTCTCTTGCATGTTCTTCTTCTTTTTATTACGAGATGCAAATGAGTTTTTCTTCTGCACCATATTGGCAGCGGAAGACTCAACTCCTTTTCCATGGTTGTCTTTTGCTCTCGCCCTCTCCTCAACATCAAGAGATCCAAAAAGCTCAGCCACGCTAAATTCTTGTCTCTTGTGTTTTAGAGAAGTAGCAAAATCCCTCCAAGAAGGTGGCAGCTTAGCGATTATACCGTTAGTCACAAACTTGTCGGGCAACAGACATGAGAAATGTTCTAGTTCCTTCGCTAGCGCCTGTATCTCATGAGCTTGTTCGACCACAGAACGGTTTTCAACTATTTTGTAGTCATACGGCTGCTCCATAAGGTACAGCTCACTGCTAGCATTAGAAACCCCAAACTTTTCCTCAAGAGCATCCCATAACTTTTTGCCTGATGTGTAAGATATGTAGTTTTTCTCATACTTGGGATGAAGTGCACTAATAACGGCGCCTCAAAACAGGTTATCGGCAGCCAAGAACTTTTGCTCCTCCTCAGGAGTAAACTGTTCAGGCTTCCCCTGCGCGGCGTGATAGCAGTTCATCACAGTCAACCATAATACCATCTTGGCACGCCATATCATGAAATTCTTGCCATCAAAATTATTTGGCTTCAAAGCAGCAGCAAAACCACTGACAGAAAATTACCTAATATTAGGTTTTTGGGTTGTTAGATATTTAGGCATTTTCATTATCAGTTTAATCCAGAAAAATAACATCAGCAAGTTCGTGACGGCATATATATGCATGTGTATATCTTTAATGAATACTACAGCATGCAGTGATGACATACAAACGAATACGGTAGCAGCGAGTACAGTAATCACAGAGATTAGAATGTACCCAGCGGAGGGTCCCATGCCGAGGGCATCGGAGGCTCCATTCGCACTAGTCGACATAGTGCATTGCTCGAAGTCGCGGACCACAGTCGGTGCAGGACGATGTTCGCAGTGCAGTCCCACGAACAGATCACCAGGAAGAAGACAGCTTGCGGTTCCGTGGACAATCACTGGGATCTGCCACCAGGAAGAATGCGTACGAGGACGAGCAGTCGCGGATCGCTCCCCAAAAACCTAATCGCCGCGCACCCCGTGCAAGGTTCACTAGCGGACGAGGGTTCTGGAGGCACCCGCTCTCCCGCTACTGCGTGCGCGCAGAGGTACGTGACGGGGAAGACATAGGGCTGCGGAGATGTGAATTCTCTCGGGGACGGTTGCGAGAATCGGGGTTTGGACTGACGGGACTTCGGATATATGGCTGCGACAGGGAAAGGAGATGAAGGCAGCGGAGAATCCCAGGAGACGGAAAGCGGAAGGGACGGTAACTAACGCAGTCAATTCGCCTCCACTATCAAAGAGCGAAACTCCCGTGATAATGTGGATTTAAGTGGTAAGAGACTGGCCACACCCGCTCGCCTGCCACGGCCCGGCCGGCGGCGGCGGCGCGCGTGTGACACGCCTTTATTTCTTTTTCAGCTTCTTAATTTAGATGAATAATTTTCAACCATATAAGCTGAGTCAGCGTTCAGTCAAAATCCCGTATGGTATTAAGCCATACAACACTTAATGTTATGTACCATAAAGTTTTATTTGATTTATTAAATATTATATGGGCCAAGCCCATATTATATCCAACATATTATAAATAAATAGTAGAAAAAACATATCGTGAGAACTGAAATTGTGACTAAACTAGAAAATCGATGGCCATATCACGTACAATATGAATGAAAATCACGATAATCATGCAAAAGAGTATTTAATTACAGCTTTTGTAAAACGAGCATGGTGGTTGAGGGCTTGAGGCCACTGGATGTCTGGATGATAAGAAATCTGTTTCTAGATGTGTCTCGTCATCTGATGTGAGCTTTGGGTCAAAACCCTCCGTGGGATGACGCAGAACCCTCCAGTTGTGTTGCCTTATTCGTCGGTGGAAGCCTCCGCGGAAAGCAATCAAGCTACGGAATCGGAATGGAACTGGCTGAAGGCAGGTGAGCACGCTAGCTAGCTTGCAAGTACAATTGTGCAAACAGGCCACGCCGCCGCCGCCGCCGCCGCGGCGCGCGCTGCGGCGGCCGTCTGCAGCTCTACCAACAGTCGCGTGAGGCAAACAAACACACAAGTACACGCCGGCCGGCCGGCCGGCCAATGAGCTACGGCTACGACGACGAGGCGACGGGCACGGCTTCGAAGAGCTTGGCGAAGTAGAACTGCGTGGAGATGAAGCCGCGGTTGGCGACGCGCCATCCGGCCTGGCGGAGCGCGTCCTCGATGTCGGCCTCGGCGTGCAGGTAGGCGCGCGTGGCCTTGGACGGGCCCGGGAACAGCTCGCCGACGCGCTTGAGGAAGTCGAAGTAGAGCGTCCTGGGCGCGAAGCTGATGAGCAGGCGCTTGTCCGCCAGCGACGCGAGGTGGCGGATCATGGCGCGCGCCTCCTCCCGCGGGTAGTGGATGAGCACGTCCAGGCACACCACCACGTCGTACCGCCCCTCCAGGCTCTCCAGGTCGCGGACCTCGAACCGCGGCATCCGGAACGTCGACCCCGGCGCCGTCGCCTGCGCCAGCGCCGCCTGCCGCTGCGCCTCCGACACCATGGCCGCCGAGATGTCGGAGGCCAGGACGGCGGCGCCCTCGGCCGCGAGCGGGATGGCCAGCGACCCCGTCCCGCACCCGGCGTCGCACACCGTCGCGCCCGCCAGCTCCAGCGGGGAGTCCCGGAGCATGGAAAGCGCCGCCGCCACCGTCTGCGCGTGGCCCTCACGGATGTCCAGCTGCACGCGGTTCACGCCCTCCGTCGCCGACCCGTAGATCTTGCGCCACCGCTCGAACCCCGTCGAGTTGAAGTAGGCGCGCACGGCCTCCTTGTCCCCGCCGCCCGCCGCCTCGGCCTGCGCGCGCCGACGGCGCTCGGGGTCGGAAAGAGACACCGCCGCCGCAAGCGCCGCCGCCGCAGCGGCCGCGGCCGGGAGGGACAGCTCCGGGAGGTCCGCGGCCGTCGGCAGCGCTGCGGCGGTGGTGGCGGGCGCCTTGCTCTGCTGGGGGCGGAGGAGGACGTGGGAGGACTGCGGGTTGTGGAGGAGGGAAGGCCGTGGTGGAAGAGAGTGGAGGCGGGAGAGCGGCGCGGTGGAGACGCCGGCGCGCGCCATGGCCGGACCGGAGTGAGCACTGAGCAGTGGAGTGGCTCGACTGCGAGTGGTTCGCGGGTGATGGGAGTTGGGATTTTGGGATAGGGTTTTTGCGGATTGCCCCTCGTGTGTCTGGAGATTTGCCCAGATTTTCTGCGTGAGTGTGTGGTCGAGGGGGCTCTTGGGATAGGGGATTTGTGTAGGGTTACTGTCCCTTTTTCTTTTGTGATGATGAAAGCGCCTAATTTTGCTTGGTTTCAGCTACGTTGGGCTAAAATACGCTACCATCGAGGCCCAACATAGCCCGCTATTTCTTGCTTGTAGTTACATACGGGTCCATTTCACCTCTTAAATAAACTGGAAGAAGTCCAATTCTTTCTCTTTTGTCTTAACCCTAAAACCATAAATGTTACGTACCCCAGAACTATATCCACCATACAAATCACACTGCCACATGTGAGTCATGTCATCTGAAACCACCCTGGAAACCACGTGAAGGTAATTTGCATAATCTCTCCATTGCAAAATGTATGTCGTTTTCGTTATGTTTTAAGCCATTTTTTTTAACTTTGATCAAAGTTTATTAAAAAATACATCAACATTCACAATGTCAAATTAGTTTCATTAGATAACCATAGCATATACTTTTTTTTTGAAACTTGGTCTCTTAGGCCACTTAATTAACTCAGCAAGACCGCGAGCCACCAAGTTTTATACAAACTAGATGATACCCAGCACGTTGCTGTGGGAACTTTGTAGTGATATATTGGAGGAATATTTAGATAGCGAGAAATAGTAAATCATGAAAATAAAAATGTATGTGTGTTGAGTTTATTTTTGAACTGCTGTGAGAACTGGGGAAATTGTAGAGGAACACACTGGATGAATCAAGCAAAGATGAAGTAGCAGGAACTTGCCCTTGCAGTCCGAAGAAAATATTGTAATTATCATGATGATATTTGGTAAACTGTAAGCATGTATTAAATGACAGAAGGAAGTCAATTTGTTTGTGATGCATCCATGACGCGATGGATTTGCTTGTAGTACTTTTAGATTGTTGTACATATACTTATGTCATAGGAAATTGTCTCACTGCTAATCAAAATCAACTTTTGCTCCCATGCTTTGAAGGATTTCGGGATGCTGCATATTTCAGTTGAGCGGGCTTGGCGGCTGCCGATGCTGAATGGTATCTCGTCGTATCGCTTCTTAGCCAGAGGTTATGGGAGGTAGACTGCGAATGCTCAGTGGCGTGGACACGAACCTGTCTTCTTGCTGCATTAACAAAAATGCTAGGTTGTGCCGAACATAATAACAGCAAGAGTTTAAAAAAAGGATACATTTGCTCCTCTAGTGTAAACAAATTAGAAAAATATAAGAAATGAGAGCTCGTGTACCAAACAGCAAGAGACCTATGAAGCAATAGAGCACAAAATCTGCCGGCAATGGAGCAGCAATGGTCCTCGTGGGCAAAACGTCGAACACTTTTCAAGTTGGAATACAGTGCAATGATCTCATTAGGGATACGATAAAACAGGGGAGACGACTTCAAAGATCAGAGTTGAGGCAAGAGCGGATACAAATTAGGAATGGACACTTAGTGGCTGGCTCGAGCAGACGGGCGACGGCTGCGTTGGATGACCATGGAACTACAGGAAGCCATTTTATTAAGCACAAAGACAACGACGATTCAGTTCAAGCTGTTTTCTCCTCATTTAGACATGCTTGCTGCTTGATCTCTACTACAGCTGTGAGCTGCAATTATTTATCGGGGAATTGGAAGTGGATGGGACAGAAAGTGGAGGGGCCATGGGATGCGTGCGTGACTGGAAACCTGCCCAAGCAACTTCTTAATTGCCTGCCGTTTCACCGCTAAGGCCGGTCTCAACAGGGATATTTATCGGGGAATTGGAAGTGGATGGGACAGAAAGTGAAGGGGCCGTGGGATGCGTACGTGACTGGAAACCTTTCCAAGACCTCGTTGAGATTGGAGTTAGGAATCAGTATTTGATACTATAGCACTTTCGTTTGTATTTGATAATTATTGTCTAATCACGGTCTAACTAGGCTCAAAAGATTCGTCTCATAATTTACAATCAAACTGTGTAATTAGTTATTTTTTATCTATATTTAATACTCTATGCATGTGTCCAAAGATTTGATGTGATGGAGAGAGAGTGAAAAAACTTGCAATCTAAACAAGGCCCAAACAACTTCTTAATTGCCTGCCGTTTCACCGCTAAGGCCGGTCTCAATAGGATGTCATGGGAGTGTCATGCACATTAATTAGGGTGACACATCAGTATAGGAACACTTTTTGCATGAAATGGTGAGGAGAGAGAACAAGTTCGTTTCATGGCCACGACACTCGCCACCTCTGTTTCCAAGCTCTCGGTAACCCCACGACATCCGCATTGAGAGGGGAGAGTTTCATCCCACCGATCCCGTGCTCCAGGCACGAAGATCCAATCCTTCCCGCTCCATTCCCCGCCATGCGCGTGATTCCTCCCGCCTTGCGTGCGATTTCTTCTTCCTCCTTCCCCGCGCGCGCCTTCTTCTCCCTCCCCATCCCGCCCTGGCCGCTAGATTCAGCGCCATGGATGTTGGCCGTAGCTCCGGGCGGCGAGACAAAGGAGGGAAAGGGAGCGGAGGCAGCCGCCTTGGAACGAAGACGACGTTCTCTCCTACGCCGCCAGCCCCTCCGGCTTCTCCGCCGGCCCTTGCTTTGCCGTCTTCGTCCCCACCGCAAGTAGCAGGAGTGCCGCCGGCCGCAGCGCCACCACCGTCCGCCCCAGCGCCGCCACGCCTTTTTGTAGGCTAGTGTTTGGTACAATACTTGATTTGTTCATATTTTTTATTTCGTATTTTGTAGGCCAGTGCTTGGTTGAATGTTTCAAAAGACCCAGTTAGGGGTAATGACAAGAAATTTGATACATTTTGGAAGAAAATCTCTAAGGAGTTTAACAGGAAAGGGAATGGGAAGCGTAGAAGGGAAATAAACCAATTGAAGGTTCACTGGTCACGCCTGAAGTCATCGATCACTGATTTCAATGACGCTTGGACTAAGGTAACTCAAATGCATACAAGCGGATACTCCGACGACATGCTAGAGGAAGAGGCATAGAAGATATATGAAAGTAGGTTTGGAAAGCGTTTTTCGTTGGTGCATTGGTGGAAGATATTAAAAGAGGAGCCCAAATGGTGTGCACAGTTTGAGGAAAAAGAGAAAGACAAGACTGAGATAGTTGATGTTCTAGAAGAACAGTCACGTCCCATTGGTAGAGAAGCAGCAAAGACTGAGCGTAGTGGAAAGCGCAAGAAGGATAATGTTATGGAAGGAATTGTCATCCTTGGGAACAATATTGAGAAATTTATCAAGGTGCAGCAAGATCGGAAGGTGAAGTGCGAAAAGGTTACGGAAGCACAAATTCAGATATCAAACGCAAATTTGAAGGTAGCAAAGGAGCAAAAGGAAGCAAGGATGTTTGAGGTCTACAATTCCTTGCTCAATCAAGATACAAGTCACATGTCTCAAGATCAAAAGGCTAACCGAGAGAAGGCATTATGTAAGCTTGAGGAAAAGTTATTTGCTGACTAAGGTTAGTTCTCAGTCTTAATGCTGCACTATATATTTGTGTGAATGTAGCACTATATATGTGTGAATGCAGCACTTTATGTTAAGACTTAATGCTGCATTATATAGCCAGTGAATGTAGCACTATATATGTGTGAATGCAGCACTTTATTTTATGACTTAATGCTGCACTATATATGTGTGAATGCAGCCCTTTATATGTGTACTCCCGCAGCCCTATATATGTGTGAATGCTGCACTTGATTGGCAGTTTCACATCTAGTGCACGCATGGCAGTGTTCACATGTACATTAGGTGTGAAAACTGCTGCATATGAACCTATATATACACACACCTCAGCCTTCTCTCTTTTGCTCACACGAAGGCCTTCTCTCTTTCACATTCTTTTGCCACCGAGTTGTACTCATTCTAGTGCACAGCTTTGAGGATGTCTGAGGAAAATGACAACCCTGATGGAAGTCAACATCCTCTGTACTCGTTGGATGAGTTCCTTGCTGAGGGTCAAATCATAGATGATGTTCTCAATGAAGCCACGGTGGTCGTACAGTACACCATCGAATGTCTACAACAAGAGGCTTCTGACCATCGATTTCGTCCGAGGAAGCACATCAAGAGGCCACGAGAGGAAGCACATAAAAAACTAGTTAATGATTATTTCTCAGAAAATCCTCTTTATCCTTCAAATATTTTTCGCCGAAGATTTCGTATGTCTAGGCCACTTTTTCTACGCATCGTTGAGGCCTTAGGCCAATGGTCCGATTATTTTACTCAAAGGGTTGATGCTATTAATCGGCAAGGGCTCAGTCCACTACAGAAGTGTACTACATCTATTCGCCAATTGGCTACTGGCAGTTCTGCGGATGAACTAGATGAATACTTGAAGATAGGAGAGACTACCACAATGGAGGCGATGAAGAATTTTGCCAAAGGGGTTAGAGATGTATTTGGTGAGAGATATCTGAGGCGCCCCACTATGGAAGATACTGAAAGTCTACTCAAACTTGGTGAAAGACGAGGTTTTCCTGGTATGTTCGGCAGCATTGACTGCATGCATTGGCAATGGGAAAGATGTCCAAATGCATGGAAGGGTCAGTTCACTCGTGGTGATCAGAAAGTGCCGACGCTGATTCTTGAGGCTGTGGCATCACGCGATCTTTAGATTTGGCATGCATTCTTTGGAGTAGCGGGTTCTAACAATGATATTAATGTTTTGAATCAATCTACTGTATTTATCAATGAGCTAAAAGGACAAGCTTCTAGAGTCCAGTACATAGTAAATGGGAATCAATACAACACTGGCTATTTTCTTGCTGATGGAATATACCCTGAATGGGCAGTATTCGTTAAGTCAATACGACTCCCTATCACTGAGAAGGAGAAGTTGTATGCACAGGAACAATAAGGGGCAAGAAAGGATATCGAGAGAGCCTTTGGTGTATTGCAGCGTCGATTTTGCATCTTAAAACGACCAGCTCGTCTATATGACCGAGGTGTACTCCGTGATGTTGTGCTAGCTTGCATCGTACTTCACAATATGATAGTTGAAGATGAGAAGGAAAACAACATTATTGAAGAAAATCTATATCTAAATGTGCCTCCTAGTTCATCAACCATTCAAGAACCGGAATTCTCTCCTGATCAGAATGTTCCGTTAGAGAGAGTTTTAGAAAAAGATACTTCTATTCGAGATCAATCGGCTCATCCCCGACTTAAGAATGATTTGGTGGAACATATTTGGAATAAGTTTGGTGGTCGTGCACATATATCTGGTACTTGTGACTATCTTTTGCATTATTGGTTATCTACTGTAGTTAGTTATCTACCTTAAGAATTAACTGCACTGATCTGTATTAACTGAACTATTTTTGTTTCTGAAGGATGAAAGCAAGGCTAAAGGTTATCTGAAAGCAAGGCTGAAGGCTGAAGGCTATCCGATACTGCACTACTGAAGGCTATCTGATCCTACACTACTGAAGGCTATCTGTCTTGTGAGAAGAACCAGTGAGAGGCCGTGTGCAAGGCTTTAGGCTATCTGAACTATTTTTTTTATCTATCTCAGTTTACTATCTTAGTTCCCGTAAATGCTGAACTGCTCTATGCGAATGCTGAAGGCTACCTGAACTCTGAACAATCGTATGTAGTTCTATTTTATCGTACTTCTGTGTGTGGATGGCTACATAATCAATCGATGCATATGATCCCATCATTGTACAACAATTAAATGTTTTACTTAGTTTTGGAATTGGTGAAATGAAACGCTGCATTGTAAAGGCTAGTTTCATTCATTGTTTTATCTCGCTCAAGCTGATGTGGTGTTTTGGAAATCGTGTAGTGAAACTAAGCATTGAGACTGGCCTAATGCATTTGCGTTTCAGACGGAGGCAGGACATAAGCGAAAGAGGGGGAGGCACGCGGGCTGTTGCGTTCGTGCGGGGAAGGACCACGCTGGCAGATGGTGTTCCGTTGCTGAAGTGGCTTCATGAGAAGCCAGAAAAATATGCTAATGGTGTTCTCCTATTTAGGTATAGGAGCCGAAGACCCAACACACCAACTCATATGCCTAAACCGGCTATTTCGTGCGCAGACGAATTACAAACTGGAGGAACATGTAGACACTCGAAATGAAAGAAATTCTCCCAAATCAACGATCGAATATCCTGGAAAATAATTCCTGCTGGTGCGTGGTCCATCTCGACGGTTTGCACTCCCTTCTGTAACAGCATAGAATCTGACTCCAGCTGCACCCTCGGGATGCCATAAAACACTACAGCTTCGATCGCCTTCCAACACGCTACGGTCTCTGCCATCGAAGCATCATGGAGGTCTTCTAGTTTTCCGGCCCTGCTAGACTGCATCTCCTGTGACAGCATAGAATCTGTCTCCAGCTGCACCCTCGGGATGCCATGAAACACTACAGCTTCGATCGCCTTCCAACACGCTACGGTCTCTGCCATCGAAGCATCATGGAGGTCTTCCAGTTTTCCGGCCCTGCTAGACTGCATCTCCTCAATGATCAAAGCCCGAGCCCCCCATCCTGGAAGCCGGTATGAATGCTCCTCCATCTATGTTGATCTTTAGCAAGCCATCTGGCGGTGGCGACCATCCACACCTCCCTACTATCGGATTACTCACCGACTCACCTCTCCAACATGCCTCCGTAGCCATATACCGAACAAAGCTCGTGATTCTTTCCTGATAGCGTATTGTTTGGTCTTATAGATGTTTTGGAAGCTTAGAGTTTCAAAGTGACTGGGCCTGCGCTGGGCTGTGAAGCAAGAGTTAGAGATAGCAGGGACGTTTTGGGCGGAAAAAGTCCATTTTGCCTCCTTCAACTATCGCGAAAGTCCTTAACTCTAAAGCCAAAAATAGTTCATCTTTCATCTCTCAAAACCGATCACTTGACCTCCATGGTTGTTTCCCTGGGTGGTTTTTTTTTTCATTTATGTTTATTTCGGCTAAATCTTTGAAAAACCATAGTAAATCAAAGAAAAATCATAAAATAAAAAATTCAATTGTGTTGAACTCCACATGGTCAGATCTACACAATGAACATATGATATACTATGCTTTAGCATAAAGCTTTTGCTGTAACTTTAGATATATATTTTTCTGTAATTAATTCATAGTTGTGGTTTATCTGGTCCAATTATGGTGACATTTTTATGGTGGGTTAATCATTACTTGCTTGAGCAGTAGTAAAAATTTCATGCTCATTGGATCACAGATGATTGAGTTATAGATTTATCTATGTTTATGTTTGTTAAATAGTTTTAAAATGAAATTAAATCTATAACTCAGTTATACATGATCCAATGAGCATGAAATTTTTGTTGGACTCCACGTGAATAGATCTACATAATAAATATATGATATGGTATATTTTACTACAAAGGTTTTACTGTAGCTTTAGATTTAAGCTTTTCTATAATTAATTCATAGTTGTAGTTTCTGTTGTCCAAATATGGTGAAATTTTTATAGTGGACTAATCATTGAATGCTTGAGCTACAACAAAAATTTCATGCTCATTGGATCACGTATGACTGAGTTATAGTTTTATCTAGATAAACCTAGATAAATCTATAAGTCAATCATATATGATCCA
Organism: Miscanthus floridulus; assembly: GCF_019320115.1. NCBI lineage: Eukaryota > Viridiplantae > Streptophyta > Magnoliopsida > Poales > Poaceae > Miscanthus > Miscanthus floridulus. The sequence continues at coordinate 16,292,480 of NC_089597.1, forward strand.
ATGAGCATGAATTTTTTTTTCTACAGCTCAAAAACTTTGTTCTAAAGCATACCATATCATATGTTCACTGTGTAGATCTACTCATATAGAGTCCAACAGAAGTGGATTTTTTATTTTATGATTTTTTCTGTGAATTACTATGATTTTTCAAAGATTCAACCGAAATAAGCATAAAAGAAAAAAGAAAAACTACCAACGGAAACAGTCATGGAGGTCAAGTGATCGGTTTTGAGAGATGAGAGAAATTATTTCTAGTTTTAGAGTTGAGGGAGGAAAAACTGACTTTCGCAATAGCTGAGGGAGGCCGAGTAGACATTTTCCTTGTTGGGCAGAAAATTGCCTGTTCGGTTGTTCCATGTTCAATGCACTGCAATCCAGTTTTGTGCTGAGTTATGCGAGCAAGATTCTGAACGAAAGAAAGATCTTCAGAGTCAGAGCTGAGAACGCATCCATGCCATATTTATCTTTCAGCTGGCAGGACCAGCCGACCAGGACTGAACCGAATGGTCGATGGAGATTCCCCCAAAAGAAGAAGTGATGGAGATGTAAGAAGGCATATGCAGATGCAGGGGATGAAATCATCAGAAACAAGGGCAGATTGGTGACACGAAAACAGAGACCACCCATCCTAATGAATCCGTATAAGAAGTCTGAATACATGAGTAGTAGTATATAAAGTTAATTGATTCAGACACAGAATTAGGTGTGGTATTGATGAGAAGGAATAATTAGTCCCTTTCGCGACATTGGGCTCGTTCGGCTGAAACCAGCCGGATTTCACTTTGCGTGGATGAAAAACACTATTCACTCTCTCACAAATTTCTTAAGATTCATCCAGATTCCTTCAAATTCCTCCCAGCGCACCGCTATATATCTGCGAAGAGCTAGCAAATGATTCGTTGGAAAGCAGAGCAAAGCACGCAGGTCCCTATCGCGCGAAATGTGGCTGTCACAGCTCATTTGAGAGGTGTTATGGTACACGAGTCCATCTCATGTCATCTCAAGAGAATGAAACCAACTTCTGCAGCTTACTTTAAATTCTGCTATGACGACGTCTGCATATGTATGTTACAATTGATGTTTGTCGAGTTGGTGACAAGCTAGCAGCTGATGGCAACCAACTCGTTGCATTGGTCCCAATCAAACCATCAATACAGACAGACTCACTGACTCTTGTATAAGTATACATATATGATCCATTCAGGACACTTTAATTTATACCAGAAAAAGAAAAAGAAAAAATCTAGCAGGAGAGGAAGAGAGTGTATATATAGGAGAAAGTCTTGGCAGGATACAATCGGTCATCCTACAATTATACGTACATGTTCTTGTATCTTTTGCAGGGTACCATGCATGTTATTGCATCTTGGATCTTTACTGCAGGCCATTACTAATTAGTTAACCTTGCTTGCTTGCCTCCCATAATTAACCTTCATTCATTCATTCATTCATTCATTCATTCATTCATTCAGTCTGTGCACTGATCACAGTTTATGGACGAAGGATGGATATGCATGGATAAGTATACCAAAACCAGCAGCAAAGTATTTGTGTTGGAATGAACGGAAGGCCTGCCTGAGAAGAACGAAGCAAAGCAAGCAACGCAATGCATAGCTAGTCGGCCCTCCAGATGGCCTCGAGCTCGGCGGCGAAGAGCTTCTCCTGGCCGACGACGATGGTGATGTGGTCCTTGCGGTCGTAGACGGTGACGCGCGCGCGGGGCACCCTGGCCCCCGCGGCCAGCGTGCAGTCGACGGGGAGCAGCTCGTCGTCGCGGCCGTGGAAGAGGGTCACCTTGCACGAGAGCTGGTGCGCCACCACGTCCAGGTACGCGTCCATCCGCGCCGCGCTGCCGCAGATGATGTTGTGCAGCGTGTGCCACGCCGCGTTGTGCGTGTGGCACATGAACGCCTCGATCAGGAACGTCCGCACCCTGCAAGGCAACGTATACCACGCCGGAGGAGTTAGTAGCAGTGATGGCACGCACGACAGACAGCAGTAACGAGAGGAAGGAGATGCGCGCGGGCCACGGCGGCGGCCATGACCTGACCCCGGAGTAAACTCGGCTTGCCACATGCACAGTGTTGCCTGTAGTGTGGCCCATATGTTGGGGCGTGCGTGTGTGTGTGTGCAGATAGTGTAGATCTCAGTCAGACTGTCAGAGTGAGCGGCAACTAGGAGTAAGCATGATTGATGTGCAGTATGGAGCCCACGCTTTCGCACCCCGGCACTGCATGTGGTGCCTTGCAGGGAAGATGGAACCTTCTCTGCTTGTCCTGCAGTCACTGCCCAGTGCTCTGCTGCTCACTCAACCTGGGCGACCATGGCAGTGCTCTGTGTCCTGTTCACTGAACCGTAGGACAGGACAGGACAGGACAGGACAGGACAGGACAGGCAACCACCGGTATCGTAGTTAGGCCTGGTGTAGTTTCAGGTGTAAAGATCTGGCACGTCATATCGGGTGTCACACGAGGATGTGTGTTCGGATACTAATAAAAAGCAAATTACAAAATCCATCAATAAACCACGAGACGAAAGCCTAATCAATCCGTCATTAACACATGTGTGCACTGTAGCACTGTATTGTCAAATCATGAACAAATTAGGCTTAAAAGATTCATCTCACAAAGTAGTCGCAATCTATACAATTAGTTATTTTTTTAGTCTATATTTAATACTCTATGTATGTATCAAACATTCGATAGAATATGATGTAAATTTTTAGAGATAAACTAAACGAGGCCTTAACTCCCCCTACCGTCTGTCATTTCTTCCTTTCCTTCCTCGGCCTTGCAGTGCCGGCTCCGTCGAAACGACGAAAAGCCTTTGCATGCGCAGGCCGGCCGGTCGTCTCAGGTCCGGGCACGGCTGTCGACGACAAGCGCACGGCGCGTCGGTAGACTGGATGCGGATCAAAGCCCTGGACTGGAGTCTGTAGGGGATGGGAAATTGGGAATAATTGGTGGGACGCCGGGATGGGGTCCGGCGGGGGTTAAGTTAAGACGGAGCCGCCGATTCAGCTACGCGCGCGCGGCGCGGGTCGCCGTCGCCGCCGTGCTGGGCTGTCTGCCGCCCGTTCCGCGCTGGCCAGGGAGGGAGGACACATACATATCGCTCTCAGTGTGTATCGCTGTCATGTAAATCCACCGGCTTGCGAACTACTCGCAGCGCTTTGTCTTGGCTACGTACTACTGCTGCTAAGTACACTTGTGCATGCTTGACAAGAAAGGCTAGAGCTGTTGGTGAACGGTGATGCACGGTACGGTAGCTGCTACTCCCACAGCTGGTAGTACGCGTGCAGCCGTGGCCGTGTAGGATGGTTATGTTATGGTTATGGTTATGGTGCAGACCGATTAGTAGTAAATGGAGCCGTGACAATGAAGCTAGCTACTAGCTCGTCCCAGGGACTACGAGGGACAGGACAAATGATGTATGCTGCCCGTCGTCCGGTGACGGTGAGGTGGTGCCCGGGAACAGCATTTTCAGGCACCATTGATGGAGGAGACGCATGCAGGTACTACAAGAACAGAGGTAGGAGGACCTGCACAGGATCTAACGTATACTACTAGTAGTCTACAAATACGCAACAGCGCAGCTGTGCCGTGCACGTGCCACGTCGACCAGCTCGATGCATTGCAGTGCAGGAAACCAAAAACAGACCAACAGAAGCTGGTGTGTGTACCTGTTCCTGGTGAAGATCCTGAAGAGGCGGTCCCAGACGCGGTGCTGGCGGCAGATGGTGAGGCAGATGGTGCGGCTCACGTGCTCGTACCAGCACGCCATCGAGCCCCCGAACGCGATCGGCGGCCACACCCGCCGCGGCGCCACGCGGCGCATCACGTACTGCGCCGCCGCTCCGGCGCCCGCCGCCGACACCGACTCCGGCACCGGGAAGTAGGGCTGCACATGCAGTTGCAGTCACCGGGGTCGAGCAGCAGCTCTCGGTCAGTCAATCAGCCGTCAGCCCCGAGCAGTAACAGTAGCAGAGCTCGAGTGAAAAATTGAAAGCAGCGTGCGCGTTGTTGACTATTGTACAACTCACATGACACACAGGTCATCACATCACTTAACTGCCCAGGCGTCCGCCCGGGAGATCGAGCAGAGAGCACGGACGGACGGACTCACCGGCGCGAGGAGGGTGAGCGACTTGACGGCGGCGGGGTGCTTGACGGCGAGGGCGAGGGCGAGGACGGAGCCGAGGGAGTGCGCCACCACGTGGAAGGAGCCGAGGCGGTAGCGCCGGAGCACGGAGCGCTCGATCATCTCCACGTGCTCGCGCAGCGTGTACAGCGACTCCGCCGGCTTGGGGCTGCGCCCGAACCCCAGCAGGTCCACCGCGAACATCCGGTACCGGGACCGCGCCGCGGGGCTGAACGCCGGGAACACCGTCTCCGTCCAGAACACGGACGACGAGATGAAGCCGTGGATGAACACCACGTCCTCTGTCTCCACCGGTGGTAGCGTCGGCGGTGGAGCCTGGACGTGGACGTAGAGGTGGGACGACGACGCCGGGGAGACGCTCCAGGCGTGGCACACCTTGCAGTCGCAGTCGGACCAGCACGGCGCCTGCCGCGGCGGGCGCGGGGGACGGTCCATCTTGCCGCGGATCAGCTCCGCGATGGCGGGGCTGACGGTGAGCGCGGGCGCCGCGTGGACGCCGTTGCTGGAGCCGGTCCGGGTGGCGTCGGCCAGCAGCGACGGCCGCACGTACAGCGTGTCCGACACGTCCTCCAGCTGCAGCTTGGCGGATGACGACTCCGACGACAGACGCACCACCTTTGGCCCGGCCACGGCCGCCGGCGCGGCGGCGGCGGCCACCTGCACCCCCCGCGGGCCCGCCGACCCCGCGGCCGCGCAGTAGCAGGACTTCCACTCCGCCTCCGCCGCGTAGTCCACCAGCTTGTACACCAGGCACAGCACCACGTCCAGCACGTCCAGCGCCGAGAACACCACGAAGCTCACCGCGCAGTTGAGCGCGCACCCGGCCACGCCCAGCGCCGCCACCACCCTCGCGCGCGCCGCGCCCCACTCGCCGGCGCCGACGCCTTTCCCACCGCCTCCCACAGCAGCAGCAGCAGCAGCTCCCCCCATGCCGCCGTCCGCCTTCTCTTGCCACACGCAGGTCGCAATGTGCATTGCTCGATCGCCGCTCGCGCGCTCCCCGGCCGGCCTCGATCAGACTACGTAACCACCGACGCCGGTGGGCAGCAGCACGGAGCGAGCGAGCGAGCGAGCAACCAACCGACGGCGCGCGGCAGCAGAGTGGGAGGCGAGCCCCGGAGGCAGCAGCAACAACAAGCAGCTGCCTTTTTGTAAGAAGAGAAGAGTAAGAGTAACCGACGAGCGATGAGGTGAGACAGCCGGAGGGTTTAACGCGGAAGAAGAAGAAAGGCGCGCATTTAAGCGCGGTTGGAGGCGGGTGGCTTTGGTTTCTTCCGCGACGTCCTTGCTTCTCTCCCTTGCGTTTGGGTTGAGGGACGCCGGGGCAAACGGGTGGTTGGGTTAAATAGACGGGCTCGGCTCTCCGGTGGCTTGGCTGCTTGGGCGGGCGGCGGCGGCTGCCAGGTCACAGCCACACAGGCCCCCACCGCCACCGCCACCAGCTGAAAGCTCTATGCGCCCAGCGGCAATTTATTGCGATTTTCTTTTGCTCGCTCAGGACTCAGGAGGAGAGGGTTAACGGTTGTTCATCATTTGGGTTTGGAGCAGTGTTCACGTCTCCGACTTGATGACGCAGGCATATACATGCAGCCACGTGGCTAGCGGCCGATGGCAAGGTTTGTTTCGTTTACTCAGAGCCCGCCGGCCGTAAATCCTTGTTGTCAGTGTCTAAGGGCAGTGTCCATGTACCATATATCGGTGTCTTTCCCTGTCTTTCTTAGAATGGTAATGGTAAATATGCGTCCAAAAGGGTATCTCGGTGTTCTTCACATGTCGACGTGGTATTGACGCTGTTACTTTGCATGCCTGCTTCTTATTTGCTGAACTAGTTCACCAAGCCGTGCTCTAGCGCGGTCTAAATATTTACGAGATATATGTATTAATTATCGTTTAAGACATATAACGAATAAAGAATTACGTATATTAAATTATATATATTTTCTATTCGTTTTTACTTTCTAATATAATAGATATTCATATTCTATATCTAATTGTGATAAACTTACTAATAGTTTCTTTTTGCAAAGGGCTGGTCTATAAATTTTCCATTCATATTATTTTTTTCTTGACATGGCATCTTTCTATATTTTAAATGTGCAATTAGTTTGAAAGCAGCCAGGCTGCAAAATAATAGTCTAGGTGAGTAATTTAAACATAGACTCATTGCTTTATGTTGTTTTACGCAATAGCAAAGGCGGATGGTTATTTAGAAAATAAAATAGTTTGAAGACCTATTATTATCAACGGTGATTATGTTATACTGAATTGATGGTCAGGTGCTTCTAAGTCTTGTGAGATTTTCTAGGATCTATATATTGTTTTTCTATCGAGCCTTGTGAGGATTAGTGTGGGGGCTCCATTGGGAACCTCTAGTTAGAATTTATAGTATTTATCTTTTTCTTGAATCATATGGTTGAAACATAATCTAAGATATATATAAACTCTTGCTACGTCCTGTTATGTGTTCGTGATTTTCTAGATTGGCTTTCAACTTCTAATGTAGTTGTTGCAAAATTTTCCACTTCTTAATTTAAAACTCTAGTGTTTTTTAAACTTTTTATTCAAAATTTGTTTTATTATTTAGAAGAGTTTAAGTCCTAATACTTATATTACTTTCCATAGCTACTTCTTAACGGTTCATTGTCATTTTGCATTATTCTCCTTTTTGACTTGATGATACATCCATGTGAGTAACGGTTGATGAGTTTATTCAAGCCTGTAAGGAATGACCATGGTAAATGTGCGCCTAAGTGTTATCTCAGTTACTTTTGCCTGTTGTTTAGGTCACTAACATGGACAATAGGCATCCAAATAGTACCTCGGTTATTTTTGTGTGTCATTTAGGTTATCTACGTAGTATCTAACAAATACTTTAACTGTTAATTTTCATAATTATTTATATTAGTTGACTACTTTAGCCATTAATTTTCATAGTTATTTCTTAACCGTTCATCACTAGTTTTGGAGCATTGTGCTCCTTTTTTGACTTGACGAGATATCCATGTGTCGGTGTTTCGTAAACCGGACTAGTAAATTTAAACGATTGCTGCGCTGCTTTAGGAAGACGATGGTAGCATCCAATAGACACGAGAATTTATACTGGTTCAGCCGGAGCCCTACGTCCAGTCTCAGAGAAGATCGAGTGCGTGTTCCTCGATTGAATGCTCTGAAGTTCTTACAATGGGGGTGCAATAATGGCGAAAGAGGTAGTAGAACCTATGCTAGACGAGGGGCGGGCCGAAGAGAAGCTCCAGGAGCCCTACTGCTATGGTGAATGGTAGAGGATGGAGAATGGGTATGTCTTTTGTGAGGGGTGCCCTGGCTGCCCTTATATAGAGTTTGGGGCCAGAGCTTGTTACAAAGAGGAGGTTCTCCCGACCAAAGGGTCGTGAGCCTAAGGGAGGTCCTATCTAACTTGGCTTACAAGCTACGCCGTCTTCTGGTGTCCGTCTAAGCATGGCCATCATCATGGTCTTGTGGCCACGTTGTGGTAGATCGAGACGTGGTTCTACTGTGCCGGACGTGGCGGGCACTATAGGCACTTCGGTGGTTCGTCAGCCGTCCTGCGCAATGCGACATCTGTCATGGTCTTCGACGTTGTCTCTAGGTTCCCTGGGGCATCGTACCCGTAGTAGGTAGCCGCCCTAGGTCATTGCTTGCCTGGTCGCTTCGTGGGGCTGAGGGCCACGACCCCGATCGTTGGAGTTGGGGCGCCCCACCTGCCGGGGGGTCTCTAGGTACGATAGCGTCGATTGGTGGAGGCTCGACGTTCACGATCTAGGCTTCGAAGCAAGACTGATTCGGACCCTCGCAACCATTACACCACTGCTCCATTGGTTATCAACCACACGAACGCGATTGACCTCGTCGAGAAGGCTTTCCTGCAAGTGAATCGAGAACACAAGAAAGAACGGGATTAACGTAATCTAAAATTGCAATGAGGCTTATGATAACAAGAAGGAGTTTAGGTCTTTATTCAAAAGGACTAATCGCCACAGGCAAACAAGATCAAGAACTGAGGCCCTGGTTCACAGCATGCGGCCTTGGCGGCACAGTTGCAGCAAAACAACGTCTGTTTCATGAGAAAATCAAGAACTAAACAAAACTCAAAATCCAAAGGTATTTTGATGTGAGACCACTTGCATTGGCTTGCTTATCTAATTAGCTTTCCATCCATATGTGGATCGTCGAAAACGGAGCCTGGACGCTCCCGTGTGACCAAATTTATGATAGACTAGTCCTGTAACCCGAGATGGGCTCCAACTTCAGTTGGACTAGGCCTCCACCATGAGAAAGATGAATTGTACGCCCATGCTGGACCTCCTCCTCTCCTTGGCTTGTATGTGACGGAGTGATGTCCTCATCAGTCATGATCCTTGTCACGGATCTCATCCCATAGTGGGTGGGATCGTACGCGTGTCCTGTCGGTCCGTATTCAGACGGTGGGGTTCGTTCCCATTGCCATCGCTATGCAGTGTTGTCTTGTTGGTGCGGCGTGGCACAGGGATGGTGTCTGACTAGACTGAGGTGGCCACTGTCACATCGATCTTTACAGGGTCAACGCGGCACGCCTACTCCTGTCAGAGCAAGCATACTAAGCGATGCTCGATCTCTCCCTGTCTTGCCCGGGGGGACGTGACAGGGGAGAGGTCGCGCATCTTCCATGTGGCTGAGGCAGAAAAAGGGGTCATGGCTAGGTGTAGGTTTGGCGTGCTCATCCTAGCTGGGCCTCGGTCGTTCGGGCCATTGTTGACCTGATGAGTTGCGGACCGCGTGGCCTGATAACTAATCGGTGCCTTGAGACACCCGGGGTCATAACCCTGACACCATGTGAGTGATAGTTGATGGGTTTATTCAAGATCGTGAGGAATGTCATGATAAATAATGTGTGCCCAAGTGTCATCTCGGTTCCTTTTGCATGTTGTTTAGGTCATTATAATGAAAAACATGCGTCCATATCAACATGGTACGTACCAACGAGTACTTTAACCGTTTAATTTTCATAACTAATATTAGTTGAATACTTTAGCTGTTAATTTTCATAGCTACATCTTCCATCCTATAAAAGAGTGTCGTTCAACTATGAATCTGGACAAACATGTGTCTAGATTCATAAATAGAACGACACTCTTTTTGGAACGGATGGTGTACGGTTCATTTAATTGGTTTTGGATCATTATTTTTTTTTACTTGATGAGTCACGATGGATGGGTTTATTCAAGAGGGTGAGGAATGTCATGATAAATGTGCGCCCAAGTGTCATCTCGGTTCCTTTTGCATGTCGTTTAGATCATTAACGTGAAAAACATGCATCCAAATAGTACCTCGGTTATTTCCATCTGTTGTTTAGGTCATCGACATGGTATGAACGAATACTTTAACTGTTAATTTTCATAACTACTTATATTAGTTTTAGCCAATAATTCTCATAGCTACTCTTAAATGGTTCATCTTCAGTTTTGGAGCATTATTCTGCTTTTTGACTTGATGATGGATCCTTGTGAGTGAAGGTTGATGGGTTTATTCAAGCCGATAAGGATAAATGTGTGCCACAGTGTCATCTTGTTTCTTTTCATTAACACGAAAAATGTGTCCAAATAGTATCTTGTTTATTTCCATATGTTGTTTAGGTCATTGACATGATATGAATGAATACTTTAACCGTAAATTTTTCATAACTACTTATATTAGTTGAATACTTTAGCCATGCTTTTCATAGCTACTCTTAACTATTCATCGTCATTTGACTTTGGAACATTATTCACCATTTTGACTTGATGATGCATGAATGCATCCATTTTAGTGATGGTTGAAGGGTTTATATATTTAAGCCGGTAAGGAATGGTTACGATAGATGTGTGCCCAAGTGTCATCTTGGTTCCTTTTGCATGTCATTTAGGTCATTAACATGGCAAATATGCATCCAAACATTATGCCCATTATTTTTAGTTGTCATTTGTGTCGTCAACATATCATCTAGCAAGTACTTTAGGCATTACTTTCATAGATACTTCTTAATGGTTCACTGTCGTTTGGTTTTTGAGAAATTTTCTCCTTTTTGCTTGAAGATGCATCCATGTGACTAACTGTTGATGGGTTTATTCAAGTTAGTATAGAATTCTAATGATAAATATGCATCCAAGTATTTTCTCATTTTTTTGCTCCTCATTGTTTCATTAACCTTATAACTATGCATCCGGACAATATCTCAGTTTTTTTTGTCTATTGTTAGTTTAGGTCATTGGCAGCAATCACTATTGTCTCACACTACTACACAAATAATTCTGCAAGACAGTGCCCTTTTATTAGTGGAGGCGGTCACAAAATCCAACCGCCTCGGTTAATACCTACGATTAACGGAGGTGAGCATTTTTTATTTACCGAGGCAAGCACTTTTGCCCGCCTCGAAAAATAGATTTACGGAGGTGGTCATCCTAAGGCAACCGCCTTCAAAAATAATCTTTTTCGGAGACGGCCGTCTTAAGATACCCGCCTCCATAAATCTATTTTTGGAGGCGAGCATGCTATAAGGCCCACCTTCGAAAAGGCTGAGGCCCAACAAACCCTAGGCAGCCCACTACTCTGCAAGCGTGTATATATACCAAAGTTAGGGTTTGGACAACCCCGTAGACACTCCTATCTCAGCCGCGCATCTCTCTCTCCCTGACCCACAGCCGCGCGTCCCTCTCTCTCACTCCCGCAGGCTGCGCGTCGCTCTCTCTTGTGGTAGAACCGCTCGAAATAACATGCTTTCGGAGGCGCTCGTCTTCCACTAGACACTAAGCACCCCAAAAATTAGCTACATCGGACGGTTTTGTCGAGCACACCCCAAGGGAGAACTTGAACCATCCACATTTTTTCATTCAGAATCCAATAATGAGAACAAGTTTACAATACTTAGTCCATTTCATACAACAAGAGTTCTCGAAAATACATTATTACAATACCAAGTTCAGAGTGCGGAATTTATACAGCAGAATTGAAATAAACATCTAATGATAAGATACAAGGATCCATCTGTGCCCACCAGAAGAATCCTCCACACAACAACCACTTCTCAAGCTGCACCTCCAACAAGGGTAAATAAACACTGAGTATACAATATACTCACAAGACTTACCTGACTAGTGGGAATAATTTCTCGACTCCAAAGAATATGATAAACTTTATGGTTTACTGGGTTTCCTTTTTGCGAAAAGCATTACTAGTAGTGAATCCTTATGTATGTATTTTATTAGCAGTCATGATTAGTTCATTAGCTAACCATTATATATAAGCACATGTTCTACTTTTAAGCAAGAGTTGAGCAATTGGATCCATTCACCCCCTTTCATCTTTTAGTTCTTACTACGGTGCTAGATCATAGACAAGTCGTACCGTATCACACGACGATTCATGAACTGATGTATCCCATCTGGGTACCCCAAAATACATATCCCGTTTGTACCCCAGGCACAAGCACGACCAACCCATTACTCTCCTGTCAAGGGGTCTAGGTCCCCGTCCAAACTTGGACTCCGAGCCCCCACTCCTGAGTCCTGGACTTAGTGTGGTGCTTAGACCTCCACCATCCCCGCCTCCAATCAGTCAGTCCAGAAAGAGCCGGAACCCACGACAAGAGAGCAACGAGCCTTCCCGCTCCCATAAACAAGTATGTGCTCAGGATAATAAGTCTGTGACCTGACTAGAATCCACAGCAACGAACGGTCCTTAACCGACATGGACAGGAAAAATAATATAACCAAGCTATGTCCCATTGGCCACAGGACACAACCTATTACACCCACCAATACCCATACCATATCCCTGCCTGGTCTCTATTTCCTTTCACTATTTTATCATGAGAGTAATAAGAATAATCACCTATTGTGAGTAACGACATGTTACTCACGCTACCGATAGCCTAAGCATAGCAGCTACTCGACCTATGCTAGTAGGACTCATAGGTAGGTTTATCTATGCATGAAGTTTTAATATAAATCCTATAACGTAAATGCACATCACATATATGTATACAGTGATCATTCAAAATAAGGGTTATGCACCGGGGCTTGCCTTGGGCAGGCGGGGTGTTAGCTAAGTTAGTAAATGATGGCTCTGGGACCTCCTCCTACACAAGAACCTTCTCCTCATACTCCTCAATCACCTCCTCGTACTTCTGCTCTCCGGTAGTCACGAACTCCACCAACTCATTCTCTACATACATGCAATGATGATACAACACTTAGTATTTATGCAACAACAACTCTTAAAATAAGAACACATATGCTAAGCTACTAAGCTAGCTCTAATGACTAAGGCACTAAGCTAACTATCATCTTTACCAAGCAAAGTGTTGGGTTTAACTAACAAACACCTAGCTTTACAATTGAAGGATATATCTTTATTTCTACTAATGATTTAATGTATATCTGAAACAAAGAGCATTTAACTATCCTTATGTTTAGTCTATTCTAAAGCTACAAAATTACAGTGAGCATATAATAATACCTAGATACTGCTATAAAATTTTTAGGATTAAAACTATCACCAATTTACCATAAAAATTTCTACAATATTTAACCTAGTAATATTAAGCACTCTCAAATGATTTAATATCTCTTGGTATCAACATGCATATATATGAACTAAATACACTAACAGATAGAGCATAATTTTAGAAACTTAACAAAATTTATTTCACAATTTTTGGATACCTACATTATTTTATATTAATTATCAAAGTTCAGCTCAGAAATAAAAATGAAAAGCTATTTCTATTTTCTATGAAAAAGATAAACCGATTTCGGCCCAACGCGGCCCACGCGCGGAGGCAGCCCACGGCAGGGAGCCTGCGCGCGTGCTAGCACTCTTGCAAAAAATCCCTCGCATTATGAGACAATAGCGGGAACACTACATGTACTATTTCTATAGACAACGACTTTGCAATGGAGCCCTCGTATCTTTTCACCTTCGCACCGGAGAGGTCCCCGAGACACCCCGCACTCGCCGGCGCAGCGGGCGGTGGCACTAGGTGGTACGCTAGCCACCCGGACCCTTACAAACCTATCTAGGGGACTGAAGCTCACCTATGAGCCGACACACGACGATGGGCGATGGTTGCACGAACGGGGTGAAGCAGAGCAGGCTCTCCCCGCCGGCGGCGACCTACAATGGTGGCAACCGTGTTCCGGTGAGCCATAGTCTACAACAGATAATAGAGGTGATGGGTAAGCATCAGTGACGCACCACGATCCTACCCGTGGCGGTGTCCTGGCTAGAGATACCCTGAGCAAGTCTATCCGCGTGCGCGCGGCGAGCTCGACGGCGAACCGTAGCAACACGGCTGTGTTAGCGGCGAGGTGGCGAGGCTAGTGGTGCGGTCAATTCAACGCGAGCTGGCGAGGTTGGAGCTGGCCATGGCAAGGCGGGTTGGGCCTTAATGGCGTGGTAGCGGGAGCAAAGCTCCAAAATTGGAGCTGGGCCTGGCCGTAATCAAAGCGGGATAGGGGCAGTCGATAAGAGGACATAAAGGCAAAGACGTGGGCACGAGGAATTGATGAGAGGTGCTCGCTCTTAGGATCACCGTGACTGTGACTCGATAGCGGCAGAAAACAGAGTGAAGGAAAGAGAGAGAAGCAGGGCGCGACAGGTGGGCTCGGTTCGTCCTCGCCTTGGTGGGACATGAGCAGCGCGATCAGGACACCCATGCATAGGCGCTATGGACAAGGCATGCGCGCATCCGAACGGCATGGCCCACGTGGCCGCAGTATCTTAAATGTCATGACGACGGTGGCTCGACCACGTGCGCGTGGCAATGGCGTAGGGGTATAGCGGACAGGTGCGGACGCGACGATGATGCAACGACAGCGATAGCATCACGATGCGAGGCAGCAGTGGATGGATGTGATGGCAGCGCAGCGTGACCGTGGCGGCACCAAAGGCGGCAGCGCGAGGCTGGACAGCAGGGCACGGGGCCAGCGGCTCACGGTCGGTGTCGGCCAAGCCCAGGCGGCCCGACCGACCAAGCACGGCGGTACGGGGTGACCGCACGGGACACGGTTATGGGTGCGGCACGGGGTGACCGCGCACACACTGCCACCATTCCGAGACATGTGACATGCACTAATTTTAAAGCGTCCATAAAAACTAAACGGTTGTTTCTGGACCTAAACCATCTTCACCATGCTCAAGATGGCACATGAGACTACCAAATCGAGCTATAACACTACACCACTCCTTAACCCAATCTCTTACAATAAATTGCTAAACATAGCAATGCCTAGCTGTTGATAGACTTGGAAATTTCTAAGTTTTTGAGCTGAACTTGATTTCAATTTGTGATTTCAAGGCTATTGAAAATATTACGAAGAAATATTATTTTTCAAAAGTATTTCATTGTCATCTACAAAATTTGTACTTCAAACTTTATTTAAGAATCACACACATGTTCTATAGCATTTTTGTTTAATAAAAATTCGTTTTCAACCCTACTTGATATGCATGAACTATCGAAACAACTTTCGTTTCACATTTTTGTTGATCATTTCGAGTTACATAAATTGATCTACACACTTTATCACATGCATTAGCACCTAAACTTGATACTCATGACATGTTTTAGTAGATGATTTACGGTGTAACACCGAGGGTGTTACATCTCTCCCTCACCCCCGCAGCCGAGCGCATCTCTCTCTCTCACCTCTTCCAGCGTCCATGCGTAGCTCAGTGGCTGCATCTCCTCCAGTGGCATGGCCACGCACCCTGGCCACCGCGCCTCTCTCCCTCCCTTCTATCCCTCACATGCGGCGGATCGAGGTCCCGGTGGCGTGGAGGGCCCGACGGCGGTGGCTGCGCGCCCTAGCTGGCGGCGGTGGCCACACGCCCTGGCCAGCGGCATGGAGGGCTCGGCGCGGTTGCTGCACGCCCTAGCCGTCGTGGATCTAGTGCAAGGAGGAGGTATGCCCCTCACCCTCCGTCTCCTCTCTCAGATCCATGGAGGATCCATCCCTCAGCCTTCCTCCCTCACAGATCCGCGACGACGAGGTCTGCGGCGACCTCCTCCGGCGGCGGTGGCGCGGTTGCTGCGGCGAGCTCCCCGTCGGTGGCGGCGGCACAGGAGGATCGAGATCCGACGACGGCAGGCCCGCCCCCTCCACCTCCGGTGATGGCGGGCGAGATCCAGGAGGCGCAAGGAGTCTGGATCCGGCGGGGAGGAGGCCGGCCACGCCTAGATCCGGTGGCGGCGACGACAGCAGGCTCGATTGGGCTTGCTATGGTTTTTTTATTTTTTTAAATCAATTAATGGTGGCGGGCAGCTTAATGTGACCGCCTCCGTTAATCGATTAACCGAGGTGAAAAAGCAACCGCCTCCAAAAAGGTTGGATTAACCGTGACCTTTGATTGGAGGTGGTTGCAATGCTCGCCTCCATTAATTCAAAATGCTGATCACCATTAAGTTATTTTGTACTAGTGTCAATTCTTATTTTCCTGTTGTCTGGGTCATCAACGTGGTATATAACAAATACTTTGACCAGGCCACTACTCATGGTACCTTAGATTTGGAGAGTTATCATTTGATGTTCTAGTACATGCTTGATTGGGTTCACAGATGGGGCTGCTAGGGTATTTCCGTTGCTGACGAACTTAGAGGGAATTAAAGGCAGGAAGTAGCAATCCTACCCAATAGAGGAGGTGGTTGCCATGGCATGATGCGTGATTGGGACAACGCTAGAGGAGCAAGCTTAGCATGGCGGCGTGAGTGGTGGCTTATCCCGTATGAAGAAGAAGATGAACAATGTCGTTTGACAACCCGTGAACTTGCTATGATAGCACCGAATGTTGCTAGTTTGTCGAAGAAGAAAAGCGTGAGCATCCTATAATGATATGTCGGTTGAGATTCATGGACTTGAAATATAGCATCACCCTTACTTTTCATAGCTACTTCATTCTTACTTCTAACTAAATGGAAGTTTGGTGATGTGATTATCCCTTTCTTTACAAATCGGGTGGTAGAAATTTATAAATCTTGGCTCCACACATGCATTTTAGGACATATCCATGTGATTAGCTGTTAACTATTGATGCGCCCATGTGACTAACAGTGATGAATTTTTGAAGCCAATAAGAAATTACCATGATCTCGGTTATTTTTCTTGTTGTTTATGTTGTCCACACGGTAAACATGCATCCAAGTATTATCTCAGTTCCAATTGTCGGTCGTGTTTGTCACTACTTCTCATAGCTAAGTCTTATTGGTAATAAGATGTAGGTATGAAAAGTAATGGCCCTATTTATTTATTTGATAAAGATTTTTGCGTGATAAATAGTGGTAGAATTTCTAAGGTTCCATTGCACGCATTTTAGGGCGATATCTACTGGAGAACCAGTTAGACGCCTAGGGTTTATATATTCAACTAATTAGCTGTTGTATGGTTGGACATGTTGATTTCCTAGAAATGTTTATATTTATGAATATTCGAACCATTCCGATATACCCATATATATTTAGGGATGGAGGAAGCCGTAACAACAAATTATCATTACACCACAACACCGCATCACCGTCAGATGTCTGACGCTAAAAATTATATTTACCAATGGATGATCTGTCGCTAAAGATTACTCACAGATCATCTGTCGCTGTTTCCTCATTTACTGATTCACTATCTGTCGGTATAGATAGGTATATTTATCGTCTGCGGTCTGTCGCTAAAACCACTTATATCGACATGCGGTCTATCGCTAAGAAATAGTCCCACATTAGCCCAACTTGCGATTTTAGCCCCGTCCATGAACACAGAAGAACCCAGGCCCTATTTCTCCCCTGAACCCTAAACACTACAGGGCCCATTTTGAGCCCATTAGAAAGCAAACCCTAAACTCAGCATCTCCATCCTCCCAGCAGCCATCAGCACCACTCCCTCTCTATCTCTCTCGCATCTAGCTCTCCACCACCGAGTTCGACGCCCCTCCGCCACTCCTCCTCTGTCCTGCACCTCCTCCTTGTCGGGGGTGCTACGGACGGCGCAGATGACGCTCCCATGAGCCGCTCGTATCTTCATCGATGGAGGGCGCACGTCGGGGAGGGCTGGCGCATGTGGGGGAGGGCGGCAGTGGCGGCCGAGACACGCTCGTGAGGCCATGTGCCTGTGGCCGGACCTGAGAAGCTTCTGTAGGCCAAGAAGAGCTACAACGGCGACAGATCTAGAGGTTAAAGCTGAATGGAGCCACCATGACACCATGGTAGCATCCACGCCTCTCTGTCTCGGGTTTCTTTCCTTGCTGTCTGGCTAGCTCATATTTTAGTTTCTGTCTTCACATTTGGTTTTTATTAGGTAGAGTGTGTAGATCTGAATGTATTATATACTCTGCTTGTGCATACCAGCATATGTGCTGGGGTGAAATCTTCTGTTGTTTTCTAGCACTAATTATAGAACAAAATAGAATAGATGCGCATGGTGTGGATACGTGCTCTGCTGTTCTTGATTTCTCCCATCGCTGCTCTGCTTTGCAATCCAAAACTTAAACTTTCTGCTCCGTGGATAGCTAGACTAGTGCAGAGCTCTTATATGATTAATGTCATAATAATTTTGTCAAATAGATAAATCATCGCTGCTATGCTTTGCAACCCAAAACTTAAACTTTCTGCTCCGTGGATAGCTAGACCGGTGCGGAGCTGTTCATTAAGGATATGAGAAGGGATTATAATCCAATCCAATATAAAAAAGCTTCTACGTTGAACTGGAGAATGATAGAAAATAATCTGAACTATTGTAGTTTTTTTGTTGGAAGTCAATTTATACTCTACAATTTTTTGGTGTAGGTTCTTGCACTTGTGCAGTCCTGCTTGACTTTAGTTGTGATAAGCTTTTCACTGCAAACGAACCGCCACTAGATAAGTAGTTCCAATAAGCTATTCAACTACTACTAGATAAGTTGGAGAATGACGTGTCATTGTTGCTGGATTAGGGTGCCGGATCTGTTCTTGTGGCCCATCCTCATCGTCTCAAGCAATTGCAGTTGACTGTTTTTGTATGTAGAAGAGTTGGGAAGTTGTGCTCTGATATGTCTTTTGCTTGCATTATCTCAAAGCACTACCAACACTTAACATGGTAAGCTTTTTTCAGAATTACTAAACTAAAAGGTCATTCTATGCTTGCAAAGGGCTAATGTACTTCCTATATTTGTGGGATGATAATGCGCACAATGAATTGGCCCTTGCAATCATGCATTAAATATGACTCTGTTTACTAAGATTAGTGCTATTTCCTACATCCATTTTTTTGTTGCAGCTTGTAGTTAACCTTTTTTAGAGCTGCTTCTAAAATTTTTAGTTGAAATTTAACAGCTGCATATGTACAGGAAAAATTGATGAAAAAATTAGGTAGGGGCCTCCCCTGCTGTTCCCTCAAAAAAAAAAAGTTAACAACTGCACATTAATGATCATTCCATATATGTACATGAAAGCTACAGTATCAAGTTCGATGCATGAAAGCTGTAAAGTATTAGCTGAAAGCAACATTGAATATTTATTTGACTAGTTGGGCTAACATCGATTGTACTGTAATGCCATCTTCAGGATTGCAATTTGAAGTTCGTTTCAGAATAGCACTAGCAACACTTAACAAGTCCTTGCACAAGAGATCTTCTATTTATGCAAAGTTAAGAACAAATACTTATTATTTCAGCATGACCTTATATGAATTTACCTATTTATGCTCAGGTTGTTGTTGTCCAACATGTAGGGAGCAAGCAGAGGCAACCACGAAGCTCACAATACACACCACTACAGGATAAGGACTTGTCCTCATGTTCAGGCCAAAGAGAACTAAGACGTGGCTAGGCTCTGTGGCGAGTTGCATTGCTCTAACGCTGTAATCAGATTTTTGTCAATTGCTAGCACATAAAGGATTGATTTATGCAGTTCAATATTCAATTCAACAATCTTGTGTAGTTCTGTGATATATAAACTATTCTGTGATATATAGACTATGTGATACACACTGTTGCAATAGATCCTAGTTTATTTTCCTTTACATGGGCTGCAATTGCATATTTTTCAGTGAGAAAAAAGCTTCCTGGAAACTTGAGATAGGAGCTGTGATAAGAAACTTGAGATAGGAGCTGGTGACATATGTACAGTTTGTAGGCAAAAAATGACTTGACCTTGAGATAGGAGCTGTGATAATTTTTTATTTATTTTTGATTCATCTAAACTATCTCGTTGAACCCTGGTACAAACAAGTAAAAACAAGAGATATGACGAGATCTAATTTGCATGTGTTTGTACCGCAACATTAGCTTGAGTAGCACAAGTGTTAATTGACTAGTTAGGATTCTTTGGAGCATCTATTTACTACATGATTTGACTTGCTCGGCACATAAGTAAGCTTCAAAGATACAGAAAATCAAGTCCCAATATGAGGCCTTCAATTTTTCTCTAAGTACCGATCTACATACACATGATTTAACATCCAATTAATTTAACAAAAAATGAAGCATAGTAACTTTACCTGATCATGGATCTATGTTAACATGTTACTGATTGCATTTTAGATTTTGGTTTCAGGGTCTACTACGGTGCTAGTTAGCAAGTTTGTGGATGATTTGCCACTCAAAGCTGATTTAGGTGCTAGTCTATCTCTTTTGGATACAAATAGCTGATACTGTAGACTTATCATTGATGAATCATTGATTCATGTTTGTAATGGCTGACCATATATGTATGTCTTAGTGAGTGCTTGGACTTGGTCATGAATGAATCTATTTGTATAAGAAACGTGCACAATAATTTTATTTTTGTATTAATTTACAACCAAATAGCCTTTTATTTTTTAAAATGCATTTAAATGATCTCGTCAAACCATCAGTCGCTAAAAATATTTGTAATTTTAAATTGTCTATCGCTATAGAGTACTGGCGGGCTATCTATCGCTAAAGAGTAGCTGCAGACTATCTGTCGCTAAAAAAAATTCAAGGCAACGGACTATCTATCGCTAAAAGTACTGTCTATCGCTAAAGATTTTTAGCAACAAGACTTACACCGTCGGCAGAAGTCTGTCGCTATAACTTTTTATCGTCAGATTATCTGTCGCTATAGCCGCTTTTAGCGTCAGACCGTCCATCGCTAATCTTGGTGTTGTGGTATAGTGTATAAACCTCAAAGAAATACGTAAGGTTTACCATTTTAGTTTGGCCTTCAATATATCTTCTTCCCAAAGTCTAAATTAATTAATTTCATCCTAGACAACCTAATTGGAACCGTCTATCTAATTAACAGTTAAAGATGACAGCAGCAAAAGGCCATGTACAGTGATCTTTCTCCCAGAATTCATGACAGGTGAGCTGTGGTGGGCGCTGCCGAGCACGGAAGAGTGCGGGCATGTACATCTGCTGGCAAACGGCCGACATTAACGTACGTGCACCAGTGGCTTGTGCTGATGGACTTTCACTACTTCCACATTTTTACCAACTGCGACTGCAAGCTAATATAGTAGTACTAAAATACTACATGTGGTTGATATGCTAGAACAGCACTCCACTCCACTCGCACGTGCCGACCGAAACAGATAGAAAATGGTCGTCGTCGTCAGCTACAACCTACAAGGAAACCGGAAACATATGTCAGCTAATATTTTTCATGCGTGTACTAGCAGCAACAGTGCTTTATTTCTCTTTTCATTGTTGGATATAATATGGGCTTGGCCCATATAATATTTAATAAATCAAATAAAACTCCATGGTACGTAACATTAAGTATTGTATGGCTTAATATCATACGAGATTTTGACGGAACGCTGACTGAGCTTATATGGTTGAAAATTATTCATCTAAATTGAGAAGCTGAGAAAAGGATAAAGGCTTGCCACACGCGCGCGCCGCCGCCGCCGGCCGGGCCGGGCCGTGGGCCGAGGCGGGAGTGGCCAGTCTTTTGCCACTTAATCCACATAACAACGGGAGTTACCCCCTTGATGGTGGAGGCGAACTGATGGCGGCAATTATTGTCCTTTTCGCTTCCGTCTCCTGAGATTCTCCGCTACCTCTCTCCTTCCCGTCGTACCCATATATTCGAGTCATCCATCAGTCCAGATCAAGTCCTTCCGCCAACCACTCCCGAGAGAACCACAGATCAGCAGCTTCCTAGCTTCCCCGTCCCGTAACTCTGCGCGCACGGAGTAGCGGGAGAGCAGGTGCCTCCGGAACCCTCGTCCGCCTGAGAACCCTACACAGGGTGAGCGGCGATTAGGTTTTTGGAGAGCGATCCGCGACTGCTCGTCCACGTACATTTTCTTCCCGGTGATTGCCTGCGGGACGTCAAGGCGTCTTCTTCCTGGTGATCTGTTCGTGGGACTGCACTGTGAACATCTTCCTACATCAACTGTGGTCCACAACTTCGAGCAACGCACTATGTCGACTAGTGTAAATGGAGCCTCCGATGCTCTCGGCATGGGACCCTCCGCTGGGTACAGTCTAATATCTTTGATTTCTGTACTTTGTGTTTTTACTGCATTCACCAGTATGTCATCTCTGCATGCTGTAGTGTTCATAAGAAATATACACATGCATATATATGTCGTCACAAACCTGCTGATGTTATTTTTCTAGATTAAACTGATAATGAAATGGTCTAAATTCCTAACAATCCAAAAACCTAATGTTAGGCAATTTTCTGTCAGTGATTTTGCTGCCGCTTTGAAGCCAAATAATTTTGATGGCAAGAATTTCATGATATGGCGTGCCAAGATGGTATTATGGTTGACTATGATGAACTGCTTTCACGCTGCATAGTGGAAGCCTGAACAATTTACTCCTGATGAGGAGAAAAAGTCTTGGCTGCCGATAACCTGTTTCGAGACGCCGTGATTAGTGCACTTCATCCCAAGTATGAGAAAAACTACATATCTTGCACATCAGACAAAGAGTTATGGGATGCTCTTGAGGCAAAGTTTGGGGTTGCTGTACCTTATGGAGTAGCTGTATGACTACAAAATGGTTGAAAACCGTTCGGTGGTCGAACAGGCTCATGAGATACAGGCGCTAGCGAAGGAACTAGAACATTTCCCATGTCTGTTGCCCGACAAGTTTGTGGTCAGCGGTATAATTGCTAAGCTGCCACCTTCTTGGAGGAATTTTGCTACTTCTCTGAAATACAAGAGACAAGAGTTTAGCGTGGTTGAGCCTATTGGATCTCTTGATGTTGAGGAGAGGGCGAGAGCAAAAGACAATCGTGGAAAAGGAGTTGAGTCTTCCGCCGCCAATATGGTGCAGAAGAAAAACTCATTTGCACATCGTAATAAAAAGAAGAAGAACATGCAAGAGAACAACAATGTAAAGCCTAAGCAAACTACATAGTTTAAGAAGAAAAACAACAAGAAAGGTGGAGGTTGCTTTGTTTGCGGGAGTGATGAGCATTGGGCAAGTGCGTGCCTAGACCGCAAATATAAGCAAGAAAAGAAATAAGCAAACGTGGTCATTAGCGAGACTGGAGGAGGAACATCTGGGTATAGTAATTCTTTACCCTTTGTTCTTTTAGTTTGTTTTATACCTGAGTGGTGGATGGACAGCGGTGCTAATATTCATGTGTGTGCTGATGTTTCTTTGTTTATTTCCTATCAGGCCGGCATGAGTGGAGCCTTGCTGATGGGAAATGGTTCGCATGCACGTATTCTTGGTGCTGGTACGGTCGTTCTGAAGTTTACTTCGGGAAAGATGGTGCTATTAAAGAACGTGCAGCATGTCCCCTCTATCAAAAAGAACCTTGTTAGCGCTTCTCAGATGTGTCGCGATGGCTTTAAAATTATACTTGAGTCCAATAAATATGTTTTGTCAAGACATGGAACATTTGTTAGAAAATATTATGATTGCGGAGGGTTGTTCCGCTTATCTTTGCTTGATGATGTGTGTAATAAAGTGGTGAACAATGTTAATGTTTCGGATGAGTCGAATATATGCCATTCACGACTTTGTCATATTAATTTTGGCTGTCTCACGCGACTTGCAAATCTGAATTTAATCTCGAAATTTAACTGAGTCAAAGATTCTAAGTGCTAGGTGTGTGTGCAATCGAAACAACCGCGCAAGCCTCACAAGGCTACAGAGGCGAGGAACTTGGCACCATTAGAACTCGTTCATTCTGATTTATGTGAAATGAATGGTGAATTGACTAAAGGCGGTAGACGATACTTCATGACATTTATAGATGATTGCACTAGATTTTGCTATGTTTATTTGCTGAAAACAAAAGATGAAGCGTTGCATTATTTTAAGGTCTATAAAGCTGAGGTAGAAAATCAACTTGAGAAGAAAATCAAGCGTTTACGGTCCGATCGCGGGGGAGAATATTTCTCAAATGAATTTTCTGAGTTTTGCGCGGTGCATGGAATTATTCATGAGAGGACGACACCATACTCACCACAGTCCAATGGGATTGCTGAGAGAAAGAACCGCACTCTAACTGATTTGGTTAATGCCATGTTGGAGACTGTGGGACTATCTAAGGAATGGTGGGGTGAGGCTATATTGACAACGTGTCATGTCCTGAATAGAGTGCCCACAAAGAACAAAGAAATCACACCATTCGAGGAATGGGAGAAGAAGAGATTAAATCTCTCTTACCTGCGAACTTGGAGTTGTTTGGCAAAGGTGAATGTGCCAATAAACAAAAAGCAAAATCTTGGACCAAAGACTGTTGATGGTGTCTTTCTTGGTTATGTTATTCACAGCGAGGGTTATAGATTTTTAATTATAAACTCTAGTGTTCCTGAGATGGCTGTTGATATAATCATGGAATCTAGAGACGCTACATTTTTTGAGAATGAGTTTCCCATGAAAAATGCACCTAGCATAACTGGTCATGAATTTATAATTCCCCATGAGCATAAAAATTTTATTCTGATAGAACAAATTGAGGAACCCTATGTGCAAAATCCTGAGGAGGATAACACTATAGTCACCAGAAAAAGCAAGAGACAGAGGACTGCAAAGTCTTTTGGTGATGACTATATTATGTACCTTGTGGATGACACACCAATGACCATTGAAGAAGCATATTCCTCTCCTGATGCTGACTTATGGAAGGAAGCAGTACGAAGTGAGATGGATTCTGTTATGTCTAATGGAATTTGGGAAATAGTTGATCGTCCCTATGGGTGCAAGCCTATAGGTTGCAAATGGGTGTTCAAAAAAAAGCTTAGGCCTGATGGTACTATTGAGAGGTACAAGGCAAGGCTTGTGGCCAAGGGTTATACTCAAAAGGAAGGTGAGGATTTCTTTGATACTTATTCACTGGTTGCCCGATTGACCACAATTTGAGTTTTGCTTTCTCTGGCAGCCTCTTATGGTCTTATCGTTTATCAAATAGACGTTAAGACAGCTTTTCTAAATGGAGAGTTGGAGGAGGAGATCTATATGGATCAGTCTGATGGGTTTGAAGCAAATGGTCAAGAAGGCAAGGTGTGTAAATTATTAAAGTCATTATATGGCCTAAAACAAGCTCCTAAGCAATGGCATGAGAAGTTCGACATAACTTTAACATCTGCTGGCTTTGTTGTGAATGAAGCCGACAAATGTGTATACTATCAGTATGGGTGGGGTGAAGGAGTCATTTTGTGCTTATATGTTGATGACATACTGATCTTTGAATCCAGCCTCAAAATGATCGAGGAGGTGAAGGAATTTCTATCTAAAAATTTTGAGATGAAAGATTTGGGAGAGGCTGATATTATTCTTAATATCAAGCTTCTAAGAGAAGGTGATGGTGGGGTAACTCTGTTACAAACCCACTATGTGGAAAAGGTGCTGAGTCGCTTTGGGTTCAATGACTATGCACGTACTCCTACACCTTATGACCCTAGCGTGCTATTGAGGAAAAATCAGAGAATAGCAAAGGATCAGTTGAGATATTCCCAGATCATTGGTTCGCTCATGTATCTTGCTAATGCAACAAGGCCTGACATCTCATTTGCTGTGTGCAAGCTGAGCCGGTTTGTGTTAAACCCAGGAGATGATCACTAGCGAGCTCTTGAGAGAGTGATGCGCTACCTTAATGGGACCATGAGCTATGGTATTTGTTATACCGAACATCCGAAAGTGCTGGAAGGCTATTGTGATGCCAACTGGATTTTTGATGCTGATGAGCTTTATGCCACAAGTGAATATGTGTTTTCGCTTGGAGGTGGTGCTATTTCCTGGAAGTCTTGCAAGTAGACTATCTTAGCAAAGTCTACAATAGAAGCAGAACTCACAGCATTAGACACTGCTGGATCTGAGGCTGAGTGGCTTCGTGATCTCCTTATGGATTTACCGGTTGTTGAGAAACCCATACCGGCTATTTCTATGAACTACGATAACCAGACTATGATTACAAAGGTTAACAGTTCCAAAGATAATATAAAGTCCACAAGGCATGTTAAGAGACGACTAAAATCTATCAGAAAATTGAAAAACTCCAGAGTAATAGCGTTTGACTATGTCCACACATCTAACAATCTAGCAGATTAGTTCACTAAGGGTCTATCACGCACTGTGATAGAACGTGCATCGAGAGAGATGGGTTTGAGACCCACTTGAAATTTACTATAGTGGTAACCTATTCTATATGATCGGAGATCCCGTGAAGTAGGACGGTGAAACAAGCTAGTAGTAAATTATGAGGAAAGATCCTTAGTAAGACTCATTTCTGATGCATATCTTTTTTTTCTATAAGGTAGGCTGGTTTTTGCCTTAATGTGTTCCAAGTGGCTTGCCAAAGCAAAGATGTTGTCCTACAGAACATATTTTGAGGAACACACCTATATGAGTCAGATTGCTGGTCATAGTCTATGAGATTTGGGTGATCTCTAAATACTAATGAAAGGCAATGAAGTATGACTTATATGCTTCAAATAGAGGGGATGTCTTTTGCTGCCTAGTATCAGCTAAGGACTTTAGTGACATTCACCTCACATAAAACTGTCAATTCAAGGCTTAGTCCATTGTTCAATTGTGACTGAGTGAAACTATTGCTCTAGATGGATGTTCAACTAACAGTCTCCATCGAAACACTGGTATATAAAAGAAATGTGGTTCTGAGACTACTTTGTTACAAACCCTAGAGTTTGGTGGGGATTGTTGGATATAATATGGGCTTGGCCCATATAATATTTAATAAATTAAATAAAACTCTATGGTACGTAACATTAAGTGTTGTATGGCTTAATACCATACGGGATTTTGACTGAACGCTGACTCAGCTTATATGGTTGGAAATTATTCATCTAAATTGAGAAGCTGAGAAATGGATAAAGGCGTGCCACACGTGCGCGCGCCGCCGCCGCCGTCGGCCGGGCCGTGACCGAGGCGAGGCAGGCAGGCAGCGAGCGGGCGGGCGCGGGCCGGGCCGAGCCGTGGCCGTGGCGAGGCGAGACAGGCAGGCGACGAGCGAGCGGGCGTGGCCAGTCTTTTGCCACTTAATCCACATAACAACGGGAGTTACTCTCCTTGATGGTGGAGGCGAACTGATGGCGGCAGTTAATGGCGGCAGTTACCGTCCTTTTCGCTTTCGTCTCCTGGGATTCTCCACTGCCTCTCTCCTTCCCGTCGCACCCATATATTCGAGTTCTTCGTCAGTCCAGATCAAGTCCTTCCGCCAATCACTCCCGAGAGAACCACATATCAGCAGCTTCCTGACTTCCCCGTCCCGTAACTCTGCGCGCACGGAGTAGCGAGAGAGCAGGTGCGTCCGGAACTCTCGTCCGCCTGAGAACCCTGCACGGGGTGAGCAGCAATTAGGTTTTTAGGGAGCGATCCGCGACTGCTCGTCCACGTACATCTTCTTCCCGGTGATTGCCTGCGAAACGTCAAGGCGTCTTCTTCCCGGTGATCCGTTCGTGGGACTACACTACGAACATCTTCCTGTATCGACTGTGGTCCGCGACTTCGAGCAACGCACTATGTCGACTAGTGCGAATGGAGCCTCCGATGCCCTCGGCATGGGACCCTCTGCTGGGTATAGTCTAATCTCTGTGATTTCTGTACTTTGTGTTTTTGTTACATTCACCAGTATGTTATCTCTGCATGCTGTAGTGTTCATAAGAAATATACACATGCACATATATGTCGTTACAAACCTGCTGATATTATTTTTCTAGATTAAACTGATAATGAAATTGTCTAAATTCCTAACATTCATCTGCAGATCACTCGAGTTCATGTGACGGCCAGGCACCATGCAGCCAGGCTGGTCGAGCAGCCGAGCTAGAAAGGCAGAGGGCGGCGATTGTCGACGCCTGAGAGATTTTCTGTACTTTAGAGTTCAGAGATGCATGGATGATGGATAAGGATCTGTTTGTGCCTTTGTGGCTGCTCTGCAGCCTGCAGACAGCACCTAACAGGTGACCGAGATGTTTGGATTTAGGGGCTAAAGTTTAAGACTCCTGGCCAGAGTATTGAGGATGGCGTTGAAGAAACGGCCAAATTATATTAAGGGCTGATCTACAATAATGCCTAGAAAACCACAGTTTATGGGTCTGCTGGTGTGCGAACCGAAACCAGTGATGTGCTAGTACTAGTGGTATGTCAGCAGGAAAAATGGACACGCCGTCGCTGGGACACCATCTTGCCATTGGAGACCGACGGCAGCTAGCTTTGTACTCGGATTCTGGTGCAGTGGAGTTAGTGCCATTACAGTTACAGATGGCCCGACCGGAGACTTGTTGGACGCCGAGCGCGCGCATGGATCGTCGGAGCTCGACTACGTACGCCTGCAGTGCAGCAGCCAGCGACCAGCATGGTGGCGTCCTCCGTCAGATCCATTTCCAGGCCACCCAGGTGCTGGAACAGTGGAACTGCAACACGTATGGGTACGGTGCGCATGCCCGTGCCCTGGGTCGCCAATGCAACCAACTGCATCTGCACTGCATGCACACATAGGCCATACCTGGCCATGCAGCCCGCGGGCTCGTGGCCCGGCCCGTGGCCTGGCAATTTGGCTCGGTCAAAGCACGGAACGGCCCGGTGGCCATCGGGCCCGGGCCGGCCCATGTGCCTGGGCCGCCACCTAGGCCCGCGGCGTGGCACGGGCACGGCCTGGTGAAAGAGGCGGCCCGGTGAGCGGCCCGGTGCCTCCAACGGCTAGTGAGGCAGGCCGCAGGCAGCCCAGCCCACGAAGCCGCCTCCCCCGTGGCCGTATATATGCTGCCCCCCGGCCCGCCCCCCCGATCCCTAACCCTAATCCCACTCCACTCCTGCCGCTCGCAGTCGCAGTCGTCTCGTCTCGCTCGCTCTCGATCCGCCGCCTGGAGCTCGCCGCCGCTCGCCTTGAGCTCGCCGGCCCTGCTCCAGTGACCTCGTCGCCGCTCGTCCACCTCGACCTGAGTTTGCTAACCATCTCTTCCCTCCTTTCCCTTCCTATCCCCTCTTCCCCCCTCCTCCGGTGTACCATCTGAGTTCGTCGTGTCTGTCCTTCCGCCACCGCTCGTCGTCGTTCTAACTATTGTCTGTCTCCTCCTCTGGCTACCTCCCTGGCCTCTTCTTCGGCACTGGGCTCCGGTGGCGCAGGTTAGGGTTAACCCTAACCCTAACCTTAGATCTGTGTTGTGTCTGTCCATCTTTCACTCACTCACTGACTCACCCCTGTTCTTCTGTTCTGTCCTCTGTTCTTCGTAGGTTGGTGGTGCCTGACGCCGCATCTTCCTTCTCTGTAAGCGCCATGGCTAGGCCGCCAGCGCCAAAGCGCCAGCATCCACCATTGAGGGATGGTGTTGGAGCTAGAGGTCAGGGCCAGGGCCGGTCGTCCGGCCCTTCATCGGCTAGGGTCACCATGCCGGTGGTGGCGGATGTCTATTCCCACCTAGCCGATGGCAAGCACCCCGAGCCCGAGGAGGAGCTGGAGATTGAGGGGGGGGGGGCGATTTGTGATTGTGTGGTACTGTGGTGAATGTGAATCTGTGAACTTTTGTAAAAATGGTGATGAAAATGATGGAATCTTGTTCAAAACTGGTGAAAATGAAGAAGTGGTTCAAACACTCGGTGAAAATCTGATGAAAATGAGATGTTTTTTGGTTGTTGGGCTGTGGGCCGGCACGGCACGGGGAAAATGGCCATGCCCAACGGGCGGCACGGCACGGTCAGACGGCCCACGGGCTGTGCCAAGGGCCGTAGGCCAGGCACGAAGCCCATGGAGGCACGGCACGGCAGGCACGACGGCCCGTCGAGGCAAGACGCCCATCAGGCCGACACGGCACGACGTCGGGCCGTGCCAGGCCGGCACAGCCCGTTGGCCATCTATAGCACAGGCTGCTGCAGCAAGCGACCCTGTTCTTCCAATATCATAGCTGCTCATCTGGGCACTGCAGGCGTTATGGCCGTCTACACCATCTCCAGGCGGCCGGCCCGAAGGAAGTATATTTATATGGACGTGCCTAGCGTCCGGACATCCCAGTCCGCCATCGCTCCATCCTTGTCCGACTTCATCCCGCCCTACGGGCACACTTCGCCCCCGTATCTGCACCCACTGATCATTCTTCAGACCCGCTCCTCTCTCTCCGCGCGGGCAACACTCGAGAGCCAGGACCCGACGCGCCCTCGATCAGAGCACCCATGTGCCTATCCCAGCGCCCCATCTACAGCCCCCAGCGTGCCACGCGCACCATCCGCCTGCCCCCCGGCTCATCCCTGGCTGAACAACATAAAAAACTTATAACATGAAAAAAAATATTTGGATGTAAAATATATACGTATGAAAACATATAAAACTTTTGAAACATGCACTTAAAACATGTGTGTAGAACACATGAAACATCCAAAATATAACGCTTGCAACTTGCAACTTGCAACATGAAACCACCTGCTGCAACATAAGACTGAAACAGCTAAAACATTTTGGAACATACTTTTACAACACATGTGTGATACATATGCAACATTCAAATAAAAAATGATTGCAACGTACGTCTGAAAATAGATCAAACATTTAAAAAAATGCTTGCAACATGCATTTGAAACACTTGCAACATATGTAATACCCCGATCTACTTTTGCAACATCAAAATAAAACAATTGCAACATAAATCTAAAATATCTGAAATAAATGAAACATACATATGCAACATAGGGGAAGGAAAGGCCGAGGCCGGTCGATTCCAGCCGCCGGGGTCAGAGCCGACAGCGAGCGGCATTGCGCGAGCACCACATCCACTAGCACTGGGCTTGGCTAGTCTGAGCGAGCACACTAGCACCAGCATCACGAGCGCACCAGTGCCACCAACACCGGTCTTAGCTCAGCCGGGTGGGCGGCACGCGCGACGGGCAGAGCGAGGACCACCAGCACCAGCGTGCGCGATGGGAGGGGGCGAGAAGCGCTTGCAACGGGAGCGAGCGAGTGGTGCTAGATGGGTTGCGCGGTAGCAGCGAGGCACAGTGGCATCCGCGTTCGGGACAAGACGAACGGAGTGACAACTACAAGGCGCTGTGGTGGAGAGGAGGGAGCGGAAGGGATGAGAATGTTTTTTTTCTTTAGAACGGTGTAGGGGGGAGGGCAAGTGGATGAGCGGTCATTGGGCTATGTGGCGGTCCACCATCGGCACCATCTAGGCGAACGGACGCCCTATACTAGCATTACCGTATCTTTGTCTATTCCTAGAGTCAAAATTTTAGTTTTTTTATCCATCTTCCCCTGACTACTATTGAATGTGGAAAACTATCTATATTCGACTATCTACACGACAATCTTTCTATTTTACTAGACATATATGCCGGTGTAGCACCTGGTTTTAAGAATAAAACCAGATACGTACCATATGTGAGCCCAAGAAGTCAAATCTCACATATAGTTATAAATAAAGGTAATACCGAAAGACAATGCTCAATATATAACGTACTTAGTATAAAGGATATAACCTTAGACAACAAATAGCGGAAAGACAACTTCGATCTTTGGGTGAAGACTCTAATTCCACAAGGACAATTGACTGGTTGATCACAAGCATATTTCCTCCAAACTCTAGCAATTTGGTACCCATCTGGGATTTTATCTAAATAATTGAAAAATAAAGCAAGCATAAGTACATGTCGTACTCAACAAATATAACATGGGGTTTATGAGGCTCAAAAGGCTGACACTGGTTTAACTGCGATTAGCTTTTAATGAGTCATCTTTTAGCAATTGAGTGACAACAAGTTTATCCACAGCCCATAAACACATGATACGGTAAGCATGAATAATGAATAGCATAAACAGTAATTATTAGTGAGCATCCTCATCATCAGTATCATCAGTGTTTATCATCTATTCTGTAAGGGTCCAAGGCCGCTCATGACTGTGAGCACGGCTGATATACTAGTTTTACACTCTGTAGAGGTTGTACATTTTCACTATGAGTCGTGATTTACCCTTTCACCCAAGGCGGCCAACCTCTTGACCCACTACCAAGGAAGGTCGGCAGGGTTCACTATGAAGCCTTTTAAAGGTTCGTCTAACAAGTTAGGGCCATTAGATTCACTTGGCAAATGAAACATACATCTGAAACAAATAAAACAAACATATACAACATAGGGGAAGGGAAGGCCGAGGCTGATCAATTCCAACCGCCGAGGTCAGAGCCGGCAGCGAGTGGCATCATGCGAGCACCACTGCCACTAGCACTGGGCTTGGCTAGTCCGAGTGGGCACACTAACAGATATAGGAACCCCCCTATCGAATGACACATTTCCATCGTGGCTATACACATAAGAGTAGAGATTGTCCTATACCCAATTTGGCAAGCCATTCTTACGCCATAAAGGTAACCTCTAACAAGCTATAAAATGTCCTTATATTGAGCTAAAGCCAGAGCCATGTAGCCCGCACAGCTGTACTGTAAGACCCGAATGATCACTTACAGATAAGTCCTTAGGGTGAGGAATCTAGAGCACCATAAAATAGCCCAATGCTCTGGCCCCCTTGTTTCATGTTGCTAAAAAGCATCTTTTAGTATTTATTGCATATAGGGATGAAAACAAACGGAAATGGGCGGAAAAACTCCTCTTCCATTTCCGTTTCTATATTTTTAGCGGAAACAGGATTGGCTTCGGGAAAAAAATAGAATTAAAAATAGATGGGATATACAGAAATACAGAAACTAACAAATATAGATAGAGAACTAGAAAAATAAGTTAGAATAACATGATCAAATATTCTTGAGTATACATGAACAAAGTCACAAAATAATATACATGTACGAAATTATCGGTCCAATATTCACTAGTATACCATGTGTTAACATGTTAACATGCATAATTTGTGATTAGTAGGTTTATGAACATATCAATTTCTAGACATATCTCACATAGATTGAAAACAGAATAAATACGGGTCAATTCTAGATAAAAATGGGATCTCATGGAAACGGACGGAAAACCCCTTTCCCATTTCTGTAAATACGGAAATAGGATCCCACAAATACGAAAATGGACGGAAGAAAGTAGAAAACAGAACGGGTCGGAACATGATTTTTTCCGTCCGTTTTCAACCTTAATTGCATATACCATTAGTCAAGTTACAAAATCATGGCTTTAGTTGAGCACTAGCATCATACTACACAATGCAATACCCCATAGGTATCAAGGTAAAGGGTAACAAAGTATTAGGAAATTCTTAGTGGTAGTCAAGGTAGACACATGCAACATGAATTAAATGATTAAAGGTGTATAGGACAACAAGGAAGATCCCATGCTATACTTGCCTTAAACTCAGATCCTTCTTCTATTGAATTATACCCTCCAAAGGACTTCTTCTAGATCACCAACTTCTTCTATTTCACCAGCGTACTTCTCACCGACTAGACATGATCATAAAGCACCACACAAGCATCCATGCAATCATACACGAAGCAAACAATAGAACTAAATTTGAATAGTACACCAACCATAGAATCAAGATGGAAAGTTTGTATAAAGAATCTACGTCTCGCTACGAACTCACAGACACAAATATCACGAAAATTGGAGCTATAACAAAGAAGTTATGAATTAAACAAGATTTCCTTTAATAAAATAATATATTAAACCTAACCTCGAATTTCAAAAGTTAAAAATATATTTAACAGTAAGATGAACTTGTAGATTACGCAATTATAAATCTAATGCAACTTGAACGGACCAAATCGAAGTTAAAACGGAGAAGCTATGACCTAAACAAGGTAGTGGCAAAACTGTGATTTCTGGAACTTATTTTCGAATTAAAACAAATCAAAATACGGTTTTTAAAATAGACCAGGGACGACGGGCATGATAAAGAAGAAGTATAGGGGTTCTTTAGAAAAAGTGCAGGGGCGACGGGTTCTATTACATGAAACTAGAGGGGCTCTTTAGCAAAATTACCAGCCGAAATGGTACCTTCTAATCTAGTGAAAGCTCTAGTTTGGTTTTGGTGAATTGATGAAACCCTAAGTGCTAACCTAGTTCATCAAGTGATCATGAGATAGGTAGCACACTTCAAGTAGAGAAGCAAATGAAGATCATAACATGACAATGGTGATAGCATGGAGATGATCAAGGGCTTAAACTTGAAGAGAAGAAAGAGAAAAACAAAAAGCTCAAGGCAAAGGTATAACTTATAGGAGCTATTTTGTTTTGGTGATCAAGACACTTAGAGAGTGTGATCACATTTAGGTTTGATAGCCGTACTATTAAGAGGGGTAAAACTCGTATCGGAATGCGGTTATCAAAGTGCCACTAGATGCTCTAACTCATTGCATATGCATTTAGGATCTAGTGGAGTGCTAACACCCTTGATAATATTTGTGAAAATATGCTACCACATGTGCACAAGGTATTTGTGAAAATATGCTACCACATTCGACGCTTTCGGGAAAATGAAATGTCTATTTTCTATTGCGCCGGATGCAAAATTCTTGGTGGTTTGCACACTTGAGCAAGGGTGAAGAAGTTAGAGTTGAAATGGAGTTGATCGAAATGATGCTGGCGTTGGTCTACTGACCGAACGCTGGGTCACTCAGCGACCGGACGCTGAAGGGCTGCGTCCGGTCGAGCTGTCAGATGGCACAGTGGGTAGGGTTGAGCACCGGACGCTGGTCTGCGTTCGGTCAAGGTGGACCGGACGCGTCCGGTCGAAAAAATATGCCTCGGGGAGCTTACTGGAAATGACCGGATGCTGGGGCTTCAGCGTCCGGTCAGTTTTGACCGGAGCGTCCGGTCAGCTTCGTAGCCGTTGGAATCTAACGAACAGCGTTTGAAGGCGATGACACGTGGCGTCCATCGGGCGACCGGATGCTGAGGGCCAGCGTTCGGTCAGTATGACCGGAGTGTCCGGTCAGAGCGTGTTTTGCCCAGTGAAGGGGTATAACGGCTCTATTTGATTGGAGCTCTATTTATAGCCCCATGGCCAGCTGTGGCTTATATCTTTGGCCATTTTCATTGACATAGCAACCTTGTGAGCTAAGCCAAAGCCCTCCCACTCATCTACATCATTGATTCATCATCATAGTGAGATTGGGAGTGATCCAAGTGCATTGCTTGAGTGATTGCATCTAGAGGCACTTAGTGATCGTGTTTCGCTGCGGGTTTCGCTTGTTACTCTTGGTGGTTGCCGCCACCTAGACGGCTTGGAGCAGCGAGGATCGTCGAGCGGAGGTGGTGATTGTCTCCGGCTCCGATCGTGGTGATTGTGAGGGGTTCTTGACCTTTCCCCGGCGGAGCGCCAAAAGGTACTCTAGTGGATTGCTCGTGGCTTGTGTGATCCTCATCTTGTGTTGGTTGTGCGGCACCCTATTGAGGGTTTGGTGTGTGAAGCCAATTAGCGCATGAACCTCCAAGTGAGTGAATCGCCACAACGAGGACTAGCTTGCCGGCAAGCAAGTGAACCTTGGTAAAAAATCATTGTGTTCATCATTGATTCCGAGGTGATTGGTCATCATTGTTATTCATCTTCGTGATTGATTGGTTCATTCATCTACACGGTGGTATAACCCTCTTGATCACTCTCTTTACTTTACTGCAAACTAGTTGACAAGCTCTTTAGTGTAGCTAGTTGTGAGAGCTTGCATGCTTGTTTGGTGTGACTCTTTAGTTAGCCTTTGAGAGCACACTAACATAGGGTAGTGTCATTGCTCTTGTGTGAATTAACACTATCTAAACTAGATTTGTGGTAGGTGGCTTGCATTTTGAGTAGGCTAGCGCAACACTCGCTTCGCCTCATAATTGTCTAACCATTTGGTTAAGTGTTGTTGTAGAAATTTTTATTAGGCTATTTACCCCCCCTCTAGCCATTAGGACCTTTCATCTAGGCTGTTGATCTGGATTTGGATGACTGAGATAGAAGGGAGGGATGGGGGTCGCTGAAGCGGTGCTCCCACGGCGGCGCCATGGCCGGAGGTGCTCGGCTCCTCGTCGACGATCATCGATATGACAATTAAGGCCATCATTGGACATGGGAAGACCATGGGGAGAGAGAGGATGGCTAGGCAATCTCACCTAGGTAGGTCTTAGTGACATGGAGTGGACGGAGGCGGTGCATGGCATAGCTATAGGGTTATGAGGATGCTACGCTAGCCGAAAAACAAAAATTCGACCTCATAAACCAGGATCAACTGCTAGTTATAGATCATGGGATTACCACTAGACACGCAGGTACAGCAGAAGTGACTCGATGTAGTCATACGCGTCGTAGCGATGCTGTGCAGTTGCAAGGTCGTTTGTACGTCCGTCCCCTTTGTGCGGTTCGTCCTTGTGCTCTAGATGCAGTACCTCTGAGGTATCCACGCGTATAGGGAGGAAGCATCGCGCCTCCGGACTGCTAGGTCCACGAGGAGCAGCAGGCACGGGCATAGGATGGGCGGCTGCGGCTGCCAAAATGGCATGGATCCCTAGCCCCATTGCCCACCCCACTTATTTTAGGTGTCCCTAATGAGCTCCCGAGTTGGAGGCCCATTAGTAACTCTAAGCCTTATCTAACTCGGATCCAATCCAAATTAAGCTTCCAGCCCCTTAAGCGTGCGACCCTATGGGTTCACGCACACATAGACATGGCCCGAGTACTCCTACTCAGACATTAGTTGATAGCGGCCTCTAGCAAGGCATGTCAACTCCTATGCATATGTAAAGATCATATCAGACGAACCACCACAAAACCACATACTTGTTATTCCCTTGCCTCACGATATTTGGTCCAACTCATAGGTTAACACTTAACCCAAGCACGGCCATGCATTTCTTAATCTAATCATTAGAGTGGTCCAGTGATATCTCTCTCATATAGAGAGGGGCAAATTCCTTCTTGTTTGTCTATGTCTCATAGCATGTTTCTCGACAAACCCGAAAAACCACCTTTATAACTACCCTGTTACGGAGTAGCGTTTGATAGTCCCTGAGTAGGTCATTTCATATCTTGAATACATACAACAATCTCAGGTCTAAGGACATAACGTACATGATGTGAATAGATACAATAACAACATCTCACGTTGGGTCAGTCTAGCCCCATGTCATATGTGTGCCCACATTATTAGTTTGACATCTCCATGTCTATGACTTGTGAAACATAGTCATCAACTAATAATGTGCTGATCCATTATTCATGTGTGTCCTCACACAAACTTTGACCAAGGACAACATTAGAATAACCATACAAGTAAAAGAGTTTCATAAACAATTCACATAATTGCTAATCGATACAGGTTGTCTTTAATGAAATTCAATGAACTCATAATATATCATGGATACAAGGCAATATAATCATCTCTATGATTATCTCTAGGGCATACTCCCAACAATCTCCCACTTGCACTTGAGCTAATCTTGAAGATATCTAATACCCATAGCTCTCATGTGCGCCTCATGCTTAGGCTGTGGAAGAGCCTTTGTCAAAGGATTTGCAACATTCAAATCCATGTGTATCTTGCACATCTTGATCTCATCTCGTCTAATGAACTCTCAAATGAGGTGAAATTTCTGCAGTACATGTTTGTTCTTTTGGTGATTCCTTTGCTCCTTAGCCTGCGCAATTGCCCCATTGTTGTCACAATGTAGATTCAATGGGCTGGACGCATTCGAAAACACACCAAGTTCAATAAGGAACCTCCTCATCCAAACACCTTCCTTCGTAGCTCCAGAAGCTGCAATATACTCAGCCTCTGCTATAGAATCGGTCACCGTCTCCTGCTTGGAACTTTTCCAACTTATAGCACCACCATTTATAGTGAACACAAAACCTGATTGAGAATGTGAATCATCTGTGTCAGTTTGGAAGCTAGCATTGGTGTAACCATTTACAACGAGCTCCTCCTCACCTCCATAGATTAGGAACACATCTTTAGTCCTTCTCAAGTACTTAAGAATGTTTTTAACAAGTGTCCAGTGACTCTCTCCTGGATCAGCTTGGTACCTGCTCACAATACTTAGAGCATATGAGACATCTGGGTGAGTACATATCATGGCGTACATGATGGAACCAACCACCAAGGCATATGGAACCTTACTCATGCACTTCCGATCATCAGCTGTCGAAGGACACTGTTTATTGCTAAAGCGCATACCATGTGACATAGGCAAGAACCCTTTCTTGGACTGTTCCATGTTGAATTGTTTCAACACCTTGTCAATGTACGTATCTTGGCTTAATCCTATAAGCCTCTTCGATCTATCTCTATAGATCTTGATGCCCAAAATGTATGCTGCTTCTCCTAAATCCTTCATAGAAAAATTATTATTCAGTGAGGTCTTTACGGATTGCAACATAGGAATGTCATTCCTAATCAATAATATGTCATCCACATACAAGATCAGAAATACAACAGCGCTCCCACTTTCCTTGTAAACACAAGGTTCTTCTTCATTATGACAGAAGCCAAACCCTTTGACCACTTCATCAAAACGAATGTTCCAACTCCGAGATGCTTGCTTTAACCCATAAATGGATTTCTGAAGCTTGCAAATTTTTCCAGCATTGTTTGGATCAACAAAACCTTCGAGCTATATCATATACATGTCCTCATCCAAATTTCCATTTAGAAAGGCTGTTTTAACATTCATCTGCCATATCTTATAATCGAAATAAGCAGCTATTGCTAGAATGATCCGGATAGATTTAAGCATCGCTACCGGCGAGAAAGTCTCGTCGTAGTCAATTCCTTGAACTTGCCAAAAACCCTTTGCAACAAGTTGAGCTTTATAGATGTGAACATTTCCATCCATATCCTTTTTCTTTTTATAGATCCATTTGCACTCTATGGGTCTAACACCATCAGGCGGGTCAACCAAGTTCCAAACATGATTGTTTCCCATGGAATCTATCTCGGATCTCATGGCACTTTGCCATTTCTCGAAATCTAGGTCCATCATTGCTTCCGCATAAGTCGCAGGTTCATCATCGTCTAACAATAACAAATCCCCACTCAACTCATGGATTCTTGCTGACCTTCATGGTTGTGGCGGTTGAAAGGTCCTAATATGGCTAGAGAGGGGTGAATAGCCTATTTTAAAATCTACAAATCAACTAGAGCAATTTGATTAGTATGACAAATAGCGAAATGCAAACTTGCTCTAGCTCTACAAGGGTTGCAAGCCACCTATCCAACAATTCTAGTTGCAATGATTACTAAGCACACAACTTGCAAAGTTACTACTCACTAAGAGCTCTCAAACTTGCTACTCTAAAGAGCTCCACTAGATGAACTTAAAATAACAAAGCAAGCTATCAAATCTAATTACACTAAAGAGCTTGCTACAACTAGTTTGCAAGAATATAAATGAGTGAGTAGGGTGATTATACCACCATATGGAGGAGTGAACCAATCACAAGATGAAGATTAAGCCAATCACCGAGAGAATACAAATGACAAGAGACAACCAATTTTCTCCCGAGGTTCACGTGCTTGCCAACATGCTACGTCCTCGTTGTGTCAACCAACACTTGGTGGTTCGGCGGCTAAGAGGTGTTTCACAAACCTCGTCCACACGATTGGACACCACAATAACCTACCCACAAGTGAGGTAACTGAATGACACGAGTAATTTACTAGAGTTACCTTTCGGCACTCCGCCGGGGAAGGTACAACTCCCCTCACAATCACCAGAGACGGCCACGAACAATCACCAACTCATGCCAATCCTCCACCGCTGCACCAAGCCATCTAGGTGGTGGCAACCACCAAGAGTAACAAGCGAAATCCGCAGCGCAACACGAATACCAAGTGCCTCTAGATGTAATCACTCAAGCAATGCGCTTGGATTCTCTCCCAATCTCACAAAGATGATGAATCAATGATGGAGATGAGTGGGAGTGCTTTGGCTAAGCTCACAAGGTTGCTATATCAATGAAAATATGCAAGAGAGTGAGCTAGAGCTGGCCATGGGGCTTAAATAGAAGGCCCCCACGAAATAGAGCCGTTGTACCCCTTCACTGGGCACTGATCGGGGTGATCGGATGCTCCGGTCCTACTGACCGGACACAGGGTTCAGCGTTCGGTTGCTCCATGGTGGCCACGTGTCATCCTGCATTCAACAGGAGTCATTTGATCTCAATGGTCATGACATGACCGGACGCTCTACCATAAGTGACTGAATGCCGAACACCTAGAGTTCGGTCGTTTACAGTAAGGTTCCAAAAATGGTTTTCTTCGACCGGACGTGTCTGGTGGTACTTGACTGGACACAGCCAGTGTCCGGTTAGTTGCCCTGACTTTTGTGCAGCTACGTCAGCTCTAACCAGACGCAGCCTTCTAGCGTTCGGTCAGTCAGAGGCCCAGCATCCGGTCACATGACCGACGCCAGGGTATCACTGCCACGCCTGACCGGACACGCCGGTCCCCCTGAGACTAGCGTTCAGTCAGTTGTAAAATAGGAAGACTGACCCTCTATTATCTCTATCTCCTTCACCCTTGCTCGAATGTGCCAATCACCAAGTGTATCACTTTGTGCACATGTGTTAGCATATTTTCACAAATATTTTCAAGGGTGTTAGCACTCCACTAGATCCTAAATATATATGCAATGAATTAGAGCATCTAGTGGCACTTTGATAACTGCATTTTGATACGAGTTTCACTCCTCTTAATAGTATGGCTATCTATCCTAAACATGATCACACTCACTAAGTGTCTTGATCACTTAAAACAAAATAGCTCCTATATTTTATACCTTTGCCTTGAGCCTTTTGTTTTTCTCTTTCTTCTTTTCCAAGTTCAAGCCTTTGATCACAACCATGACATCACCATTGTCATGATCTTCGTCATTGCTTCATCACTTAGAATAGTGCTACCTATCTTATGATCACTTTGATAAACTAGGTTAGCACTTAGGGTTTCATCAATTAACCAAAACCAAACTAGAGCTTTCAATCTCCCCCTTTTTGGTAATTGATGACAACCCTTATACAAAGATATGAAATAAGATTCAATTGAATTCATGTTGCTTGCCCAAGCATATTTACCATGTGTAAAGGATATGGACAAGTTTCATGAACTCCATATGGTAGCAATTTCTCCCCCTACATATGTGCTAAGAGTTTGGATTGTAGCTTTGCACATATGCTTAGATAGGAAATATAGGAGACAATTTCTACCAAATGATGCCAAGGTATAAGAGATGGACCTTTGAAGCGTGATACCTATCGGAGTGCACCATTATACCATCCTTAGCACCATTAGTAACTAGACATACATACAAACTAGAATATCCCATGAGATCAATATTACAAGTAAGGGTCTAGTTTCCATATGATGAACATAAGTCTAGTTACTTTAGCTAGATACCACTTGATAGCTAGATACCACTTGTAAATACTTGGAAATGAAATCATTAGATATCCTATGCATGCTAGTTTTTTTATTTTATCATTCAAACCTACAACTAGCATACACCAGACAAGCATGGATATTGAAATTTAAAACTTGTGCCATGCAAGCAATCATATGAAATGCACATTCAAATGCACCATACAAGTTCATGAGCTTGCTCCCCCTACTTGTGTGCTCGATCCCCTTCCTTTGTCTTATCTTATCTCTCTACACTATTTCTCCCCCTATCACTTTTCTTTGTTTCTCTCTCCCTTTGTCATCAATGACCACAAAGGCTTAAAGTATAGATAGGTTGGGGTGAAACCATGTGAAATGAGGATCATTTTTCAATTTGGTTCAATCTAGATTACTTGCAAAAGATATTTAACTCGGTTTGATCCAAGGACAAGCTTCTTCACACCTCCAAATAAGGGTTATCTTGTACCATGTTGAGTTAAACACTTATAGCTCATTTTATAGATCAAACACTAGGTTTACAAGCCCACAAACATGTCATATGCTACCACTAGATAATTTCAAACATACAAGCAATAGCAGTAATATACAAGTATCAAATTCATTTGATTTTCATGAATGAGCCTATTCAAATGTGGAATATGTCTAGATGCACTAATCATGTCCTTAGCAAGGATGAATGTCATGCCAATCAATTTATACCTTGTATTGCTCGAAGGAGAGGCATGTCATATAAATTGGGGGTTGCATCAACACACATTGGTGAAGTCAAGTATGTTCAATTCATTTCTTAGCTTGCAAAACCTCTTCTCATCAAGTGGCTTGGTGAATATGTCGGCAAGTTGATCTTCGGTGCCCACACTCTCTATGCAAATGTCCCCTTTTTGTTGGTGATCTCTTATGAAGTGATGACAGACATCTATATGCTTTGTTCTTGAGTGTTGAACCAGGTTATTGGTGAGTTTGACAGCACTCTCATTGTCACATAGCAATGGCACTTGCTTGATCCTAATTCCAAAATCACTTAAAGTAGCCTTCATCCAAAGTAATTGAGCACAACAACTACTGGCCAAAATGTACTCTGCTTCAGTGGTTGAAAGTGCTACACTATTTTGCTTCTTTGATAACCAAGATACAAG
The DNA here is from genome assembly GCF_019320115.1 of Miscanthus floridulus. Classification (NCBI taxonomy): domain Eukaryota; kingdom Viridiplantae; phylum Streptophyta; class Magnoliopsida; order Poales; family Poaceae; genus Miscanthus; species Miscanthus floridulus. The sequence goes on from NC_089597.1 coordinate 16,334,484, forward strand.
TGATCTTCCCAATAATTGACATGTGCCCAATGTGCTCTTTCTCTCAACTTTGCATCCTGCATAATCGGAGTCCGAATATCCAATCAATTCAAACCTTGCTCCTTTGGGATACCATAATCCAACATGTTGTGTATGCTTCAAGTACCTCAATATCCTTTTAGTTACCTTCAAATGACTTTCTCTTGGTGAGACTTAAAATCTAGCACACATGCATACACTAAACACCACATCCGGTCTTGATGCGGTCACATAGAGTAGGCTTCCAATCATAGACCGATACATCTTTTGATCCACCATGTTACCACTAGCATCACTATCCAAGCTTCCACTTGTCCCCATTGATGTACTAATAGCTTTACTATTATCCATTCCAAACTTCTTGAGCATGTCCTTGATATACTTGCCTTGACTCATAAATGTGTCATTCTTCATTTGCTTGATTTGAAAACCAAGGAAGTAGCTAAGTTCTCCAATCATGGACATCTCAAACTCACTCGCCATCATCTTGCCAAACTTCTCACAAAAATCTTGATTTGTTGACCCAAATATGATATCATCAACATAGATTTGCATCACAAACAAGTCATTTCCAAGTTTCTTGGTGAAGAGAGTGGTGTCAACCTTTCCCATCTTGAATCCCTTAGAGAGTAGGAAATCCCTCAATCTCTCATACCATGCTCTTAGTGCTTGTTTCGATCCATACAAAGCCTTTCTTAACTTGTAAATATGGTTGGGTTTCTTTTCATCTTCAAAACTGGGAGGTTGCTCAACATACACAAGCTCATTGATGTACCCATTGAGAAATGCACTCTTCACATCCATTTGGTACAACTTGATGTTGTGGGCATAAGCATAGGCTAACAAGATCCTAATTGCTTCCAATCTTGCAACTGGGGCATATGTTTCTCTAAAGTCAAGACCTTCAACTTGAGTGTAACCTTGAGCCACTAATCTTGCTTTGTTCCTTATTACTATCCCATCTTGATCTTGCTTGTTCCGAAAGACCCACTTGGTTCCAATCACATTATGATTCTTAGGCCTCTCTACTAAATCCCATACTTGGTTTCTTGTGAAGTTGTTTAGCTCTTCATGCATAGCATTAACCCAATCGACATCCTTCAAAGCTTCATCTATCTTCTTAGGTTCAATGGATGACACAAATAAGAAATGCTCACAAAATAAAACCAATCTTGATCTTGTTTGCACACCTCTTGAAATATCACCAATGATAGTGTCCAATGGATGATCTCTTGCAACATTGGTTGGTTGAAGCACTTGCACTTGATTGCTAGCATTTGATTGATCACTTGATTGAGATGATGAACTAGCCACTTGTTGATCTTGCACATTGCCATCACTAGTGCTTGCTTGGATTTGATCATGAGAACTACTAACTTGCACATTTGAGTTAGAAAGCACTTGATTCTTGTCATCTTCAACATCAATCACCACTCTAGGCCTTAACTCACCAATGTCCATGTTTCTCATTGCCTTGACTAATTGAGTTCCTTTCACATCATCTATATTCTTATCTTCCTCTTGGGAACCATTTGTTTCATCAAACTCCACATCATGAACCTCCTCAAGAGTACCACTAGCCAAATTTCAAACTCTATAAGCCTTGCTAGTAGTGGAGTAACCAAGCAAGAAACCTTCGTCACATTTATTTTCAAACTTGCTCAATCTAGTGCCTTTCTTCAATATATAGCATTTACAACCAAAAACCCAAAAGTATGCTATGTTGAGCTTTCTTCCATTCAAAAGCTCATAAGGTGTCTTCTCCATCATGGGGTGACAATAGAGTCGGTTGCTATAATAGCAAGCCATGTTGATTGCTTTGGCCCAAAATGAATGACTCACATTGTACTCACTCAACATTGATCTTGCCATGTCAATCAAAGTTCTATTCTTCCTTTCAACTAAGCCATTTGATTGAGGAGTGTACTTGGTCGAGAATTGATGTCTAATTTCAAATTCATCACACAACTCATCAATTCTAGTGTTCTTGAATTCACTACCATTATCACTTCTAACTTTCTTGATGGTTGTTTCAAACTCATTGTGAATGCCCTTGACAAATGATTTGAATGTTGCAAACACATCACTCTTGTCAACAAGAAAGAATACACATGTGTATCTAGTGAAATCATCCACAATCACAAAACCATATTTGCTTCCACCAATGCTAGTGTATGTGGTTGGTCCAAACAAGTCCATGTGCATCAACTCAAATGCCTTAGATGTGCTCATCATGCTCTTCTTAGGATGTGTGTTACCAACTTGTTTTCCGGCTTGACATGCACTACATAGCTTATCTTTCTCAAATATGACATCTTTCAAGCCTCTAACTAAGTCATGCTTGATTAACTTGTTCAATTGTTTCATTCCAACATGACCAAACCTTCTATGCTATAACCAACCCATGCTAGACTTAGTGATCAAACATGTTGTCAATTGAGCTTCTCTAGCATTGAAATCAACTAAGTATAGATTCTCATATCTAAATCCTTTGAATATCAAGTTAGAGCCATCTACACTTATGATCTCTACATCATCCACACCAAATATGCACTTGAAACCAAGATCACACAATTGAGCTACCGACAAAAGGTTGAAGTTCAAGCTCTCTACTAGTAGCACATTAGAAATGCTCAAGTCATTAGATATTGCAATCTTACCAAGACCTTTGACTTTGCCTTTTCCATTGTCACCAAATGTGATACTATTAACCCCATTGCTCTTGTTTTCATTGATTGAATTGAACATTCTTGGATCACCGGTCATGTGTTGTGTGCACCCACTATCAAGCATCCAATGCCTTCCTCCGGCTTTATAATTTACCTACAAAAGAAGATCAAATCTTTTTAGGTACCAAAACTTACTTGGGTCCTTGTAGGTTAGTTACCAAGGTCTTTGGTACCCATATGGCCTTCTTCTTTGGGCCCACAATTGGTGTACCAATGAACTTAGCATTCACACCATTGGCACCCTTATAAAGCATGTAACAAGAATCAAATTTGATTGAGGATACATTAGGTAGCTTGTTCGTGTTAGTCTTGCAATTTTACTCTATATGCCCAACTTGCTTGCATCTATTGCAAAACCAACCATTGCCCTTCACAAAGCTAGCTTTGGGAGTGACAAAAGCTGCCTTGCCTTTCTTGGGGGTATAGCCTAATCCCTCTTTATTTAGAGAAAATCTTTGGCTACCCAAGCACTTTAGCAAGCGGGCTTCTCCACCATAGGCATAGCCTAAGGCACAAGTGAGCTCATTCACCTCCTTCTTGAGGGTCTTATTTTCCACCATTAGTGAGGTTTCACAAGTGAGACCATCACTCAAAGGTGAAGTAGAAGTAGTAGTGCTACAAGAAGTGTTAGTGGGAGCAACAAAAATAGATTCATCAATAAGATCATATGTTAGTCCCACATCAAATGATATGATCACTTGCTCCTTCTTGGCTTCCTCCACTTTGCCTTGCTCAATGAGAGAGGAGTGAGCCTTTTCAAGCGAGTGAGCTTTGCCAATCTTCTCATGGGCTTCCATTAGCCTCTCATGAGTAGCATTGAGCTCATCAAAGGAATGCTCAAGAAGTTTTACTTTCTTGCGCAATTCTTTGCACTCTTTTCTCTTCATCTCATTGCAAGCGTGCACTTGCTCACACATGTCCAAGAGCTCCTCCTTGGTGTACTCTTCATCTTCATCATCATTTTCATTCCTACAAGAGTCACTTTCACATTCATCATCATCACTCTCATCATATTTTACCTTGGTAGGCTTTGCCATGAGGCATGTCGATGGAGTGTCAAAGATGGAGAGTTTCTTGTTGATGGCGATGCTTGCTAGTGCTCTCTTGATAGATTTCTTGTCATCATCACTAGAGCTATCACCATCCGAGGAACCGTCGCTATCCCAAGTGACTACATAGCCTCCACCTTTCTTCTTCTTTTGCTTTCACATTCATCATCATCACTCTCATCATATTTTACCTTGGTAGGATTTGCCATGAGGCATGTTGATAGAGTGTCGAAGATGGAGAGTTTCTTGTTGATGGCAATGCTTGCTAGTGCTCTCTTGATAGATTTCTTATCATCATCACTAGAGCTATCACCATCTGAGGAACCGTCGCTATCCCAAGTGACTACATAGCCTCCACCTTTCTTCTTCTTTTGGAATGCCATTCTCTTCTCCTTCTCCTTCTTTTCATTTTTATGTTTTTATGCTTCTTCTTCTCATCTTCATCATTATCACTATTGTAGGGACAATTTGCTACAACATGATCGGGGCTCTTGCAATTGTAGCATCTTCTCACATAATCTTTGCTCTTGGTGTGATCTCTTCTCTTTCTTGCACCATAGCCCTTCTTCTTCATGAATTTGCCCATCTTGCGCACAAATAGAGCCATGGCTTCATCATCAATGTCACTAAGATCATCATCATCACTTGATTCTTTCTTGGACTTGCCCTTGTTCTTGGATGATGATGAGCTAGCTTTGAATGCTATACTCTTCTTCTTATTGTCTTCTTCTTCCTTCTTGTCATCCTTATCATCCCCCTCCCTTTCCACATGGTATGTCTCTTATGTCATGACATCACCTAGTACTTGGTTGGGGGTAATCTCCTTCAATCCCCCTCTTATGATAAGCAATCTCAACATCTCAAATCTTGGTGGTAGGCACATTAAGAACCGATGAGAGACATCATCATCCTTGATCTTCTCTCCCAATGCCTTCAAATCATTGACAATGACTTGCAATCGATGGAACATCTCTAGAATGCTCTCATCATCCTTCATCTTGAAACTTGTCAACTTGTCCTTGAGGATATACAACTTGGCACTCTTCACCGTCGGTGTGCCCTCATATGTTTCTTCCAATCTTTTCCACACCTCATTTGCTCTTTCACAATCCTTGATTTGCTCAAACATCTTGGAATCAATAGCATTGTATATGGTGTTGAGAGCCATTGTATTGCATTGCTTGTTGATCTTATCTTGGTCGGTGGGATCATCGGGATCAATGATAGCATAGTCATTCTCGGTCACTTCCCATACTTGATCATTGATTGAACCAAGATACATCCTCATCTTTGTCTTCCAATAATCATAGCATGTGCCATCAAAGAACGGTGGTTTGCCCCCCCACATGGTTGAACACAACTTGATCCATAATTTGACACCGAGGTTGTTAAGCCTTCAATCAAACGGTGACCATAGCTCTGATACCACTTGAAAGGTCCTAATATGGCTGGAGGGGGGGGGGTGAATAGACTATTTAAAAATCTACAAATCAACTAGAGCAATTTGATTAGTATGACAAATAGTGAAATGCAAACTTGCTCTAGCTCTACAAGGGTTGCAAGCCACCTATCCAACAATTCTAGTTGCAATGATTACTAAGCACACAACTTGTAAAGTTACTACTCACTAAGAGCTCTCAAACTTGCTACTCTAAAGAGCTCCACTAGATGAACTTAAAATAACAAAGCAAGCTCTCAAATCTAATTACACTAAAGAGCTTGCTACAACTAGTTTGCAAGAATATAAATGAGTGAGTAGGGTGATTATACCGCTGTGTAGAGGAGTGAACCAATCACAAGATGAAGATTAAGCCAATCATCGGGAGAATATAAATGACAAGAGACAACCAATTTTCTTCCGAGGTTCACGTGCTTGCCAACACGCTACGTCCTCGTTGTGTCGACCAACACTTGGTGGCGGTGGCTAAGAGGTGTTTCACAAACCTCATCCACACGATTGGACACCACAAGAACCTACACACAAGTGAGGTAACTCAATGACACAAGCAATATACTAGAGTTATCTTTCGGCACTCCACCGGGGAAGGTACAACTCCCCTCACAATCATCGGAGACGGCCATGAACAATCACAAAATTGTGCCGATCCTCCACCGCTACACCAAGCCATCTAGGTGGTGGCAACCACCAAGAGTAACAAGCGAAATCCACAGCGCAACACGAATACCAAGTGCCTCTAGATGCAATCACTCAAGCAATGTACTTGGATTCTCTCCCAATCTCACAAAGATGATGAATCAATGATGGAGATGAGTAGGAGTGCTTTGGCTAAGCTCACAAGGTTGCTATATCAATGAAAATGTGCAAGAGAGTGAGCTAGAGCCGACCATGGGGCTTAAATAGAAGCCCCCACAAAATAGAGTTGTTGTACCCCTTCACTGGGCAATGATCGGGGTGACCGGACGCTCCGGTCCTACTGATCGGACGCAGGGCTCAGCGTTCAGTCACCCGATGGCGGCCACGTGTCATCCTGCATTCAACATGAGTCGTCTGATCTCAACGGTCATGACATGATCAAACACTCTACCATAAGTGACCGAACGCCGAACACCCAGAGTCCGATCGTTTACAGTAAGGTTCCAAAAATGGTTTTCTTCGACCGGACGCGTCCGGTGGTACTTGACCGGACACAGCCAGCATCTGGTCAGTTGCCCTAACTTTTGTGCAGCTATGTCAGCTCTGATCGGACGCAGCCTTCCAGCATCTAGTCAGTCAGAGGCCTAGCATCCGGTCACATGACCGACACCAGGGTATCACTGCCATGCCTGATCGGACACGCCGGTCCCCCTGAGACCAACATCCGGTTAGTTGTAAAACAGCAAGACTAACCCTCTATTATCTCTATCTCCTTCACCCTTGCTCGAATGTGCTAATCACCAAGTGTATCACTTTGTGCACATGTGTTAGCATATTTTCACAAATATTTTCAAGGGTGTTAGCACTCCACTAGATCCTAAATGCATATGCAATGAATTAGAGCATCTAGTGGCACTTTGATAACCGCATTTCGATATGAGTTTCACTCCTCTTAATAGTACAACTATCTATCCTAAATGTGATCACACTCACTAAGTGTCTTGATCACTTAAAACAAAATAGCTCGTACATTTTATACCTTTGCCTTGAGCCTTTTGTTTTTCTCTTTCCTCTTTTCCAAGTTCAAGCCTTTGATCACAACCATGCCATCACCATTGTCATGATCTTCGTCATTGCTTCATCACTTGGAATAGTGCTACCTATCTTATGATCACTTTGATAAACTAGGTTAGCACTTAGGGTTTCATCAATTAACCAAAACCAAACTAGATCTTTTAGCGGTGTTTCTATTGCCACGGGTATCTCAACTTGTTCTGCTACATTAGCATCACTCGTAGAGTCCTTCCCAACTGGCTCATCTTGAACTTCTTCAAGATACACCTTCTATCCACTTTTCTCTCTTTTGAGAAACTCTTTCTCTAACAAAACACCGTTCCGAGCAACAAACACTTTGCCCTCTGATCGGTTGTAGAAGTAATACCCTAAAGTTTCCTTCGGATATCCCACGAAAAAGCATGTCTAATTTGGATGTTAGTTTATCTATCATAAGTCATTTGACATAAACTTGACAACCCCAAATTTTCAGAAAAGACAAACTGGGACTCTTACCAGTCCACATCTCATGTGGTGTCTTAACTACAGACTTAGACGGTACCCTATTCAATGTGAAAGCGGCTGTTTCTAGAGCGTATCCCTAAAATGATAATGATAGGTCTGACTGGCTCATCATAGACTGAACCATGTCCAACAAACTCTGATTACGTCGCTCAGACACTCCATTTCTCTAAGGCTTCTAGGTGGCGTAAGCTGTGGAACAATTTCGCAACTCTTTAGATGATTGCTAAACTCGTGGCTCAAATATTCGCCTCCATGATCAGATCGCAAAGCCTTAATTTTCTTGCCACGTTGATTCTCTACTTCACTCTGAAACTCCTTGAACTTTTTAAATGTCTTAGACTTATGTCTCATCAAGTAGACATAGCCCTATCTACTAAAGTCATCAGTGAAGGTTATGAAGTATTGGAATCCGCCTCTTGCTACCGTACTCATTGGTCCGCACACATCAGTATGTATGAGTTCCAGTAACTCTACCGCCCTCTCAGGAAAACCTATGAAGGGCATCTTGGTCATCTTGCCCAACAGGCAAGTCTCACATGTCTCGTATGATTCAAAATCAAACGAAGTTGAAAGCCCATCAGAATGGAGCCTCTTCATGCGATTCTCACTTATATGACCTAAACGATAATGCCACATATAGGTAGGACTTAACTCATTAAGCCAAGGCTTTTTAGCACTTATATTATAGATAGGAGCATCTTCAAGATTTAAAATAAATAACCCATTCACAATGGATGCAGAAGCCACAAACATGCCATTTTTAGAGATCACACAACCATTATCTTTACTCGCAAATGAATAACCATCCTTCATCAAACATGAAGGTGACACAATGTTTCGACTTAAACTAGGAACAAAATAACAATTATTCAACTCCATAATAAATCCTGATGGGAGGTGGAGTTGCATCGTCCCGATGTTCAACGCAGCAACTTTTGCATTATTGCTGAAACAACCCCAATTTCTGCAAAGGGAAATCCACAGAGTTGAAGTGTAATAAGACCGTGGTAGATCATATTACCCAAATTCTAGTCGAATATCACATCCATACAACGATAATATCAGAGTACAAATAGCGCGGAATTATATAAATTATTACATCGCCGCATTGGCGGAATCAAAAGTAGCATTCATTCAGAACAGCTTGATGATAAGATCGCCAAACTCGAGCATAGGCACGAACCCCTCATCCGTCAAACTCCTCGGAGCTATACTCCTCAGCAGAACCTGTATGCCAAAATTTATCAGTACGATTTGTACTGGACACTCCCAACCCTATGAGCATTACTTTGTGGAGATTGGATGCAAGTTGGATATAGTCAAAAGGAACCTATAAGGCTAGGGTTTCCCATGTATTTTAGCATATCAAGTATATAATAGTATAGTCAAGTTTTAACACCATTCCCACACCTATTCCACCCATTCCCATTCCAGAGCTAGGTTTCGATCCTGGGATCGATATACCACCATCACCACACCATCACCATACCATAACCATACCATCACTCAGTCGACAGGCCAACTCCCTCTCAGCACTGTCTCAAGGCCCGTAGCCCCTGGCTATGACTGAATACTCACTCACAGGGGGAGAAAAGAAGGACTCATCTCACTATCTAGTTTAAGCGAAACCTAGGAAAGGTCCATAGCCGACAAGTTGGCACATGTATCGATCGATCAACCATACACTCTGCAGAGGTTTTACATAACCACAAGATCCACCTTCCTCGCTGACCATCGTCAACTAGGCTGATTTCGGCTGCTTGCTAGCCTAGGATAATGCCACTCTACCATTTAGCCCTGGTACACCCCAAGTCTAATCTGGGGTGGCTGAAACTGTGAGTCATGAGCCAGGTCCACAAGGTCTCCATGAAGTCTCAGAAGGGTGTGGGGGAAATCCTCTGTGCCCCGTACCTCCTTACACTGTCCGCTATCAACCTAGCAGTAGTGGCAATATCCTACCAAGTAGTCCAGCCGTCCCGCACCATATAGGGCGAGTGGTATGTAAGGCTTCCCGGTGAATCTGAGTACTAGTAAGTCCTTAGGGGTGACCAAGCCAGAATGTCTTCATCAGGGTTTCCATTTATCGTGCCACCACAGCACCTCCATCCCGGGCTCCTCCCATCATAGGTTCACACCCAGGACCACCTCATATACCATTTACCCACCACAGGTATCCATTCCAAGGGTGCCCAGGTAGCACCACACGGCATGACTTGCCCTAGGCTCGTCGTATACTCCAACTTGGTCGACACAACCCTCACCCTCCACACACCCAAGTCACACACACAGCACTCTCGCCATAGTCCAGAATACACCATGCATTAATGTAGTATAAGCGTAGTAGAAGTACAAGCAAATAAAATATAGCAGTAAGTGTGTGTCTAACCTAATAGCAGGGTATGCAGGGGTATGGTTGCATCAAGGTAAAGGCCATCAAGAAAGCATACCACCATGCAAGTCCTATCATAGTATGATTATAACAATAAAGTAAAGCAATAGCAGTTCTACATTAGCCATGCGTAATAGGTGCTACGAGATTGGGTGGGATGTGACACCTTCAGTGTAGTCGTCTCTGCACTCCTCATAGTACTCACGATCCTTGTCCGTCAGGTTCTCCTCCGAGTCTACAAACGATCGTATTATAGTCACGTTAGCGACGTCTATAGAATAGCACATAGAAGCAATGAAAATTCAAAAGAGCCAAATGCACTCAAACATGGGTTCATTGCGTAGAGCTTGATTTTAGATGAATTTTGGTCCTAGTTTCGTATTTTTCTGAGGTCATATGAATTAGTTATGAATTTCTGAAGTTTAAATCATTTCTGAAAATGGAAAAGGCTGAATTAATCCTGGGCAGACACGTGTCACGCTGTGGTTGGTCCACGTGGCTTGCTGACGTCCGCATGATGTCAGCATGACATTGGCATCACGGTTCTAAGCTGACAGGTGGGGCCCAGCTGACGTCAGCATGACGTCATCAACGTCATCCACACCGACAGGTGGGGCCAGAGACCATTGGGTCACTGACAGGTGGGCCCGATCAAAGTCAACGACGAGTCAATGGTCAACGGTCTTTGGTCAACGGTCAGGGTCACTGATGTGTGGGTCTAGGGCTGCTGACGTCAGCAGCTGATGTCATCGTGACGTCAGCATGACGTCACCTCGGCTGTGTTACTACTGACATGTGGGTCCCGCGTGATGTCATTACGACGCTAGCATGACGTCATCGTCTGACGTGGGGGTCCAGCAACACTGTGTCGCTGACCTGTTGGGCCAGGTCAATGGTCAACGTTGACCAGTCAACGGTCAATATGGGCCAGGTCCGAACTAGGACGGTTGGGCTTCGGGTTGGGCCGGTCTAGGTCGGGCCGGGCCAGACACGTGGCACGCTGTGACGCTACCACGTCATGGCCGTGGGCTCTTATTGGGCTTCATCCATAGCGCGGCTCACACCGTGTGGCTCACGGTGGACCATCGCTCATGGTCCATGGACTTACGGTAGGACGCATGGTGGACCAAGTCCACCGTCTCTTCTCCTTGGCTCGGCTCACGCATGGGTGGCCGGCGAGGGGGGTGTTCCCCTATTTTCTTCCACGGCGGTGCTCCTATCGGCGGTGAGTGCCCAGTGAGCCTCCGTGGCAGTGCTGGTGTCTGATTGGGGAGGGGAAAAGCTTCCTCGGGCCATGGCGATCATGATCCTGAGGTCTAAGTGGTGGTCGAGGTCCTCCAGTGCGTTGGCCACAGTGGCCGATGGCTCGGCAGTGCTCGCCGGTGGCGAGGCCACGCACGTAGGCCATCCAGTGGCTAGTGCTGGGCAGATGAGGCTTCTACGGCTTCGTGTGGATGCGACGAGGGCGTCCCAAGCTCGGGGCGGGGTTTCGGTTTCTTGATGGCCGGTGGGGGCTCCAGTGGCCATGGCGACATGGTGACGATGGCGATGCGCACGGTTGATCAAGGGGGCTCCCGCAGGGTGGTCACGGCATGGTCGCGGGGTGTGTGTGGGTGCATGTGTTCCTAGTGGCCGGAGACAAGGCGCTGGCCTACGCGCTCCAGGTGTGGAGCGCCATGGCCGACGGTGAGGTTCGGCGGCAGAGAGAGACCAGAAGGGGGGCTCACCGTGGGTGGCATGGAAGAATGGATGGTGGTGCCATGTCGATTCAAGGCCATGTAGCTCCGATAGCCATGCAGTGCCATGCCAAACTACGTCGGTGATGTAGACAACGATGTCGCTCTTGACTCCGGCGGTCTCCTCCCCCACGGCAGCTTCGGCATTTCCCCCTCTTCTTCCTCTTCTCCCTCTTGGCTTGGGTGGGCTATGGACGGCCACCAAGGTGGCGGTGGGGCAACGGGACAAGCGCTAGGGCTCCAGGGCTAGGACTTTTATAGCCGAGCTCGGCCATGGAGCCCGGCATTCGGCGGCTGGAGATTGAGGAGAATCGGAGGCGTGCATCCCATCCGACGGCCGTGCGTGGTTACATGGGCGCGGCGCAAGGCCATGCCCTAGGCGTGACCCCCTGGCCCACCTTGCCATTGCTGTTAGGGTTCTGTCGGAGGGGAGAATCAGCGTGGGTGTGGAGAAGAAGCACAGTAGGGCTGACATGCGGGGTCTAGCAGTAGCGGCAGCGAGCGAAGGCGGGGAGCATGCGGGCATTGCTAGGCCGCAAGCTAGGCCACGTGCGCTGGGGCGGGGCAGCCACGATGGTGCTGGCTAGGCTGGCTAGCTTGGGCTGAGCGGCTGGCTGCGAGGCCCACTTCTTCTTTTCTTTTTTCTATTTTCAGTTCTCTTCCATTTGTTTGAATTCAAATTTGGTTTTGGTTTTTGAATTCAAAAATTGGTGCACCAAATTCATTAGAGTTTTAGATATGTGACCCACAACATTCTTATATATATTAGGAATTTATTTAGCCATTTTGTATAACAAAAGTAAGTGTAACAAATCCTTATTCTTTGATTTGATTTGATGGTTTATTACTTTTAAAGGAGTTGTTAGGCATTACATAAAACAAATGAAGATCCAACTCACAATTTGAGTTAACAATGTATGCAACCCTTTATTTGTTAGAAATTAAATAACATAATCAGCAAATGTCATGCTATGCTTATGTGATGACTTGGGTTGGGGTTATGCCTAATGCAGCCCTCAGGTTGGCTTTCTATACATGACACTCATCACTACATGGGAGTTCCAAGAAAATTTTTTGTAGTTGGTATTTTTGGTGTATGGATTTTTGGGTTGTTACAGTCCTACCCCCTTAACAGAATCTTGTCCTCGAGATTAAAGTATAACGTACTCTTCAAAGAGGTAAGGATATCATAGCCGGAGGTCCGACTCTTTCTCCCATGTTGCTTCTCTCTCAGTATGATTACTCCGTTGGATCTTGCACATAGGAATAGTCTTGCTTCGGGTCTCTTTGGTATCTCTATCCAGAATTCTGATAGGATGTTCTCTATACTCAAGTGTATCTTGAATGTTAAGTGTTTTAGTTGGGACTACTTCATTGGGCACCCTCAAACACTTGCGTAGCTGTGAGACATGAAATACGGGATGTACACCCACCAATTCCTCAGGTAGCTTGAGTTTGTAGGCGAGCTTTCCAATCTTTTTGCAAATCTTGTATGGGCCAACAAATCTAGGGGCAAGCTTTCCTTTCACATGGAATCTGACAGTCCCACGTAGCGGGGATACCTTGAGATAGACGAAGTCCCCCACATTAAACTCAAGTTCTCTTCTCCTTTTGTCAGCATAGCTCTTGTATTGACTTTGAGCAATTCTCAAATTCTCTCTTACTTGAGCAACTCCTTCTTTGGCATCTTGAATCTTAGCGGAGTCAAAGAATGATCTTTCTCCTGGTTGGGACCGCATCAAAGGTGTCTTACAAGGTCTGCCATACAGAGCTTCAAACGGCGACATCTTGATACTGGCTTGGTAGCTGTTGTTGTAAGAAAATTCTACATAGGGTAAGCATCTCTCCCAATCAGAGCCATAATTCAGTACACTAGTGCGAAGCATGTCTTCTAAGATCTGATTTACTTGTTCAGTCTGTCCATCTATCTGTGGATGATAAGCGGTACTGAAGTCAAGTTTGGTTCCAATGGACTTGTGTAGGGCTTCCCAAAATCGAGACACAAACTGAGGGCCACGATCAGATACAATACTAGAGGGAGCTCCATGCAGTCTGAGAATATGTTCAATGTATAGATCTACTAGTTTTTTGGCATTGGTCTTGGTCTTAACTGGTACAAAGTGAGCAACTTTGGTCAAGCGATCAACAATCACCTAGATGAAATCATTGCCTTTCTGTGAATGGGGCAATCCAACTATGAAATCCATGGATATGCTCTCCCATTTCCACTCGGGAACATCAAGAGGCTTTAGCAAACCTGCAGGCCTTTGATGTTCAGCCTTGACCCTATTATAGGTGTCACATCGTGCCACATGTCCTGCAATGTCTGTCTTCATGCCTTTCCACCAAAAGTGTTTCTTCAAATCTTGATACATTTTTGAACCTCCAGGGTGGATACAGTACTTAGAATCGTGAGCTTCTGACAGAATTTCCTCTCATAGCACTAGGTCAGATAGAACACAGATTCTGTTCTTGAACCAGATGGTTCCTTGTTCATCTTCATGGTGATTGGTCTTATAACCTAGTTTTATCAGACCACAGAGATATTCGATTTCTTCACAATCTTTCTGAGCTTGACAGATGCGTTCTGTGAGATCATACTATATGCGGAGCTCATTCAACAAGCCGTGCGGTAGTATCTCAAGTTGGAAATCATCAATCTCTTCCTTGAGCTTAGGTGGTACAGATTTAGTGATCAAAGTGTGACAGTAGCTCTTGCGACTAAGAGCATCTGCGACTACATTAGCTTTTCCCGAATGATAGTGAATTTCCAGGTCATAGTCCTTGATCAACTCTAGCCAACGGCATTGCCTCATGTTCAAATCTTCTTGAGTGAAAAGGTACTTCAAGCTCTTGTGATCCGTATAGATATCACACTTGTTGCCTATCAAGTAGTGTCTCTAGATCTTCAGGGCATGCACAACTGCTGCTAACTCAAGATCATGAGTAGGGTAACGGTTCTCATGTTCTTTCAACTATCGAGACGCGTATGCTATCACTCTTCCATCTTGCATCAATACACAACCAAGTCCTTGATGGGATGCATCATAATAGACTACGAAATTTTTGCCGATATCAGGCAATGCTAGCACAGGAGTTGTGGTAAGCTTCTATTTCAATTCCTAGAAGCTTTGTTCGCACTCGGGCATCCATTCAAACTCCTTGGTCTTTTTCAGAAGATTGGTCATTGGATGGGCTATCTTGGAGAAGTTTTTGATGAATCGGCGATAATATCCAGCCAATCCCAAGAAACTTCTGACTTCTATCACATTATGGGGTTGATCCCACTCTTTCACAGCTTCAATCTTGGCTGGGTCAACTACGACACCTTTAGCTGATAGTACATGGCCTAGGAAGGCAACTTCCTGTAGCCAAAACTCACATTTGCTAAACTTTGTGTAGAGCTGATATTGGGCTAATTTCTCGAGCATAGTTCTCATATGATGTTCATGTTCTTCAGTGGTGGGTGAATAGAAAAGGATGTCATCAATGAATACCACCACAAACTTATCGAGTTCATCCATGAAAACCTTATTCATCATGTTCATGAAGTATGCGGGCACATTCGTGAGTCCGAAGGATACCACAGTGAACTCAAACTGTCCATACCTCATCACAAAAGCTGTCTTTGGGATGTCACTCTCTTGAATCTTCATCTAATGATAGCCAGATCTGAGATCAATCTTGGAGAAATACTTGGCACCTCGAAGCTGATCAAGTAGATCATCAATTCTTGGCAGGGGGTACTTGTTCTTGATGGTGACTGCGTTCAAGTTCCAGTAATCAATGCACATTCTCATTGAGCCGTCCTTCTTCTTGACAAACAGAATAGGGGATCCCCAGGGTGAAGCACTGGGTCTAATATATCCCTTTGAGATGAGCTCATCAAGCTATTTCTTGAGCTCAGCCAGTTCATCAACTGACATGCGATAGGGTCTCTTGGCAATGGGTCCCGTTCCTGGCAATAGATCAATGATGAACTCTACATCACTGTCTAGTGGCATACCTGGTAATTCTTCAGGGAATACATCGGGATAGTCTCTGACTACTGGCACATCATGAACTGTCTTATCCTCTTTTTGTGATTCTGAACTTGCTTTAAGGGCACATAGGATAGAGGTGGACTTTCTAGACTGGGGTTCACATCTAATGACTTGGCCTGATGGGTGGGTCACTTGGACGTATCTAGGTGAACATGATATGATACCTTGGTGAATGGTTAACCAATCCATACCTAGGATGGCATCTAAGCTAGTGGAAGGTAAAAGGGTTAGGTCGGCTTTAAAGACAAGACCCTCAATGGTAAGACTCACTCCCTTACAGATGTGGGTGCATTTTAGGTCTCCTAACGGTGAACTAGTGATGATAGGCTTTTCACGTGGGGTTACAGGCAGGTCATGCTCTCGTGCAAACTTGGATGATATGTATGAACAAGTTGCTCCAGAGTCAAATAGAACTGATGCAGTGTTGCCATTAACTAAAAACATACCATACACCACGTTAGGGGCAGCTTATGCTTCCTCGGCATCTAGATGGTTGAGACGTCCACGAGTAGCAGATCCCTTGAGCTGAGACTTCTGAGCAACTGAGTTCTGAGGGCACTTAGTGGCTTTGTGACCTGGTTGGCCACAAGCAAAGCAGGTGAAAGGCGTACCGCCTATAGGGGTTGGCGCGGGTGCCTTCTAGTTTCCAGTGCTTGGTGCGGAGCAATTCTGTGCTGGGTGTTCATTCGCTGAGCGGGGATGGTTGAAACGGTCCTGAGTGTTGCGGTCCTACGCATAACGGTCCCGGGTGTAACGATTCTGAGCAGTGCGGGAGTATTTGGCATTGTAGCCTCCACTACCCCTACTCGATCCAGGGTTGTCATCCCTGTTGTGGTGAGAGTGCTCCCTGGAGGGTGCATCTCTGTGGAACCTCTTGCGATCACGTCCACGGAAGGACTCCTCAGGCTTACGCTTCCTCTCCCTATACTCTTCTCTAGCTTCAGCACGGTCCTTCTTAATCTGGATGCAGCGATCCACCAGAGCACGCAATGTGTTACTCTCAATACCGCCAAACTTCAGCTTGATGTGCGGGTTAAGTCCCTTATGGTAATAGTACAGCTTCTCTTTCTCCGAGTTCACAACATAGGGAGGCGCGTAGCACAGAAGGTTAGTGAAATGGGTAGTGTACTCAGTCACCCTGTCCTTTCCCATCTTGATGTTGCGGAACTCCTTAGCTTTGGCCTCCATGATACCCTTGGGAATGTGGTACTCAGTGAATGCTTCAGCGAACTCATCCCATAAGATGTGGGTAGGATCCTCATGGGAATCACTAAAACTGTCCCACCAGGCACGTGCTGCACCCATGAGCTGGTGTGTGGCTGCTCCAACACACTCATCATTAGTGAAAGTAGTGAGATCAAGCTTCTTCTCCATCTCCTTGAGCCAGTCATCAGCTACAAGTGGGTCAAGGTCGGTGCCATCATAGGTAGGTGGCCTTAGCTTCAGAAATCCTTCTAGCTTCCTTTGGAAGTCATTCTGCTGACCTCCCTAGTGACGGTTCACTCCTTCAACAAGAGCTGCAAGAAGCTGGGTCTGTTGTGCCATCACTTCTGCTAGGTTCGGTGGTGGTGGTGGTGGAATGTTCTCCTCAGGTGGCGGAGTATTCTCCAGGTGGAAGGGTATCCCTCTATGTCCATGGCCACAGCCATGATTGTTGCCACCACGTCCCCCATTTGGTTCAACTGGTTCAGGGGTGGGCGTATGTCCACGGTTCATTAGGCGATTAGATCGGCGGTTCGACATCTGCAACACAGATCATAGAGATTTTAGTGCTTGTGCCAAAAGTGCTTATAATTCAATATGATTACATGATTTTTGACGATTTAAAGAAAAACATTTACATTATCCAACACTCATTACAAAGAAGCAATAAGATCCATAAGATGCAATAAGATCCAAAACATTCATTACATGGGTTTTATTACATAGCATCATCTCCAGTAGCTACACTTAAAGACGTGCGAGAATCGTACTACGCATAATGTCTCATAATACATCTCATAAGGGGTACATCATGGGGTACAACTTACAGAAGCTACTGACATGACTCATGACCACGCAGGGTCATTCTACTCTAACTCGTATACCGTAGCTGGGATACGACTGTTCTCGGTCTCGATCTCCTCATCAGACTTGTGAAGTCGAGACACATACTTCAAGGCCTCGGCGATCTCCTCAGTAGGCTTGGCTCCAGGTAGGGTAGGACAGGCGTCTAGGTTGAGGCAAGTCGGGGCAAACTCAAACTCCTCTACCCTAGGCTTCGTCTTGCTACGAATCTCCTTGGGTAGCTGATCCCACATACCCTTCATCTCCCTGAGGCGCTTCCTATCGGACTTCTGCCAGGCCTGTCAAGTCCTCTCACACTTGTCCTGTAGGTACTCATTCTGCCTAAGTGCCTCGATCAGGTGACCCTAGTTGCGAATGGCCTTCTTTCTGAACTCTTCTAGATCTTGAGTCATGGTCTTGTTTCAAGACTGGATCTTCAGCATGTCAATCCCCTTGGATCTCTCTCTGTCTCCTCTGCGGTTGAACTCGGCCTTCTTGTCATCCAACTCTCTCTACAACTCTAAGACCTTACTATCGAGGTAGCAGTTCCTGTTGCCTAGGTCAGCGGCTTTATCCTGTAAGTCGTCAACCTCGGCTCTGTGGATTTCTTCACGGCGGTTGAGCTCATCCTATAGCTTGGCAACTGTCTCAAGTAGACTAGCTCGCTCCTGTGCTCTCTATGAGTCTCGCTCCTAGTACTCCCACCGGAGGGCCTGGTCCTGACGTCTCCTCTGCTCCAGCTGGGTCACATACCTATCCTGCTCCAGCATGTGGATAGCTGAGACGCGAAGGCATCTGTCCTCCTCGGCAAGGATAACTCTATCGGCTACGAAACTCTGCTCACTAGGGGTAAGGCTGAGGTCAAGGGCCTGGGGAAGTAGATGGAACTCTATCGTCTTTAGGTGCTCGTAGTGGTCCCTCATCACTCTACGAAGTGCCTTGTACGAGATAGCTCGCAGTCCCTCCTCGACGGTGTCCTCTATAGTCAACTTGGTGGAAGCTGGGACAGAAGGTAAGGTAGTGCTAGCTGGGAACTCGACTGAGGTGACAATCGGTCCTTCGATTCCTCCTTCCTGAGCTGGCTTCCTAGTGTAGGTGACCTTGACAAACTCATCGGGGACACCTAACATGACGAGAACTCGGCAGAGGGTCTGTGCAAAACCCCTGAGCTCATGTAGGTCAAAGGTAAGCTTGGTGTGGTCCAGAGGTAGCGGTCCTAGAGGCGGTCAGTCGACGTTCGTTGCCATCTGCATGTTTCAAGGGGACAGGTGTTAGCAGGTCAATAAATAGATAAGCCTTGCATAAAAGTAAATATAGGGTCGGTATATAACCAAAAGAAGGGTTGTCCACGTCCTATTCTATCATCCATTTTTGAGGGTTTCGTCCTATGGTCAAGTATGGCTCTGATACCAACTGAAACAACCCCAATTTCCACAAAGGGAAATCCACAAAGTTGAAGTGTAATAAGACCATGGTAGATCATATTACCCAAATTCCAGTCGAATATCACATCCATACAACGATAATATCAGAGTACAAATAGCGCGGAATTATATAAATTATTATATCGCCGCATTGGCGGAATCAAAAGTAGCATTCATTCAGAACAGCTTGATGATAAGATCACCAAACTCGAGCGTAGGCACGAACCCCTCATCTGTCAAACTCCTCAGAGCTATACTCCTCAGCAGAACCTGTATGCCAAAATTTATCAGTACGATTTGTACTGGCCACTCCCAACCCTATGAGCATTGCTTTGTGGAGATTGGATGCAAGTTGGATATAGTCAAAAGGAACCTATAAGGCTGGGGTTTCCCATGTATTTTAGCATATCAAGTATATAACAGTATAGTCAAGTTTTAACACCATTCCCACACCTATTCCACCCATTCCCATTCCAGAGCTAGGTTTCGATCCTGGGATCGATATACCACCATCTCCACACCATCACCATACCATAACCATACCATCACTCAGTCGATAGGCTAACTCCCTCTCGGCACTGTCTCAAGGCCCGTAGCCCCTGGCTACGACCGAATACTCACTCACAGGGGGAGAAAAGAAGGACTCATCTCACTATCTAGTTTAAGCAAAACCCAGGAAAGGTCCATAGTCGACAAGTTGGCACATGTATCGAACGATCAACCATACACTCTGCAGAGGTTTTACATAACCACAAGATCCGCCTTCCTCGCTAACCGTCATCAACTGGGCTGATTCCGGTCGCCTGCTAGCCTAGAATAATGCCACTCTACCATTTAGCCCTAGTACACCCCAAGTCTTGTAACAGAACCGACCAATTATACAAAATTAAGTAAGAAAATCATCCGCTAGAGCAGACAATTTAGCAAACTTAAGCCCGTATAACCCAGTAGTCCGTGAAATCATGAAGGATTTCAAACCAATTTCCATTCTAGCCAAGATCGTAATAAGTTTAGCGGTCACCATCACATATTGCATAAAAGTTCACAATCTCAGATACATCAGAGTTTCAACATAGTTATTACAAAACCAGTTCGAATAAAAGTAGCGGAAGTTATTTGTTCAAACCACACACACACGCGCGGAGTTCAAATATAGTGCCAGCGAATGATCATCTCCAACAAAAGCATCAGACGAGACATAAGGAATGACCATTCCCATGGTCCTAAGCATCACCCATCGCAGGATACAGGCAGTTGATATAGTAGCCGCAATACATCTGCCCATCTGCAACAAGTGGGAATAAAACCCTGAGTACGAAGGGCTTTATAGTAGGGTAGCTGACTCATTTGCAAAAAGAAGCATTTTTAGCGTTTCAAGAACTTTTCGAAAAGCATTATTGCCAAGTTAATTATTATTACCCTGTCGACTAGATTTGCACCTATACTAGAGTAAACATGTGATTAAGTAGATAATGATAACCAATGATCATTAAACAACTTCCATACTGTCATATTCATTATAACTGTCCAAGTGTTCCATAAACATTTACTATGATGAAGTCACTCAAGTCAAGTGCTCACTATCCAGGAGCGATGGCGATTCAAATCGATTCCTAACCAGCTGGTGATTTATTCCTTACACAAACCTCACTCACCCACTAAAGTGAGATATTGATCACTGAGTCAACTTTCCAGGAATATCGAGTTTGCCAGGAACCACATGTACTCGGGGGCCGACCGACTGCACTTTGGTCTTATCATCCCGCCCTCGCGTCCTACCACACCTGCTCTGGCACAGTGCGTTGTGAGCAATCTACTCGGCCCAAAAAATCTCTCAGCTTCGCGGTCGGAAGGTACTTTATCCGGCCAGCTAAATGTAAGGCATGCGTTCAATTTGACTCGAGGCCCAACAACGGTCGGTCCTTAATCGACACAGACGGAAAGCACTATAGTCCAAAACTCTGCAAGTCTTCGTCCGGTCTTAACTTCATTTAACACTTAGTTATACCATGACTTCATAGTCATCCAAGTAGATCCAGGTAGCCACCTATAGCTCACAGGTGACAGGAAATCACCCGACTTCTACCGGTCTAAGCCAGCTAAGCATTGACTCGACTGCGGATACCCGGGTAACAAGGATATAGTATAACAAAGGTAGACAAGGTATAATGCAGCAATGGTTTCAAACAACTCCTGAACGTAATGCATCAATTAAAGTAAAGCATTTAATTAAATAATTGCAAATTAGGAGAAAAATGCTTCGGGGCTTGCCTCTCTCGAAGGAGCTCGGGCGGTGATCGGGGCACTCCGGAAGTTCCTCAACATCCTTCTCGTCGGCTTCTGGCACTTCCTGCTGCTGCACCTCGAGCTGCTCCTCGGGCTCCTCGGGTATGACGACTGGGTTCTCGGTTTGCGATCCTGTATGATGCAATGTGCGTAAGTACTTATGCAATCGGTGCATCGGATGAGATGAATACAATGGATATGCTCGAATGCAAGGTAGTCAACATCATTCAAGAAAATATACTACAAGCACATGTCATCTACTGCATTCTCTTCTACTACTAATATGTTTAAGTCAACACACTTTATCAAATGCTTCAAAGATACACCAAAGCTATTATTATTAACTAATCTTGTATTAAAGATGATTATTTTATTTCCTTTTAAATTAGGGCTACAACAGCAATCTATATTTCTGGTGCTTATAAAAATCTGAAAAAATTATAGTAGCATGGTACTACTCTAATTAGCCTACCATCAGATTTTCATGGTGTTTGAATGAGTGAATTAGCCTACACAAAAATCACAAGCTATGGCATGATTTTGTACATAAAAATACTTTGAACTGTGAAAAGTGTCAAACAACAGAATTAGTATTTTTCCTAGGTTCTTCATAGCATACAATAACTGTACAAAAATTGTCACATGCATGTTTTATACAAAATTTGTTCTCTAGCAAAAATAACAAAAATCAGCCATTAAAGGTACTTGAACTACACCTAAAAATTTTCCCACAGCACATGCATGAAACATATTTTCCTAGGAAGTACATGACATAAGAAGATTAACAAACTTGAAATCATATTTTTCTGAAGCCTATAGATTTTTCTACACATTTTTCAAGTTATCAGCAATATACATGATTAAATAAAGTTCTACAGAAAAGTATCTCAAAAATGACATGCAATAATTTTCTCAAGTAGACCTGGTGATAAGGAACCTAGCAAAATTTGTTTCAACAATTTTGGAGCTAAAAGGAGTACACAAACATTTTCCAAAGCATTTAAATAGAATTCTAAAAAATCATTTTTGAAATCCCTTTTAAACTTCAGGCTCAAATCTGCTAGATACACCCGGTTATCCACCCAAATCCCATGCCAGAGAGACAGACAGGCAGGACCCGGTGGGTCAACTGGCCCACTGGCCAGCCACCCGGGGCCTTTGCCAGCCACTGCGCCTGGGCCCCACGGGTCAGTGACCCAGTGGCAGGGGAGGTGCCCGGCCATGGCGGTTCTCGCCGCCGGTGAACTTGCCGGCGGTGAGGTCACCGCCGGAGGCTTCCTCGAGACAAGGTGGACCTAACGGTACCCCTACCACGGCTAGTGGAGCTCGGGAGCAAGCTCACCGGCGTCCATGGCGGCATGGTGGTGCGGCTCAACGCCGGCCGGCCAGCTCCAGCTGAGAGGTGGCACGAGGAGTGCCTGGCGAGCTCTACCATGTCAGTGCGGTGCTGGTGTGCGTGGAAAGAGGGAGATAGGTGAGGCGGAGAGGCGAGTCCCAGGGAGCGCAGCATTCCGGCAAGGCCTCTTTCTTCTTCTTCACAAACAAAGCGGGACATCCCCATTTAGACTTGCTTGGCCGAATAAACCCCTTTTTTGATAATTCTTCTAATTGCTTCTTCAGCTTAGCTAACTCATCTGGAGGCATCCGATAGGGTCTCCTTGAAATTGGAGCTGTTCCAGGGATTAGCTCAATTCCAAACTCAATCTCCCTATCTGGCGGAAGACCAGGTAGCTCATCCGGGAATACATCCGGAAATTCACACACTACCGGAATCTGATGAATAGGAATGACTGCCGTAGCACATGTAACACTTATAAGGTCTGTTCTTCGAGGCAATGGTACTTGGAAAGTACCCTCACCCAGGGGATCCTTAAGGGTAAGTACTCGACTTCCAGTATCTATGACTGCTCCCCAATCCTTTATCCAATTCATCCCTATAATGACATCCAAGACTAACCCAGGCATAACTATCAAGTTTACTCGGAACTTCCTGCTACCTAATTCAAGGGTTGACCCTCGAACCATCCAGTTGGTCAAAACATCAGCCCCTGCTAAACTTATACGATACCCATAACCCAATTCTGTGCATAGTTGTCCATGTTTCTGTGCAAATGCTTGACTCATAAAAGAATGTGATGATCTAGAATCAAATAGAACAACTGTAGGGTTTTCATTGACAGGAAACTTACCAGCAGTGACGGGCTCTCCCTCTGGAATTTCATCCACTATTGTACTATGCACTCTAGCATTATAAGTCTGCTGCTTCTTCTTGGGCGGGTACGGACAAAACCTCGAGAAATGACCGGGTTGATCACAGTTATAGCAGGGTCCTCTTACTGTCCCGACAAATCCCACAGCTCCCTTGGAACTGTCTTGTACCGCAGTTGCGGCTGCTTTGTTGGGCTGTACTGCCATCTTGTATGGCTTTTGAGGTCCACAGAAATTCTGACTTCTTGGCTGAGGTGGCCTGAATCTAGCGCTAGGTGCTGATGGGCGATAAGGAGGACGACCTCCCATAGGTGCTCTAGCTTGAGACGGCCCACCTTCAAAGGCTCTCTTGCGTGTCTTGGCTATGGTGCTGGCGTTGTTATTCTTCTCCTGCTTCAGACAGTCACTGATGAAGTCATTGAATCTGACGTGGTTGTTGGTACCAACATGCTTCATCATTTTTGGATTGAGACCCCTCTTGAAACTGGCTATCCTTTTAGCATCCATGTTAACCATGTCGGGAGCATAGCGACACAAGTTGTTGAAGGCATGCAAGTATTGCGTCACAGTTTTGGTGCCCTGGTTCAATGCCAGAAACTCTCCCAACTTCATTTCGGTTAGCCCGGGTGGAATATAGACTCCACGGAAGGCCTCAGCAAACTCTCTCCAAGAAATCTGAGCATTTGGAGGGAAGGTGGTGCGATGGTGCTTCCACCACATTCCCGCCGGTCCCTGCAATTGAAGTGCAGCATACTCTGTTTTTAGAACCTCAGTCATCCTCAACACTCGGAATTTATCCTCCATCGTGTTGATCCATTCCTCAGCATCGAGTGGCTCTGTCGCTTCCTTAAATACTGGCGGCCTGGTGTCCATGAAATCTTTGAAGCTGCTATATTAGTTCACTCCCATGCCACCACCTTGATTGTTACCACGTTGCACGTTGTTGGCGATGGTACGTAGAAGATCCTCCATGTTCTTCTAGGATTGTTCCGCGTTGCGCTGACTCCCGAGCAGCTGTGTGAGGAACATCTCGGGGGTAAACGGGGGAGGAGGTGGCAAATGTGGTTCATGGGGAGGTTCATTGTTGTTGCCATGGTTTCCACCACCACCACCACCAGTCCCCGCACCGTTGGCACCGGGCTCAGCGGCCTCATATGTGGTTCGGCGACTGTTTGTCATCTACATATTTCGGCAACAAGTAATGATTGAGTGAAGCTGTAATAATTGCGAGTGAAGGAAAAATTATGCCGTACTGAATTTACTAGAGAGAATAAATTCATATAATAAAACAGAGGCACAACAATCACATCCCAATTAAAACAACAGCACTTAATCGAATTACTTAAATGGCAAACACCGCGTCCATACAATTAAATTGCCAGCATACATACACTAGACTTTTTATGTGTTCAGATATCACATTCAAAAATCAAGTTCCAACCACATGCCAGTCTCATATGTTCGAAGCAACATCCGATAGGTTACATGCCAACAAAAGAAAGGTCATCGCGATGAGACCTAGATACTAGCGCAAGGCAACTAGCCTACTCCTTGGGGCCATCGTCGGGATCGGAGACGTCACCATCGCCCCCAGGTGAAACTGCAGGCTCGTCCTCATTGTCGTCGTTGATGTCCATGCCAGCGGTGTCTGGTGGAGCATATGGGCCAACCCATTGTAGAGCGCGTGAAACTCCTCGTGCAGATAGTCGTTGTATTCCTCTAGCTCATCGACCCTCTGCAGTAGAAGGTTTCTTGCGTTCCAGGCTTCATTCCTTTCCTAAACCAGCTGTCCAATCATGCGGTCTGCATTGTTGTTGGCTTGAGTCAACGTATGCACTCGCTGCATAGCTCTATCACCTCTCTCAACCGCCTGATCTCTCTGTAAGTTCATATCAGCCAACTGCTCCTGCAAGCTAGCTATAGCACGTGCCTGTCTCTTCTTCTGCTTCTTCCCTTTTAGCTTATCCTCACTACGCAAGTCAGTCAAAGTCCAGTAGGTACTCTTGAGACCTTCATATGCTCTGATGGCGGCGAACATAGCACTCATTGCCTGGTTGTCGCTAGCCTGTCCTTCAGCTGGACCCCTGACCAATGCACTTCCCTGAGGCTGAACCCAAATGGCATCACGAGGATCATCCCTAGGAAAAGTACTAGCTAGAGCTGCTGCAAGCTCACTGGGAAATCTACTCATAATGTCCCTGATGACACGGAAGGCTGCTCCCTCTGCACCCTCAGCTGGAGTACGACCCTCAAACTCCAAATGCCAACCATCCCAATCTGGAGCATCACTGAGAGCAGGAACTGTGATCTCCACCACTGCAAGTCCATCCTCTGCTAACTGGCTCTCATTCCAAGAGTACACCGGCTCTTGACCCTCTGGGTACTCCACATCATGGAGCACTCTCCAAAGCAAAGTTGGCATGCCAAACTTGCTCAAGAAGGTGTCCGTGGTGCGATCCTCCCTCAGGGCCAATGGACGTCGAGGTGCTCTTCCTCCGGTGGACTTATGGGCAGTCTGCTTCGTGCGGGCCATCTGTAGCAAAAGTTCTTTTATTACCTCGGGGAAACATATTTTAGGTGATACAACTTTTATCAAAATGAGATAATCAATTTATAAGGGGAGGAATGCATGAGATGAATGAAATGCACAAGTAACATGATGTATGTACGTGCCGTACGTTCTCACAAACTTAGGAAATAAATAATTTCTAATGACGAATTCGATGGCATACAACGATCTCTCAATATGTAGCTAATACGTTCTACACGATAGCGTTGTTATGTACCTGCAGAAGAATCATTTTAGCCCAATTCCCAATGAATGCATAAGAAGCAGTAAATTTTATCTACATGCTCTACATGAATCCCCAGATACGTGTACAACGGTAGTAACTACCCAAACCATCGTCCTATTGACGGCATCGCCTCCACAGACGAAAGACCCATACATGAGATACCTTTGTAAAACATGCGTAGAACATGTAATTACTCCAGCATCATATAAGCATTCACCATAGATCGGCGGTGTATCCGATCATGCTCTCACAACTCACACTTACCGATGCGTAGAGGCAATTGATCCATTCATTACCACTCAAACAAGTGGCACTCATACAATAACACGCCGTATGAGCGATGAAAGAGAAATATGATGCAAGAATCCCAGACAGTACTTAATTAAGCCACCTAAAGTCCTTAACTAGGCATAAAGGATATGATCACTGGCACACTTTATAGTTTTAAAATCACGTTTTCCAAATGCCTTTTTGTTTTAAATACACTTGTGAACAGTAACACGCTAAACCATGCTCTGATACCAGCTGTAACAGAACCGACCAATTATACGAAATTAAGTAAGAAAATCATCCGCCAGAGCAGAGGATTTAGCAAACTTAAGCCCGTATAACCCGGTAGTCCGTGAAATCACGAAGGATTTCAAACCAATTTCCATTCCAGCCAAGATCGTAATAAGTTTAGCGGTCACCATCACATATTGCATAAAAGTTCACAATCTCAGATACATCAAAGTTTCAACATAGTTATTACAAAACCAGTTCGAATAAAAGTAGCGGAAGTTATTTGTTCAAACCACACACACACGCGCAGAGTTCAAATATAGTGCCAGCGAATGATCATCTCCAACAAAAGCATTAGACGAGACGTAAGGAATGACCATGCCCATGGTCCTAAGCATCACCCATCGCAGGATACAGGCAGTTGATACAGTAGCCGTAATACATCTGCCCATCTGCAACAAGTGGGAATAAAACCCTGAGTACGAGAAGGTACTCAGCTAGACTTACCCAACATAACCGAAAAGAAGTGACACCAAGGATTATGAAGGGCTTTATAGTAGGGTAGCTGACTCATTTGCAAAAAGAAGCATTTTTAGCATTTCAAGAACTTTTTGAAAAGCATTATTGCCAAGTTAATTATTATTACCCTGTCGACTAGATTTGCACCTATACTAGAGTAAACATGTGATTAAGCAGATAATGATAACCAATGATCATTAAACAACTTCCATACTATCATATTCATTATAACTGTCTAAGTGTTCCATAAACATTTACTACGATGAAGTCACTCAAGTCAAGTGCTCACTATCCAGGAGCGATGGCGATTCGAATCGATTCCTAACCAGCTGGTGATTTATTCCTTACACAAACCTCACTCACCCGCTAAAGTGAGATATTGATCACCGAGTCAACTTTCTAGGAATCTCGAGTTTGCCAGGAACCACATGTACCCGGGGGCCGACCGACTGCACTTTGGTCTTATCATCCTGCCCCCGTGTCCTACCACACCTGCTCCAACACAGTGCGTTGCGGGCAATCTACTCGGCCCAAAAAACCTCCCAGCTTCGCGGTCGGAAGGTACTTTATCCGGCCAGCTAAATGTAAGGCATGCGTTCAACATGACTCGAGGCCCAACAACGGTCGGTCCTTAATCGACATAGACGGAAAGCACTAGAGTCCAAAACTCTGCAAGTCTTCGTCCGGTCTCAACTTCATTTAACACTTAGTTATACCATGACTTCATAGTCATCCAAGCAGATCCAGGTAACCACCTATAGCTCGCAGGTGATAGGAAATCACCCGACTTCTACCGGTCTAAGCCAGCTAAGCATTGACTCGACTGCGGATACCCGGGTAACAAGGATATAGTATAACAAAGGTAGACAAGGTATAATGCAGCAATGGTTTCAAACAACTCCTGAACGTAATGCATCAATTAAAGTAAAGCATTTAATTAAATAATTGCAAACCGGGAGAAAAATGCTCCGGGGCTTGCCTCTCTCGAAGGAGCTCGGGCGGTGATCGGGGCACTCCAGAAGTTCCTCAATGTCCTCCTCGTCGGCTTCTAGCACTTCCTGCTGCTGCACCTCGAGCTGCTCCTCGGGCTCCTTGGGTATGACGACTGGGTTCTCGGTTTGCGATCCTGTATGATGCAATGTGCGTAAGTACTTATACAATCGGTGCATTGGATGAGATGAATACAATGGATATGCTCAAATGCAAGGTAGTCAACATCATTCAAGAAAATATACTACAAGCACATGTCATCTACTACATTCTCTTCTACTACTAATATGTTTAAGTCAACACACTTTATCAAATGCTTCAAAGATACACCAAAGCTATTATTATTAACTAATCTTGTATTAAAGATGATTATTTTATTTCCTTTTAAATTAGGGCTACAACAGCAATCTATATTTCTGGTGCTTATAAAAATCTGAGAAAATTACAGTAGCATGGTACTACTCTAATTAGCCTACCATCAGATTTTCATGGTGTTTGAATGAGTGAATTAGCCTACACAAAAATCACAAGCTATGGCATGATTTTATACATAAAAATACTTTGAACTGTGAAAAGTGTCAAACAACAGAATTAGTATTTTTCCTAGGTTCTTCATAGCATACAATAACTGTACAAAAATTGTCACATGCATGTTTTATACAAAATTTGTTCTCTAGCAAAAATAACAAAAATCAGCCATTAAAGGTACTTGAACTACACCTCAAAATTTTCCCACAGCACATGCATGAAACATATTTTTCCTAGGAATTACATGACATAAGAAGATTAACAAACTTGGAATCATATTTTTCTGAAGCCTATAGATTTTTCTACACATTTTTCAAGTTATCAACAATATACATGATTAAATAAAGTTCTACAAAAAAGTATCTAAAAAATGACATGCAATAATTTTCTCAAGTAGACCTGGTGATAAGGAACCTAGCAAAATTTGTTTCAACAATTTTGGAGCTAAAAGGAGTACACAAACATTTTCCAAAGCATTTAAATAGAATTCAGAAAAATCATTTTTGAAATCCCTTTTAAACTTCAGGCTCAAATCTGCTAGATACACCCGGTTATCCACCCAAATCCCATGCCAGAGAGACAGACAGGCGGGACCCGATGGGTCAACCGGCCCACTGGCCAGCCACCCGGGGCCTTTGCCAGCCACTGCGGCTGGGCCCCGTGGGTCAGCGACCCAGTGGCAGGAGAGGTGCCCGGCCGCGGTGGTTCTCGCCGCCGGTGAACTTGCCGGCAGTGAGGTCACCACTGAAGGCTTCCCCGAGACAAGGTGGACCAAACGGTACCCCTACCAAGGCCAGTGGAGCTCGGGAGCAAGCTCATCGGCGTCCATGGCGGCATGGTGGTGCGGCTCAACGCCGGCCGGCCAGCTCCGGCTGAGAGGTGGCGCGAGGAGTGGCTGGCGAGCTCTACCACGTCAGTGTGGTGCTAGTGCGCGCGGAAAGAGGGAGATAGGTGAGGCGGAGAGGCGAGTCCCAGGGAGCGCAGCATTCCGGCGAGGCGGAGCTCACCCGATGAGCGATTAGCGAGGAAGGGGAGCTCCCCAAGGCTTACCGAGGCGAGCCCGGGGTGCGCGAGGTGACGGCGGAGCTGTAGGCGAGACGGAGAGGTCGCCGACGAGCTATAGTGGCCGGACGAGCGAGCTCCGGCAAGGTGCGGCGTGCGGTGGCGATGGCGGACGCGCGCGCTGCTGCTGCCCGAGAGAGAGACGAAGGGAGGAGCAGGAAATGAGATGCCGGGCAAGCTCTGTGGTAGCCTAAGCAGTGGCCAGCAGTGCCAGAGCTACCGCGGCGCGTGGACGCGGGGTCAGGCCACCGTCGACGGGTGGCGCCACGCGGCGGGCAAGCCCTGACGCGGTCGAGGGCGTGGCGCGGCGACGGGCGTGGCGCGGCGCACGCGAAGCAGGCCAGACGAGCAGGCCAGCGCGGGAGCTGGGCCAAGGCGGGACACGCGCGGCAGGCGGGGACGCATGGGCCGGCGCACGAGGTGGGCTGGCGCGCGCGGGCGGGTTCGCTGGCGCGCTGGGCCGGCTTCGGCCGTGGGCCAGAAGCGAGGCGGCGGCCCACGAAGGAGAAAAAGTCCTTTTTCATTCATATTTTCAAGAAATTTTTAAATGCTAGATTTCAAATATTATTTTGAGCAAGAAAATGACATCTTTTGAAAATGTACCAATAATGAAAGTTGATTAGAATTTAATTCTCTACAACTTTGCTTTTATGACCAAAGCCAAATTCTTTCTAGATTTTGAATTGTAAATTCAAAGTCCAAATCTAACTCAAAACCCTAATTTTTGGGAATTTATTTTGAAGCCAAATTTTGAATTAATTTGAATACAAACCTTGCTCCAAAAATTGAACTAAACATCTTTAGATGATTTACCATGATATCCAAACATGTTTTACTAACCGAGCAAACAAAATCAGGGCAAAACAATTCTAACAAAGGTATGCAACATTCAGGTTTCACAACACGTTTCATATGTTTTGAAATAGTGTTTCAATTGGTATTTATATGATTAGGCATGTATGATTAGGATGCTTGATGATGCATGATATGTATAATTTGTAGTGCCTAAATGCAGGCATAACACCGGGGTGTTACAAGTCTAATCTGGGGTGGCTGAAACTGTGAGTCATGAGCTGGGTCCACAAGGTCTCCATGAAGTCTCGGAAGGGTGTGGGGGAAATCCTCCGCGCCCCGTACCTCCTTATACTGTCCGCTATCAACCTAGCAGTAGTGGCAATATCCTACCAAGTAGTCCGACCGTCCCGCACCATATAGGGTGAGTGGTACGTAAGGCTTCCCGGTGAATCTAAGTACTAGTAAGTCCTTAGGGGTGACCAAGCCAGAATGTCTTCATCAGGGTTTCCATTTATCGTGCCACCATAGCACCTCCATCCTGGGCTCCTCCCATCATAGGTTCACACCCTGGACCACCTCATATACCATTTACCCACCATAGGTATCCATTCCAAGGGTGCCCAGGTAGCACCACATGGCATGACTTGCTCCAGGCTCGTCGTATACTCCAACTTGGTTGACACAACCCTCACCCTCCACACACCCAAGTCACACACGCAGCACTCTCCCCATAGTCCAGAATACACCACGCATTAATGTAGTATAAGCATAGTAGAAGTACAAGCAAATAAAATATAGCAGTAAGCGTGTGTCTAACCTAATAGCAGGGTATGCAGGGGTATGGTTGCGTCAAGGTAAAGGCCATCAAGAAAGCATACTACCATACAAGTCCTATCATAGTATGATTATAACAGTAAAGTAAAGCAATAGCAGTTCTACATTAGCCATGCATAATAGGTGCTACGAGATTGGGTGGGATGTGGCACCTTTAGTGTAGTCGTCTCCGTACTCCTCATAGTACTCATGATCCTTGTCCGTCAGGTTCTCCTCTGAGTCTGCAAACGATCATATTATAGTCGCGTTAGCGACGTCTATAGAATAGCACATAGAAGCAATGAAAATTCAAAAGAGCCAAATGCACTCAAACATGGGTTCATTGCGTAGAGCTTGATTTTAGATGAATTTTGGTCCTAGTTTCGTATTTTTCTGAGGTCATATGAATTAGTTATGAATTTTCGAAGTTTAAATCATTTCTGAAAATGGAAAAGGCTAAATTAATCCTGGGCTGACACGTGTCATGCTGTGGTTGGTCCACGTGGCTTGCTGACGTCCGCATGACATCAGCATGACGTTGGCATCACGGTTCTGAGCTGACAGGTGGGGCCAGAGACCATTGGGTTTACTGATAGGTGGGCCCGATCAAAGTCAACAGCGAGTCAATGGTCAATGGTCTTCGGACAACGGTCAGGGTCACTGACGTGTGGGTCCAGGGCTACTAATGTTAGCAGCTGATGTCATCGTGACGTCAGCATGATGTCACCTCGGCTGTGTTACTACTGACATGTGGGTCCCGTGTGACGTCATTACGACGCTAGCATGATGTCATCGTTTGACGTGGGGGTCCAGCAACACTGTGTCGCTGACTTGTGGGGCCAGGTCAACATTGACCAGTCAACGGTCAATACCGGCCGGGTCCGAACTGGGCCAGTTGGGCTTCGGGTTGGGCCGGTCTAGGCCGGGCCAGGCCGGACACATGGCACGCTGTGATGCTGCCATGTCACGGTCATGGGCTCTTATTGGGCTTCATCCATAGCGCAGCTCACATCATGTGGCTCACGGTGGACCAGCGCTCAGGTCCATGGACTTACGGCAGGGCACATGGTGGACCAAGTCCACCGTCTCTTCTCCTTGGCTCGGCTCACGTGCACCGAGCTCACGCATGGGTGGCCAGCGAGGGGGGTGTTCCCCTGTTTTCTTCCGCGGCGGTGCTCCCATCGACGGCGAGTGCCCGGTGAGCCTCCGTGGCAGTGCTGGTGTCTGATTGGGGAGGGGGAAAGCTTCCCCGGGCCACGGCGATCATGATCCTGAGGTCTAAGTGGTGGTCGAGGTCCTCCAGTGCGTTGGCCACAGCGGCCGGTGGCTCGACAGTGCTCGCCTGTGGCGAGGCCACGCACGCAGGCCGTCTAGTGGCTAGTGCTGGGCAGATGAGGCTTCTACGGCTTTGTGTGGACATGGTGAGGGCATCCTGAGCTCGAGGTAGGGTTTTGGATTCCTGGTGGCCGGTGGGGGCTCCAGCGGCCATGGCGACATGGTGACGACGGCGATGCACATGGTTGATCAAGGGGGCTCCCGCAGGGTGGTCACGGCATGGTTGCGGGGTGTGCATGGGTGCATGTGTTCCTAGTGGCCGAAGACAAGGCGCTAGCCTACGTGCTCCAGGTGTGGAGCGCCATGGCCGATGGTGAGGTTCAGCGGCAGAGAGAGACCGGAAGGGGGGCTCAGCGTGGGTGGCGTGGAAGAATGGATGGTGGTGTCATGTCGATTCGAGGCCATGTTGCTCCGGTAGCCGTGCAGTGCCGTGCCGAACCATGTCGGTGATGTAGACGATGGCATCGCTCTCGGCTCCGGCGGTCTCCTCCCCCATAGCGGCTTCGGCGTTTCCCCCTCTTCTTCCTCTTCTCCCTCTTGGCTTGGGTGGGCTATGGACGGCCACCAAGGTGGCGGCGGGGCGACGGGACGAGCGCTAGGGCTCTAGGGCTAGGGCTTTTATAGCTGAGCTCGGCCATGGAGCCCGGCGTTCGGCCGCTAGAGATTGAGGAGAATCGGAGGTGTGCATCCCATCCGATGGCCGTGCGTGGTTGCGTGGGCGTGGCGCAAGGGGGGGGCAAGGCCATGCCCCGGGCATGACCCCCTAGCCTGCCCTACCATTGCTGTCGGGGTTCTATCGGAGGGGAGAATCAGCGTGGGCGTGGAGAAGAAGCACAGTAGGGCTGACATGCGGGGTCCAGCAGCAGCGGCAGCGAGCGAAGGCGGGGAGCGCGTGGGCGTTGCTGGGCCACAAGCTGGGCCGCGCACGCTGGGGGCGGCCGCGATGGTGCTGGCTGGGCTGGCTAGCTTGGGCCGAGCGGCTGGCTGCGAGGCCCACTTCTTCTTTTCTTTTTTCTATTTTCAGTTCTCTTCCATTTGTTTGAATTCAAATTTGGTTTTGGTTTTTGAATTCAAAAATTGGTGCACCAAATTCATTAGAGTTTTAGATATGTGACCCACAACATTCTTATATATATATTAGGAATTTATTTAGCCATTTTGTATAACAAAAGTAAGTGTAACAAATCCTTATTCTTTGATTTGATTTGATGGTTTATTACTTTTAAAGGAGTTGTTAGGCATTACATAAAACAAATGAAGATCCAACTCACAATTTGAGTTAACAATGTATGCAACCCTTTATTTGTTAGAAATTAAATAACATAATTAGCAAATGTCATGCTATGCTTATATGATGACTTGGGTTGGGGTTATGCCTAATGCAGCCCTCAGGTTGGCTTTCTATATATGACACTCATCACTACATGGGAGTTCCAAGAAAAAAATTTGTAGTTGGTATTTTTGGTGTATGGATTTTTGGGTTGTTACAATTGCCCACGCGGAAATCAACTTCTCCCTTTTCCACGCTTCTACTTCTTATCATTCCCTGCATCGTATTTCAAATATGAGCAACCAATCCGGTATCAAATACCCAAGAATTAATATAAGAATTAGCAAGGAAAATGTCCGTAACATAAACAACAAGTGTACAAGCTGTGAGAGTACCTTTACTACTGCGATCCTTTATGGATTCTAGGTACAGCTTGCAGTTCCTCTTCCAGTGACCTTTTCCATGACAATGAAAGCACTCAGCATCAGCAGTTGGTCCTACCTTGGGCGTAGGTGGGTTTGGCTTAGAGATCTCATCTTTAGCCTTGCCCTTTTTCTTCTTCCAAGAATTGCCCTTCTTCTTAAACTTAGGCTTGTTTTGGACCGCCATCACATGGCTACAGCCAGCACCTTTCTTGATATCATCCTCTGCTATTTTAAGCATGCCACATAATTCATTCAAGCCCTTCTCCGCCCCATGCATATGGTAGTTCGCGATGAAATTTCCATAGTTGGGTGGAAGAGACGCGAGAATAAAATCAGTAGCTAATTCAGGGCCAATTGGGAAGCCTAGCTTCTCCAACCTCTGAGTGTAACCAACCATTTTGATCACATGTGGCCCAACTGCTGTGCCCTCTGCTAGCTTGGTTTTAGCAAAAGCCTTTGAGACATTGAACCTTTCAGTCTTGGCTTGAGTCTAGAACATATTATTGAGCGCCACGATCATATCATGCGCTGCATGGTTATTGTCAAACTACAACTGCAAATCTGGTTCCATACAAGCAAGCATAAGGCAACTCACTTCAAGATCAGCATCACATGCTCTCTTGTAAGCGTTTTTCTCTGCAGCAGGTGCATTATCGATAGGCTCTTCTGGTAATGGGGTGTCTAGAATTTCTTCCTTTTTCTCAGCCCTGAGAACAATTCTTAGGTTGCGGATCCAATCCACATAGTTTGTTCCGTTCAACTTATCTTTCTCAAGAATTGAACGCAAAGTAAATGGTTGATTGCTAGGCGCCATTTATCTACAACAAAAGTAATGCAAAATACTAAGACAATGTATCCAAGACAGAGTAAACGATATTAAACCTTTAATAGAATCTACTACCACTAAGATCAATATCCCTCTCTTGAAACTTAGTGATTCAAGACCCACAACTAACAAGTCTACTAGTGAGCTTTAGCATCACCGCTAGAAGACATGATAGATTGGTAAGCAACTCTTTGCTAATCATATCACATATGACTCTTGTTGTTGGGTAGCATCTCTATGCTTTGGTGCCCAACTACTCATGCTCCAAGGTCCCTAACCGTTAGGATGACCTTGTCCAAGTAACCAACCCTTCTGCTGTAAGTATCCGATACAAACCTGTCTAGTCAAGGAAAATCAGTGGCACCCT
This sequence comes from Miscanthus floridulus, assembly GCF_019320115.1. Classification (NCBI taxonomy): domain Eukaryota; kingdom Viridiplantae; phylum Streptophyta; class Magnoliopsida; order Poales; family Poaceae; genus Miscanthus; species Miscanthus floridulus. The sequence continues at coordinate 16,370,311 of NC_089597.1, forward strand.
AATTTCATAGACCCACCACCGATTGTACAAGACACATGATAGTGCAAGGTTTGGGGAAGCATTTTAACTTAAACATTGCCAAGGGATCGTTCTACTTCACCATCGCATGTAGACAAAAACATTATCACATGTGAAAGTAGAACATAGTAAGAACGACATTAACACAGATATGACATGGTATAGCCCATTGTTCCTTTGGGGATCTCCATCTCCATCAAACTATTCCTCATGATGATCTCCATCTCCATGATCCATGTATGCCATCCTTTAGTGATGAGTCCACCAAGACTAGCTATCACTAACGCAAGACAGTGAAGAAAATTACATAGTTGCGGATAGGATCATCATAGTTTGGCACATAGGCCATTACATCAAATTGACAATATCTTTGTGGCTCCAGCCATATTGTCATACTCATGACATGCAAGCCATGAATTAATTACATACATGCATCACATACACATAAGGGCTATATCAGTCATAAATTCCTGCAAAATAGAGTTAACCAATTCCGACGTCTAATCTTAAAACGCCGAAAACACCATCTTTCCGGCCATTTTTCGCAAATCTAATTTCAGCAAAACCACCAAAGGGGGTGAGAATCAGATGTATTTTTTTTCTCTACAATTTTTGTTTAGAGTTCATCTCAATCCGAGGTCGTATGCAAAAATTATGGCTGTTTTACCGAAAAACACTTTTTCTTGCACCCCGACGCCCGGTAGTAGATCTAATCTATCACCGTTGCGCATCATATGCGCTCAGCACTTGACCTAGGTTTGATTCGATCAATCTGATTGATCTCCATCTTGCCATGACTGGATTTACATGTATCACTTAACTCAGATGGTAGAATTCCGACCGGGACGAGTAGATCGTTACATGACCAACACGGTAAAATCATGAACCATGATCAGAGACTCATCTACAACCACGCATATCTCCATACACACTCATCCAAACCTATAACAATAAAGTAACCGCTCTGATACCACTGTAGGGTTATGAGGATGCTACGCTAGCCGGAAAACAAAAATTCAACCTCATAAACCAGGATCTACTGCTAGTTATAGATCATAGGATTACCACTAGATGTGTAGGTGCAGCAGAAGCGACTTGATGTAGTCGTACATGTCATAGTGGTGTCATGCAGTTGCAAGGTCATCCATACATCTGTCCCCTTCGTGCGGTTCATCCTTGTGCTCCAGATGCAGCACCTCCGAGGTATCCACACATATAGGGAGGAAGCGTCGCGACTCCGGACTACTAGGTCCACGAGGAGCAGCAGGCGTGGGCGTAGGATGGGTGGCGGCGGCTACCAAAATGGTGTGGATCCCTAGCCCCATTGCCCACCCCACTTATTTATAGGCGGCCCTAATGAGCTCCCGAGTTGGAGGCCCATTAGTAACCCTAAGCCTTGTCTAACTCAGATCCAATCTGAATTAGGCTTCCAGCCCCTTAAGCATGCAACTCTATGGGTTCACGCACACATAGACATGGCCTAAGTACTCCTACTCGGCCATTAGTTGATAGCAGCCTCTAGCAAGGTATGTCAACTCCTATGCGTACACAAAGATCATATCAGACGAACCACCACAAAACCATATACTTGTTATTCCCTTGCCTCATGATATTTGGTCCAACTCATAGGTTAACACTTAACCCAAGCACGACCATGCATTTCTTGATCTATAGACTGATCCAGTGATATCTCTCTCATATAGAGAGGGGCAAATTCCTTCTTGATTGTCTATCTCATAGCATGTTTCCCGACAAACCCAAAAAACACCTTTTATAACTACCCTATTACGGAGTAGCGTTTGATAGTCCCTGAGTAGGTCGTTTCACATCTTGAATACATACAACAATCTAAGGTCTAAGGACATAACGTACATGATGTGAATAGAGATAATAACAACATCTCACGTTGGGTCAGTCCAGCCCCATGTCATACGTGTGCCCACATTATTAGTTTGACATCTCCATGTCTATGACTTGTGAAACATAGTCATCAACTAATAATGTGTTCATCCATTATTCATGTGTGTCCTCACACGAACTCTGACCAGGGACAACATTAGAATAACCATACAAGTAAAAGAGTTTCACAAACAATTCACATAATTGCTAATCGATACAGGTTGTCTTTAATGAAATTCAATGAACTCATAATATATCATGGATACAATGCAATATAATCATCTCTATGATTATCTCTAGGGCATACTCCCAACAGCAGCAGGGCAGACGACGAGCTCCTATGAACAACACCAGCACGGGGTGAGCAAACCAGAGCGAGAAAAGAAGAAAGAAGGGGCACGATGACTTCGCAAACTCGACACAAAGCTCAGGATCAGCTTACGGTGGCAGCGGAGCGGCTAGGCGAGCACGCTAGTGGCGAGCTCCTTCTCGGCATGATCTAAACGACACACTAGGGCTGCGGCTATGTGGTGGCTTGAGATGGGGTTTGGTAGGGAGGCGGTGGAGTGCAGGGGCTCAGTATTTAAGGGGCAAAGCAACTTGGAGCGCACGACACGACGTGGAGGTGGAGCAGCGTGGACTCCTCAGCGGTGACGACGGAGTCTGGGCAAGTCACGAGGTAGGAGAAGGGGAGTACAACTGATGGCTAGGCCCATGTCATCAGTGAGAGAGAGCGGGGACGCGGTGGTGTGGCTGCTGGGCCGGCCCAAGAGGGAGAAAGGGAGGAGAGGAAGCGGGCCATGGGGAAAAGAGGCGGGAGCAGGCCGGCTGGGCTTCGTGAAAGGGACATGAGAGAGTTTTTCATTTTTTTGTTTTCTTTTCTAAATTTCCAAAGCAAATTTTCAAATGAGTTTTGAATCCTCTTTTGAGTTTTGAATCAAACCACTCAATACAAAATAATATGCAGCTGCATATATGCACAAACATGTAGCTAGACCTTACATTTGATTTTAAATTTTAAATAAGTTATCATTTTTTAAAATTTAAATGCTCACAAAATGCATAATTAAATCAAATTCACCTATTTTAAAATCATGCAAATTTTAGGGTGTTATAATTCTACCCCCCATAAAATGAATCTTGTCCTCGAGATTCAGAAGATGTCGACTAGGAGATAGGGATACTCCGTCTTTGGATTCTTCTTTACTTCCTCATGTAGTTCCATCGTCTTGATAAGGATCCCACTTTATTTTGCATACATGTTAACCTTACTCCAAGTATCTTGCCAAATTGATTCCAAGATTCTAACAGATACTCCAAACAATACTCAGGTAACTCCAATCACTAGGCCTCCTTTCCTTTTTAGTCCATACTTATTAGACCTCTTTCTTCATATGTTCATCTTTCAATGGAGCCTAACAAACTCTTGGTCAGAAGAAGATTCTACAACCAATCTTCAAAACTTTAAGGATTCTGGTTGAGTTGCTCGAACCTTGAATACAATTCATAGTCCTCGGTGTCACCCGAACCTTCTTAGCACAATTCTCCGTTGCTAAGGGCATCGGCCATGACTTTGCTCCTCGAAGTGATAGCACTTTTCCAAGTCATAATCAATTTCATTCCAATGAGGTTATCACAAGCTCAAGACCATCTTAGTGAAGATGTCCTATAGATTCTTGTGATCCTCCTAGATATCACTTTTATGCCCAAGTAGATAGTACCTCTATGCTTCACAATGAATGACTCCAAATCATACATCAGATGTTCCATCTCATATTTTCTTGCATAACCCTCTACTTTTTCTTCTTGCATAAGGACACATCCCACACCTTGACAGGGTGCATCATAGTGGATATAAAGCTCTTGTCCTGATCTAGCAAAGCTAATACTTAGGTTTTACTTCAACCCTTTTTTACTCCTTCAAATACTGAGCTAAGGTTTCTTGATCCAAATGAACTTAAAACCTTCCCTAGTAGCATTATCAATATCTTGATGATCATGAATAAATCTCCCTTGAACCTCTAACCAAACCTCATTGTTAAAAACTCTGAGTTTCTCTCACATCTTGGAGTGGGTTCCTATCACATCATTAACTTTCTTCAATCCAAACCTTCTTGTCATGCTTAGTATATCATTGGGATTTCCTAAGACTCCATAGAACCATATGTAGTTATCAGATATCTCATTCCTATGTCATCAATGCCTACTTGTCCTAGGTATGTTGAAGATTGGACTCTCGGCTGAGGATAGCTTGAGTTGCGGAGCCATATTGACGAATGCATCCATTCCACGTAGATGATCCAATAACTTATCAACCGAGCAAAGGATACTTACTCTAGATGATGAAACCCTTAAGTGGTATATGTCCTCTGAGTATATACCTTCTAATAGGTCATTCTCATATTCCTCAGGTGTAGGTTGAATACCCACATACTCAATTCTTTCTCCTGACAGTGTTATTAGAAACACTGAACGTTACGAATACTTAATCACTCCCTTAAAGCATACAACCATCCCTTTCCAAGGATAACATCAATGTTCATTAACTCCAAAACTATAAGGTTTGCCTCAAAGTTTAACGCCTTTATGTCAAGACTAACTTTTGGGCATATGCGGTTTGACTTCATTTCTCCTCCTAGAGAGTTAACTATTAAGGGTTTCCTGATTGGAAGCATAGTTATCTTATGTTCTTCCACATATTCCCTAGAGATGAATGAATGTGAAGCACTGGGGTCAAACAAAACCATGGCAGGGGAGTTTACTAGAATGAACCCCATAACGACCTCCTTAGCTTCATGAGTGGTAATCATATCCACATTGTCCAGACTTCTAGGGATGTAGTTTCACTTTAACTTATTTTCTTGCACCTACTTCTTATGGACATTCTGTTCTGTCTCCTGTTGCTGTTGACTCTGGCTTTGACTACTCTCAGCAAACTTCTTAAGAGAGTCGTTATCGTAATGTTCAATCTCACCACAATCATAATCTTCCTCACTAGTAGAAGTATTTGTCATTATCAAGGTGATAGTGGGAGATGACAGACATGGCTCTTGAGAACTAAAAAGTCGCACTTCATCATTGGGTTGCTGATACTGATCCTGATCTATACTCCCAAGCAGATTCATAGGGTGTGACTAATATTCTTCTTGTGTGGCAAAATGAAGACGATTGTTTCTTAACTGGCGCTGAATGTCAATCTTTCTCTTCTTCTCTTTCATCGCTCGACGCTTGTTCTCAATTACATTTGCTCTATCCACCAACATCTAATAGTTGGCATACACCACGGTCATCAGCTATAGTTGCAAACTATCCTTTCAAAACGTGTTTTTGCTTCTTAGCATCACTATCCACCTCTTTTGGAGCATAGTGTGACAATTGAGTGAACTAGTTACGATACTCACACACTGACATAGATCCTTGCTTCAAGTTGAGGAACTCATCTTGCTTAAGTTCTACCACACCTAATGGAAGATGGTTGGACCTAAAGCTCTCGCTAAACTCCTTCCATGTGATCTATCCAGCATTGTTGGGATGTCCCTACTGGTAAGACTCCCACCAGTCCTGTGCTATGCCCTGGAGTTGGTCAGACGCAAAAAGCACCTTCTCATGGCCATCACACTGAGCTATGCCCAATTGTTGCTCCAAAGCTCTAAGCCAGTCATTAGCTTCTAGTGGTTCTCTTGTATGAGAGAATGTCGGTGGGTGTCCCTTCATAAATTCACCACGCTTGTCAATAGGTGGTGCTTGATGCAGGTGGTTCAACACACTTTGAACAATAGTACTTCCTCGAGTCACTCTCCTCGTTCCTGATACCCATTGCCAGCTTGACTTTAGCCTATAGAGTAGCTTAGGATCTTAAAGGTATGCAGCGGGGTTGATTGAACCCTACAATAACTGAGTCTGCGTCATCAAAGCTTGCTCTATAGATGGAGGATTAGGTGGCGGTGGATTAGAATTGGTAGGATTCCTTCCCAGTGAGAGCTAGAATCTACAAAACCACCTTCACTTTGGCTACCCCCCCTTAAGAAAAGATAAACTAGGGGACACAAAAAGGGTAGCGTGCACCTTCTTCCAGATGAGCTAACTAGTATAAAGATGTTCTGACATCCTAATGATACTCTCATGTATGGGCAAGAACAAGAAATTTGAAATTTCTCACGAGCAGAAAAATAGCAGCGTAGTAAAATAGCTGTAACTCACATTCTATTAATCCAATGAAGTTGTAGCTTATACCGTTGTAAATCTTATAAAATCCTCCATAACTTTCTTATAGAACACTTTTCTAAATTCTGCAATGCCGATAGTCAAAAACAGGGCACAACAGAAACTGTTCTAGGCTTCAGACAACATAGGTGCATCGTCTTGTGATTTTCATAACTCCATAACCAACATAGCTATCAAGGTGATTCTTGTGATCCGAGAAAGATATTGAAGTCTACTAGTGTTCATAATTTTCTCATGATTTCTGGTCATCTAAAAATAGAGATAAAAGCTGAAGAGTGCAGGCTGCTCCGGAAAGACAGGATAGAGGAAACAGGAGATAATCAAAACATGACTATTTATTCCATTAATCCTTATACCTTAGGCCCATAGACTAAATAAAATTATGGTCAAACCCCACAAGATCATTGCAATCATTACAAAGATTCAAAATAAGCATAAGCATAATGATAATTCAACAAAGCAATAAAGATGCACAACTCAATTATTGACTCCACTTGCGATACTATCATTCTCATTGTACTAGGGGTAACAATCCTAAGACTCGTCTTCAGATTACGCAAGAAGGTGGTGAGGAATAGTTCTAAAAGCATATCAAATCAAGGAGTGAAGATGAGAACAAAGACTTTAAAATAAGCACCAAGGTAGAGATGAATAGCAAGGGTAGAGATATAGTAGAGAAAAATATCACGGTTCATAGAGCAAGGGTTTTTGTAGCAACTTCTTAACCTTAGAACAACCAGTTTCTACTAGGCCTGCTTTTTACAGTCAGCATTGCTCTGATACCACTTTGTAGCACCCGGTTTTAAGAACAAAACCAGATACGCACCATATGTGAGCCCAGAAAGTCAAATCTCACATATAGCTATAAATAAAGGTAATACCGAAAGACAATGCTCAATATATAACATACTTAGTATAAACGATATAACCTTAGACGGCAAACAATAGAAAGACAACTCCGATCTTCGAGCGAAGACTCCAATTCTACAGGGACAACTGACTGGTTGATCACAAGCCTATTTTCTTCAAACTCTAGCAATTTGGTACCCATCCGGGATTTTATCCAAATAATTGAAAAATAAAGCAAGCGTAAGTATATGTCATACTCAACAAATATAACATAGGGTTCATGAGGCTCAAAAGGCTGACACTGGTTTAACTGTGATTAGCTTTTAATGAGTCATCTTTTAGCAATTGAGTGGCAACAAGTTTATTCATAGTCCATAAACACATGATCAGGCAAGCATGAATAATAAATAGCATAAACAGTAATCATTAGTGAGCATCTTCATCATCAATATCATCAGTGTTCATCATCTATTCCGTAAGGGTCCAAGGCTGCTCGTGACCGTGAGCACAGCTGATATACCAGTTTTACACTCTACAGAGGTTGTACACTTTCACTGTGAGTCGTGATTTACCCTTTAGCCCGAGGCGGCCAACCTCTTGACACACTACTAAGAAAGGTCGACAGGGTTCACTATGAAGCCTTTCAAAGGTTCGTCTAACAAGTTAGGGCCATTAGATTCGCTCGGCAAACAGATATAGGAACACCCCTGTCGAATGGCACAATTCCATCACGGCTATACACATAAGAGTAGAGGTTGTCCTATACCTGATTTGGTAAGCCATTCTTACACCATAAAGATAACCTCTAACAAGCTAGAAAAGGTCCTCATACTGAGCTAAAGCTAGAGCCATGTAGCCCTCACAGCTGTATTGTAAGTCCCGAATGATCACTTACAGATAAGTCCTTAGGGAGAGAAATCTAGAGCACCATAAAATAGCCCAATACTCTAGCCCCCTTGTTCCTTGTTGCTAAAAAGCATCTTTTAGTATTTATTGCATATACCATTAGTCAAGTTACAAGATCATGGCTTTAGTTGAGCACTAGCATCATACTACCCAATGCAATACCACATAGGTATCAAGGTAAAGGGTAACAAAGTATTAGGAAATCCTTAGTGGTAGTCATGGTAGACACATGCAGCATGAATTAAATGATTAAAGGTGTATAGGACAACAAGAAAGATCCCATGCTATACTTGCCTTAAACTTAGATCCTTCTTCTATTGAATTATAACCTCCAAAATACTTCTTCTGGATCACCAACTTTTTCTATTTCACCAGCGTACTTCTCACCGACTGGACATGATCATAAAGCACCACACAAGCATCCATGCAATCATACATGAAGCAAACAATAAAACTAAATTAGAATAATACACCAACCATATAATCAAGATGAAAAGTTTGTAAAAAGAATCTATATCTCGCTATGAACACACAGACGTGAAGATCACGAAAATCGAAGCTACAACGAAGAAGATATGAATTAAACAAGATTTCCTTTAATAAAATAATATATTAAACCTAACCTCAAGTTTAAAAAGTTAAAAATATATTTAGCAGTAAGATAAACATATAGATTATGCAATTACGAATCTAACGCAACTTGAACGGACCAAATCGGAGTTAAAACGAAGAAGTTATGACCTAAACAGGGTAGTGGCAAAACTATGATTTCTGGAACTTATTTTTGAATTAAAATAAATTGAAATACGGTTTTTAAAATAGACCAGGGACGTCGGGCATGATAAAGAAGAAGTACAGGGGTTCTTTAGAAAAAGTGCACGAACAACGGGTTCTATTACACGAAACTGTAGGGGCTCTTTAGCGAAATTACCGGCTGAAAAGGTACCTTCTAATCTAGGCCGTTGATCTGGATTTGGACGGCTGAGATAGAAGGGAGGGATGGGGGTCACCAGAGCGACGCTCCTACGGCAGCGCCATGGCCGGAGGTGCTCGGCTCCTCGCCGGCGATCGTCGATACGATGATTAAGGCCATCATTGGACATGGGAAGACCATGGGGAGAGAGAGGACGGCTAGGCAAACTCACCCAGGTAGGTCTTAGCGACATGGAGTGGATGGAGACAGCGTAGCGGGGCGGACGGCGAGCTCCTGTGAACAACGGCAGCGCGGGATGAGCAAACCAGTGTGAGAAAAGAAGAAAGAAGGTGCACGGTGACTTCACAAACTCGACGCGAAGCTCGGGATTGGCTTACGGTGGCAGCGGAGCGGCTAGGCGAGCACAGAGACGGCGAGCTCCTTCTCGGCGAGATCTAAACGGCGCACTAGGGTTGTGGCTGCATGGCGGCTTGAGATGGGGTTCGGTAGGGAGGCGACGGAGTGAGGGGGCTCAGTATTTAAGGGGCGAAGCAACTTGGAGCGCATGACATGATGCGGAGGCGGGGCAGCGTGGGCTCCTCGACGGCGGCGGCGGAGTCCGGGCGAGTCACGAGGTAGGAGAAGGGGAGTACAGCCGACAGCTGGGCCCATGTCATCAGTGAGAGAGAGCGGAGACACGACGGCGTGGCTGTTGGGCTGGCCCAAGAGGGAGAAAGGGAGGAGAGGAAGCGGGCTACGGGGAAGAGAGGCGGGAGCAGGCCGGCTGGGCTTCGGCGAAAGGGACATGAGAAAGTTTTTCATTTTTTTCTTTTTCTTTTCTAAATTGCCAAGCAAATTGTCAAATGAGTTTTGAATTCTCTTTTGAGTTTTGAATCAAACCACTCAGTACAAAATAATATACAGCAGCATGTATGCACAAACATGTAGCTAGACCTTATATTTGATTTTAAATTTTAAATAAGTTATCATTTTTCTAAATTTAAATGCTCACAAAATACATAATTAAATCAAATTCACCTATTTCAAAATCCTGTAAATTTTAGGGTGTTACAGCCGGGCTTATTAGGTAACGTGGATAGCTAGGAATCCTAATCTAAATATACTCCTCCGACCTGAGCAACATGCATAGTAGGAATTTTAATCCAAATACTGAAGGATAAGAGTAGAAATCTATTTCTAATACTAAATCGTGTAGAGTTTCTTAATTATGGTATTTTTTTTAGTTTTTTCTGTTTTTCCTGAAGATGTTTGGATTTTTTACTTTTCCGCTGTGGAGCCCTTAACCAGAGCTGAGTCCTCGCCGATCACATATTTTTTTCCGATTTCTTTTCTTATTCAGATTTCTTTTTTTTATTTCTTTCCTTTTCTTTTTTCCTCCGGTTCAGGTTACATGCAGTTACGTTTTTCTTTCTATTTTCATTCGTTTTTCCTTTTTTCATTCAACTAAACATGTTTCCATTCTGTTATTTTTATTTTGGTATTTTTACGTTGAATTAAATGTGAATGTGAAAATACTATTCGTTTTCATTCTGTTTTCTTTATTGTTCACGTTGAACTAAACGTTTTTCCATTCTGTTATGTTTATTTGTCACATTCAACTAAATGTGAATGTGAAAATAGAAATAGGTAGTGAATAATAACAATAAAAATAAAGAATAAAACAACAGAATATATAGTTTTTTAACTCCTGACCTTTGATTGCAAAATAAATATTCCCACCACCAAGTTATTAATATCATTTTGAATAAATCTCATATTATTATAACCTGATTCAGGTGACATAAAACTAGATCTTGAGTAGTTTGTTATGTCATTTTGGCTCTAATTTTTTTAGAAAGGACGGCAAAAGCTTTGCCGCTATTTATATTAGATGATTGAAAAGAAAAACAAACATTGGCCTAGTTTTTTTTAGTGAAAACTATGCCCAAAAACCACACAATTGAAGAGAGTATGCCACTCATCCCATATATTTTAGCACTCTAATCGGACCACTAACAACTGCACACTACTCCGATGAACTTCACCATTTTGGATCTAATTTAGTATTTTATTAAAAATAAGGACTTTAGGTCTTAGACCACACTCTTAATAATAATAACTACATTTAGCAATACTCTCACCTTGTTTAAATCTAGGAGAGGTTACTTTATAACCAAATTAAACGGTGTCGCGTCCCGTTTGTACTCTCGCCCTGTTTACCTAATAAGTGACACGTCCGTGCCTATGTGTGTCTAGGATTGGGTCTTGATCTTGTAGTGGTTGCTTGCTTTTATGTTGGATGCAGCCACGGCCACCTCTCCTTGCCGATAAAAGTTGGTAGCACGCCACATGTTTTTGAGAGACGCATGGGACTGATTGTGAGGCCTCAGCTGTATTCTGCAGGACGGATGAGGTGACGACCTGATACAATATGCTAGCTAGAAAGAATTCCAGTTGTTCAGTACAGATAACAACAACTTTGATATTTATACATCTCCATCGATCCAAGGATTATTATTGCACATGGAATGGAACCCTAAATCCACCGCTCAGAAGAAGAAGATGAAACAGTACATTGGGAGGGAGAAACGTTGCTGAAATTCGGAGCAAGGCGGTGAGCACCTGTATACAGGCTATACCTAGCTAGACATCAAGGATGACACATCTTCAGCATGGGGCAGCCGACTGTTCTCTGGCAAACGCCGATGGTCCAAAGACACCGACCTGATCGATGCATACCACGCGGCATAACCATTTCTGGATTCGATCCTATCTACCGTGTGGGATCGATGAAGACTGAAGAGCGTGGTCGGCCGAATCCGGACAATCAGCCATATCCACATCGATCGATCAATCGATGATGAATCGATGAAAGCGAATTACCATGACGCGGTTATTTGAAAGCTACACATCCTGATGAACGAAGAGAGGACGCCTCGCCATGTGTCCCAGCACTACTCTGAATGAAGAGATCGACGTAGTACGTCGTTGACAGCAGCATGGGCGTATGGAGCTTCGTCGTCTCGTCCCTGCTGTTGAAAGCCTGAAACCCATGATGAGCAGATTAATAGCATGAGCATGGTATCGTTCTCACTGTCAGATTTAATTTAATCGATTGCATTTGCATTTGATATGATCCTCCGGTACTATAGTTCATCGAAATGGTCCATTCATGTTTCATGCCTCCGCATTGGAAGATTGTAGCACGCGTGTATAGGTGCGCACAAATCTGTCCCCAACGACGAACTGTTGGGCATTTCGTGTGTGTCTTGAGCTCTTTGATGTGTAGTAGCTGTGTCTCGTGAGATCACCATTATGAATAGTTATTGCTTACTGTTTGGGAACTGTTAGAGATTATTATAAGGCATGGCTCTTCTTTAGAAGCAACAGCATCTGATGGATCTGTTTCCAGCATTTTATTGGTGATGATGATAAATTGCTGTGCTAATTGTTGGCGTGGCGAGTGTTTTTTTCCCTAGTTTGTATGGTTGCTTAGCTTAGCCTAGTTTTTTCTTGTTAAAAGTTGTATTAGCTAGGCCATTTAATTTCTCTTATATATTATAATAATGAAACGTTGAGACAGCAGTACTTGGAGGCATTTGGTGAAAGAACTTGGTGAAATGGTGAGCGGAGAAGTATCTCACCACTATATCATATATCATATAGTCACGTATATGCACTATATATGGCCATGCACCCCGAGCCTGTCGGCCTGGCCCAAGGCCCGTTTTTTTTTTTGGCCCTGTCCAAGCACGGCCCGGCCCGGCGATGAGCGGGCCCAGGCTGGCATGGCCCGAAGGAGCAAGCCGTGCCTGGGCCTTACCCCAGGCACGTGAGCTGGCACAGCATGGTCCGCTCCTCAACGGCAGGCCCGCTGGCGGCACGGCATGCCACCGGCCAGCCCCCTCCCCGTAGGCCGCAGGCCCGCAGCCCACAGCCCCGCGCCCCCGCTCGAGTATATAAGCGGGGAGAGTCAGGTGAGCTGCTCGCCCGCTCCCAACCATAACCCTAATCCCCACTCTCTCTGCCTTGCCGCGGCGCATCTCTGCTCTCTCACCTGCATCGGCCGCATCCACGATCCACTAGTGGCGAATCTGAGCTCTCTTTCATCCATCGTCCCCGACTCCAGTGACCTCAATCCGCCTGTTTGACCCTGTCTCCACTCTCCTCCCTTCTCCCTCTCTCCTCTCGACCTCTTGCTCTTGGTGAACTATGTGAGTTCATGACCGTGTTCCTGTCCGTCCCTCCTCCGTCGTTCGCCGTCGTTTCTAATCGGTGTCTCTCCTCTGGGTGGCCGTCGTCGTCTCTAGTACCGGGCTCCGGTTGTGCAGGTAGTCCACGAACCCTAGCCCTAACCCTAACCCTAGATCTGTCTTTTTGTGTCTCTGAGACTGAGTGACTGACCCAGGATCTTATCTCTATCTCTCTATTTTTCTCCTCTGCGCAGGTCGGTTGCCGATGCCTCGTCCTCTTCCTGTGGCATAGACCGGGCACGGCAGTCGCGCGCACCGTTGAGGAACGGTGCTGGAGATCAGCCGTCCACGGTCAAGGTCGCCATGGCGGATGACGACGATGTCGTCTGTCTACTCACCGGCAACGATGACATGATCACGGTAGGGCTGGTCCCCGAGGACAACGATGACATCCTTGATGACGCTGATGCGTTGTTGGGTATCGATGTCGGTAGCGGCTCTGCTCCGATTGATCTGGACGGCAGCGACGGTGGTGGAGGGGTAGCGCCGGCGCCATCGGCGACAGCGATAGGGACCCTAGTCAGCTCCAACAACACAGATGGTATCTCATCTGTTGGTAAGCGTAAATCTGGTGTCTGGGTTGATTTTGATGAGATTTATGAGACTATGAAAGGTTCACAGATTCAAATTGCTGCTATCTATAAAATATGTAAGAGTAAATTGTCTACTAGATCTTCTGCTAGCACTGGCCATTTGATTAGGCACCAGAAATCTAGTTGGAAAAAGGCTGATCACGCTGCTAGGGTTTAGTCTAGACTTTCTTAAAATCCTAATGGATATGTGCATAACTGGGACTACAATCCTACTGTTGCTCGATCTGAGTTGTGTCGGTTGATTGCTAGGCTTGATCTTCCATTAGGTATAGGTGAGACACAGGCCTGGGAGGATTACATTGTTCTTGCTCATAACCCTAGGTTTGCCAAGGTTTCTAGACTGACCACCACTAGAGATCTCAGAAAGCTGTTTACTGAACACTGTGATATGCTTAAGAATTTTGTATTGTCTGTTGCTTTTTCTGTTGCTTTGACTTCAGACATTTAGTCTGGTAATGCTAAGGAGGACTATATTAGTGTTGTTGCTCACTATGTGAATGCTGATTGGAAATTACAGAAAAGGGTTATTGGTCTTTGGCTGATTGAGGTTAAACATTCTGGTGAAAACATTACTGATAGAATTGCTGTTGTGGAAAAGATCAAAATCTGAGGGCTATTGTATATCCTATGAAGCTTAAATTACTTAAATATTGGTAGGATATACCTCTGTTATATTGATATGTATTCATTCTTGATCCTAGAGCTAAGATGAGAGGTTTCTTTAATGTGCTGCAATTACTTAGTGAATGTACTAGTTCTGAGTATAGTTCATATTATGCTAATGTCAAAACTGAATTGTATAAACCGTTTAACACATATGAGAGCAAGTTTAGCGCAGCTAGGTCTCAAAGGATTGCACAACCATCAAATCATACAGGTAAGAAAAAGCAGGCATGGGGAAGAATCTTTGGCCGTAGATCAGGTGTTGTTGGTTCTTCCCCTCTCCCTGCCACTTCATCTTTATCTACTTCTGTTGTTTGTGAGCTCTTAGCTTACTTAGACAATGACAATGCCACTTCTTATGAGGATGATTTTGACCTACTTCTGTGGTGGCGTGACCATAAGCTAACCTTTCCAATCCTGTCTATAATGGCTAGAGATATCATATCAGTTCCTGTATCTACTGTCTCTTCGGAGTCTTGTTTCAATTTGACAGATAGGATAAGTGAGGAATGATAGTGGCGCTTGTCACCAGAGACTGTGGAGATGCTGACCTGCATAAAGGACTGGGAGTTAGGAGAAAGAAGAGAACAGCATGCTGTTGACAACCAAGAGCTGGAAGACTCATTCAAGAACTTGTACCTTGATGAAGATGAAGCTGCTGCTGATGCTCCTGGTACTTAGTGAGGTTGAGACTTGACTCTTGAGAGTGTGAGTGTGATTTGTGACTGTGAAAGGGTGAGTATACGTGAGTGTGGGACTGAGACAATGAGTGTGAGACTATGATTTGTGAGAGAGTGAGAGTGTCTATTTCTGTGTATGTGAGTGTGGGACTAAGACAGTGAGTGTGAGTGTGATTTGTGCTGTGAGTGAGAGTGTATGTGACTGTGAGTGTGAGAGTGATATGTGAGAGAGTGAGAGACTGAGAGTGTATGTGACTTTGAATGTGGGACTGAGACAATGAGTGAGAGTGTGAGAGAGTGTCTCTGAGACTTATCTATCATTTGAACAATGGTTTGTAAGACTTAACTAAGAGCTAGTTGCACTCTTTTTTTTTCTTTCTAGAGTTTCTTATAAGGGTGAGTTTTACCTAAGAAGGTTTTTAATGAGACGGCATTGCACTAAACAGCTCATTTTAGTTATTTCTGTTATCTGTTGGCTTTGGAGTTTGAAATCTCTGTTGGACTGTGAATGTATTGGACTTTGATTCTGTATTTGTATGATTCTGTGAATGAAATGAAAGTATGAAACTGTGAATGTATTGGACTTTGATTCTGTTTGATTCTTTGAATGCAAGGGTAACGGGCTGTGAGCTGGCACGACCCGTAATTCTGGTCGTGCTTAGCGGACCGGCATAGCACGAAAAATGGCCCATAGTGCCGTACCTGGGCCGAAGGCCAGGCCCGTGGCCAGGCACGGCCCGGGAGGCCCGACCCCCATCGGGCCAAGCTTTCACGGGCCTGTGCCGGGCCATGTCGGGCCGGCCCGTTGGCCATCTATGATTATGCACTTTCCTTCTCATTATTGTTCTGTGTTTTTTTCTCTCTCTTCATTCTATATATACAATAATATTATAGAGGTGGCCAGCCTTGTCTGCTTCACCAACTTCAGAGACAAAAAATTGTCTTGTCTACCAACTGTACTTTTTACTACCTCATACGTTCCGTTAGGACTAGTCTTAATTTCGACCAATCTGTTGTCCATTGTTTTTTTGACACAAAATTGCTGTTTAGATTTATACTTAAATCTAGTATTACGCTTACTTGTGATTATGATTTTGTGAGTCACATAAATAACATTTTAATGAAGTAACTGTGGTTTGACAAACTACGTAACAGTACTACAGTAGAACGATCAGTCGACGATCCGCCGGAAATAGAAAGCAAGAGCTGTGTGATGTTGGAATTTTGTGTGTGTTTATAATCTGTCATTTATTGGGAGGCCGGCCTGTTGCTTGATGCTGACATTTCCTTGCAAGTTCCAATCATAGTCAAGAGAGAACTAGAGAAGCATGCCAGATCAGCTAGACCTTGCGTTCAGATTAATCTCGAAATATTCTGGAAAATGCTGATAGAAAGTTTAAGAGGTGTCACATCGGATGTCACATGAGGTGTCGTATGGGGTGTTTGGATAGTAATAAAAAAATAAATTACAGAAGTTTTTAGTAATCCGCGAGACGAATTTATTAAGCTTACTTAAACCATCATTAGCATATGTTTACTGTAGCACCACATTGTCAAATCATGGACTAATTAGGCTTAAAAAATCGTCTCGTAAATTAGTCTCAATCTGTGCATTTAGTTTCATAAATAATCAATATTTAATACTCCATGCATATGTCAAAAGGTTTAGGAGGTGGAACCAAACACCCCAAACCAGGAAAAAAACAATGAATCAAACCATGTAGCAGCAGCATGTCATGACAGTCAGGTTCTTGTTATTATAAGCACACGCCAATTGGCTGTTTGTTATTATAAGCACACGCCATCAGCAGTTAGCTGCTTGTTTTATTTATGCAATGCAATGGACTACTTGTGCAGATTCAACAGAAAGTTGTTGTGTTCATCATCAGGTCACTTCTTCCAGGGGAAAAAAATGAAAACCTTCCACATATATATGTATGTATACATCAGGTCCTTGAATGATGAGCTGCATGTGGAAAAACATTTCTTAGATAGTATATGCATTGATGTATTCATGATATATACTAGCACCAAACAAACTGAGGTTTGTAGATATATGCATTGTCAGTTCCTTGCACCTGCAGGACTCTCTGCCAAACCAAAGAGCAGATAGATCATCAAAACATTAAACATGCATGAAGTTGACGATCTCAGTTTGCATGAGCAGGGAATTCCTACCTGGTCCAGCCCCTACAAGATTCCTCCATATATATGTCTCATGTCATCAGAAATGAATGATCATATATGCATATGGAGCTTAGGTGAGCACCTAACATCCACATTTCCATGGGAAAGCCCAAGTGGGGAAACACCAGGCGGCAAGTCCCTTGCCTACACGCTAGAACAGGTGCTACAACTTGCAATCATATATCAATGCATGTTTGTTGCTGTTCACCGGCGGCGACGTTTGGGCAGGTCCGATCTACAAGCAACCACATTAATCAATAGCTAGTCACTCTCAAAATATAAGGCATGTATTTTTAAAAATTTGAATTATGTTATTTTTCATTAACAGCTAACCTAATTATATTAAAAGTTTATACTACAGGAGTGGTTACACCGAACTTGTATTTGTATTTTGTAAATGCTTTCTAATGATAAAACTTTTGCTGCCAAAAAATATATATTAATATATTATATAAGAGAAAGAGAAATTAGGAGTCAAAGTATGACCTTGATACCACGCCAAGTCATATCAGCACCATATGTTTTGGGATAGAGGAAGTGTTTGGTTCAAGTAGATGACTGACACAGTGTTCACTACACCACAACACCATATCACCGTCAGACATCTGACGCTAAAACTTTTTTTATCGATGGATGATCTGACACTAATTCTCTATTTAGAGATTAACTGTCTGTCGCTATAGGTAATCATCTTTAACGTCGAACTATCTGTCACTGAAAACAGGTATAGGATCAATCCGTTTATCGCTAAAAAAAAGGGCCCCACCTTGCTCACGCGTCCACTTACATTGAGCTCGCGCGCCCACTTGCATTTGGCATTGGCGCCCGGTTTTTAACTTTGGCGCCTGTCTTTAGGAATAGAAAAGGCGGTGAAAAAAAACGCAAAACCACCTAGACCTAAATCCTCCATACGCGGCCGGCACCCCCACCCCATCGCAGCACTACGCGCCGCCCACGCTCGCACGAGACAGATCTGCCGCTCCCACCCCATCCCGTCGCTCCCAGCTTAGGTCCGACGCCCGGCGCCCGCCGCCACTTAGCCCACCCGGCCGCCGCCCTCCTCCGGTATCTCGGCGCGCTAGCCGCCGCTGCCCAAGTCCGCTGTCCCCCCCGCCCGACGCGCCGCCTACCCCAGATCTGCCGTCGCCCAGCCCCTCCAGCGCATGGCACCCCAAGCGCGACCTGTCCTGGCGAGCGGCCCCTCCCGGCTCGTCGTGCCTCTGGCCACCTCTTGCCCCAGATCTGGTGC
This sequence comes from Miscanthus floridulus, assembly GCF_019320115.1. Taxonomy (NCBI): domain Eukaryota; kingdom Viridiplantae; phylum Streptophyta; class Magnoliopsida; order Poales; family Poaceae; genus Miscanthus; species Miscanthus floridulus. The sequence goes on from NC_089597.1 coordinate 16,388,745, forward strand.
CGGCGTCGCCTCTCCTGCACACGGTGTCTCGGACGCGGCCAGTGCCGGCAAGCGGGCCCACTTTTGAAGTCGGCAACGGTGGATCTAGAGGAGCCCGCCACCACGCCCCTTCCATGTCCGCCACTACCCATTCACCGGCCCTCCACCTCCTCTGGGCCGATCGGACTGGAAGAAGGGGAGGAGAGCCGCGAGGGAAGACCACCTGCGAGTGCGGGACGACGGTGCATGGGCGCCAGCGAGCTCCCACAGGTGGCCGTTGCCGCGGCTGCCACCCCGACGCGGCTTCCTCCCACCGGTCTACGTGCTCTCCTGGGCTCGACGAAACATCGAAACCCTAGGTGCCTGTGTTCGACGCCTCCGTCTACGCGCGCGTGGCCTCTTCCTCGGCGGATCGGCTTGGCGGCCAGATCTGGAGGTACCTCACCCTCTTCTTCTCTGTCTCATGGCTCGTCACCTAGATCCGTCCTCCGTCTCATGGCTCCTCACCCAGATCCTCCCTCCCTCCATCTTCCCCTTTGCGCAGTGCAGGACAGCTAAGGCTGAGGCACCGACCAACTAGGGAGGCAACAGTAAACGGGCAAGCTACAACGGCAAGCACCAAGTACCTCAAATTTTAAATGCAGGAAGTAAGTACCGATGAATAACTATGGTATTATTCTGATTTTTAGAAGACAACCATGGTCTAAATGGTTTTTCCTATACTCTCATAATTCTTCTGGAAATATATTTTCCATATTTAATTAGGTATGTATGTTTATACCTCTTATAGCTTAGCAAAATAGTATAGTGGTGGTGCTTGCTATATTTATCCCAAATATTTCCAATATGTACCATCCCGACCTCCGTAAATATATTAGGTTCTCTGTCTTTTGGATTGGGATAGACAGAGTACTTGAGAGCCTTGTCATCTCCTCCACCTATCGTCCTGTGTTCATGCATGAATGGATAGAGAGGAGGGATAACATTTGCTTTTCTGAAATTTGCTTGGGACATATCAATTTTTAGTTCAATAAGAAGTCTGTGGTACATCTGTATTTGCTTTGAAAGGAGCCAAACTGTGGGCTGTTTTGGATAAATGTGTGTATGCTTGATGTAGGGATACTGGTACTTTTCTCCATTATTTTTAAACTGCAGTGCTCCATTTTGTTCAATTTTATAAGTGTAAACTGTGAAGCATTGCACTGCTCTCATCTTACTAAGCTTCATTTCTTCTTACCTTCAATTGCCAAACATTTGCAGAACTACACTGGTGATAGACTGAATTTTGGATTAGCTGTTGAGCAGGCAAAATCTGAAGGCTATAAGATGGAGGTTGAAAACACACATATTACTATGTTGTGTGGAAGATCATATTAATTTTAATGACTATGTATCATTTATCCTCCAATTGTAGATGGTCATTGTTGGAGATGATTGTGCCCTTCCCCCACCTAGAGGGATAGCTGGTAGAAGAGGTTTAGCTGGAACAATTCTTGTGCATAAGGTATTTTGTTGTTGCCATTGTATTTTCTATCCTAGATTTTCCTCTTAGGCTCATCCCCAGTTACTGGCATGTTACATTCTTTCACTCAGCCAAGTTGACCTGCAAAAATCTCTTTAACACTCATCTGATCTACTTTTTCATGCAAGCAGCCTTTTCCCTCTAATTTAAGTATTTAACTATTCACTATGCTCATCTAAAATAATGGGTGCGGCGTATCATTATATTAAGATGAACACTAAACACTAACCAATAGTGATCTTAACTGGAATCAAAGATATACTGCTTGTTCATGAAACACACGTTTCTAATCTAAGCCAGCACCCTGCACCCTGTACATCAAATATAGTGACTAAACCTTGTACAGTTAGGTGCTAGACTTGGAATGGGGAAACAGTAAGTAATAATTAGTTTTTCAATAATCTTGACTTTTGGCATATAAGATCCTTTCTGTTGGAAGAAATTCTGGCATTGTATTGCATGGATTTCAAACTTGAAGCAGCCAATGATTTCTTGTAAAATTTCTTCTCGCACTCTAATGTCTAATTTTAAGTTTGTTTAATCCATAGGTTGCTGGGGCTGCAGCAGATGCTGGTTTATCTCTTGTAGCGGTTGCTGCAGAAGCAAAGCATGCATCTGAGGTTGTTGGTACGATGGGAGTTGCACTTTCTTTTTATGGGTTACTGTGAAAGTTGTTTCTAGTAAACTTATCCCGGATATACAACACTAGACTTGCAGTGAAAAAAATATCATACATGGGAAAGCAACAACAATTTAAAAATTATGAGTATGTTTCAGTTGGAGACTTCTACCTCCCCTCGTCATACATCAAAGGGATCTGGTTAGAAGGTTGCATATTAATGTCACTTGTACCCAGGTCATCGTCTTTTATGGATAATTTCTTTGTTTGTTGATGGTGGCCGGGGTAGGGGGCATCCATTTTGAATTCCTGAAAGATTACTTATTACCATCATATCTCTATAGCACTTCATTACGTGGTTCGGATAGGCCAGAGACTTGGAATAGCTAGAAGGGCTCACAGGATTGAGTCAGACATAGAATTAGAAATATTTTTTCTTTTTTCAAATTTAACTTTGGCCTACCTACTACATTAATTACTTCTGCTTATTAGTTGTTACAAAATGTATTTAACGCTATATATGAGAGGATTGAGAGCTTATGGCAGCGTGGTTATAATATTGTCTATCCATATAAATCGTACTTAGATTATAATTCACTTTTTCTGATGATCTCTTTGAAAGTGTACATTACTTATTTACTTTTTAACTGTAGCTATTTCCTTTCTCCCCACTTTGTTCTGAATTGAGTACAGTTTGTAACTTTGTTCTTTAACCCCATCTCTAATGTGCAGATTAGGAGCCACTCCTATCATGGAACTTATGATCGCAGCGAGAAAAGCAGTTCCTGAGTTGCAATTGGTGTATGGCATTGCTGTTGATAGAGTGTACACTGGCACACTTATGACATCTCTTGATATGGCAGATCAGTTTTTTGCATGATTCCTCGAAATGATGATGTGGATGAGCTTTGTCATCTCTACATTCAGTTAACATGATTTTACCAAACCTCGTAAGTCATTCACTGGTCAAGATAACTGCTTTGCTCCAACCGTCACGCTCACAAACGAAAATGTTTTATATATTGTTCATAATCATCTGATATACGAGCAGTTGACTTAAGTGGAATTGTTTATCTAATCACAATGCATATGTCAGCATTTTACGTTGACTCAGCTTCCTAAGTAACCAGGCAGGCAGGCAATATTGTTTCAGACTCTTTCCCTTTGCAGGATTATCTATTACCATTATGAAGTCCGATGATAGCATTTTGAAGAGACTTGATGCTCCCACTAAAGCTCCAGCTTGGCCTGTTGGTTCTGAAGGTGAGTTAATTTGGCCTGCTTCCACCGAAGCTATGTATCTAGAAAAGCCAGAATGACTTATTATTTGGAATGGAGGGAGTGCCTTTAGCTAGTGTTCTCTAACATTGCTCTGAAGCGCTCTAAAAGGTGCTAGGTGTTCGGTGGGCTCCATGTCTAGTGGCTAATCAGTGCTAAGCGGGTGGTTGATTGGTGCGAGTGGCTAATTGGATGATTAGGTGCTAGGAGGAAGGATTTAACTCACACCTAGGTGAAGGCTAGGTGGGTGGGTGGGATGGTCACATTTTAGAACAATGTTGTAGTCAGTTTATTTCTGGTGTATAAATTGGACCTGTACTGTTATCTTCCTTTCATTATTTTTCCCCTTCTACCATCATCTCACTTGCCACACATTTCCTTTTCTTAGTACATACTAAAGACTCGCTTACGATCTGTGTTGTGCGAACATTGATTCAAGGCTATAACAAGTGTAGGTTGTTCAGATAAATGGGAAATTATTGAGACACATAGACTACTATCAAAACTTCCGAATCATGTTTTCAGCACGGGGGAAAAATATTTTAAGCTCTATCAGAACCTTTCAATTATGAATCAATTTTCTAAACTTAGTGTTGATCACTTGACTGTAGGAAACCGTCCACCAGCAAAGTTTCCTGTTCCTCTACCACCATCACCTTCAATTAAGGATGACGAGGTAAAACAAATTCCCTATCTGGATTTTTGCGATCTGTTTTCTGAGGCCGTCAGTTCACCTGTGATCAAATGTGGAAGCGTGCAAGAAGTGCAAGTAGCTGTTTGCTGGTTAGGGGTTATGGGTGTAATTTTTTTTTAATTTCAAGCTGTTATGTGGTATTGCTTCGTCTCAGTTTCTCAATGCCAGATCCAGAGAATGGGAAAACCGTGGGCTCTGTTATCATTGTCCCTTTTCAATGAACTTTCAAGACTGTTCTGCATTTTTTTTGTCTTTTATCACACTGGCATATGCATTTGCAGTCCCTCAGTTATCATGATTTGTTATTCTTCTGCAGATTTTTGCTCCATCTCAGGAGCTGAGCAAGCAAGGGTGTATCCTGGAGGCTGCTATTGAAGCAAGTGCTACTGCAATTATCAATCTCAAGGATAGCCTAAATGAATGGGACAGTAAAGTGGGCGATGGTGACTGTGGAACCACAGTGAGTTAAATTGTGTTTACTAATTCAATTCAATGCTTATTTGACTACTGCTATTTTAGGATTGAGAAATTCACTGCTGTTCTTTTCAGATGTGTAGAGGTGCAACAGCTATTCTTGAAGATATGAAAAAGCGGTAAGTTAAAAGCACTACAAATCATTGGCAAGAAGTTTTTTATTCTTGAAATGTAGATTAGAAATATGATAATTGTGCTGCTGACATGTGATAAAAAGACGATATATGAACTCCCACCTGGTTTTACTAGCTTTAGTATATAACGTTGGTTCCTGTCCAGTGGAAATCATACACATGATGCTGATGATTCTCATTAGTTGTATCACTGTATCACACTCCATTTCCAATCAGTGTCTTTTTCTGTATCATTTTTCTGATATTATAATTGGGTTAGCTAATTTTATGACATAATTCATTTTTTTCATGTAAAATATGACCAAAATTTAGTGCATTTTTTCTCTATTCCAGTTACCATATGGATGATGCAGCTGGAACAATAAATGAAATTGGGGCAACAATCCGAAGGGTGATGGGTTAAACAAGTGGAATCTTGTATGATAATTTGTGCTTTCCGAAGGATGTTCTTATTGTCTCTAGAGGAAATAGATGAGATGGTGAGCTTATCTATGTGAGCTGTTGTAAAGTTTTGGTCAAATTTGTGAAGATGCATGTATGTTTGTTGAAGTTGAATCTTACAACCCGTTCGGCTGCTCTACATTTGGCTGATGCCGGCTGGGCTGCTCCTACTGCTACAGGAACCGGAATCAGCCAGCTACAGTGCCCGAATCAGCTGGAATCAGCCAGCTGTCTGGCCAGCTACAGTGCTGCATTTGAATTAAAAAATAAGGCGCCAACAGGATGGTGTTCCAGGCATTTGAATTCAAAAAAAGGCACCAGTAACCAAAGGCCTATCAATTTACAAGTCATGGAAAGTTCATTTTACATCAAGTTGATTACAGACACAACAAACAACTCATGCCATTCATTTCCAACACAAATCACAGTGCTCTGATAGCACTGTAGAATCCTTTGTGCCATCTTCCTTCTTTTGCTGCACCAATCAAAGGCCATACATCCGATGCCACAGAGGTATCTACCCCAGTTTAGGCTTGGGTAAGCATGCAGGCTGAAATACTTGATAAGAATATCCAGTGTGTTAGTTGTCATACCTGATTTTGCGGCCAGCAGATACAACTCTTAACCAAGCAATGATGTTATGAGGCGGACCGTTATCAGAGCTACCTGGTAATGAATTGCAATAACCTTAATTGGAAATATGCAAGCAACTGCACCAAGTACTAAATGTTGAAAAATGTCAAAATCATTTATGGAATATTCTACCTGCTCCACTTGTTCGATGACATGTCATAACAATGGACATCTGCTGTGGCACCAGCAAGACCTAAAATGGAAGACATCAGTGAGAAACCCACCTTTATGTTTGACTGGGAAACAAAAAACTTCAACTAATACTATATATAAGTGTCACCAATGCCAAGATGGGTGTTCACACTAGCATATCGTGCAGGGTGCAGGTCCTGTCAAGTTCTTGTTCTCACTGCAGCATTTACAAGCAAAGAAGGAAATTGTAAACACATGCTACAGATGGTATTGACACCCAGTTTATTTGAGGAACACATTTACATGACAGCACACGGTTTTATTTGAATTCATGACAACACAACTCACATAGTTCGTGAAACAGGCCACATTACAACAATGGAAAGGAAACGAACAGACACCAGTTCAAACCAATCAACAGACACGAACTCAAATAAAACAAACCAAGGAAGCATCCAATTGCAAAGCAGCTGCAGATCCATCGCACTACTGGTGGCTGGAACTGGTGGTCACTGTTGCCTGCCTCCTCAATCCAGCTCCTAGGCTCCTGCAAATGGCATTGTTAGTGCACATACAGCATGTCTAAATTGCAGCAAGCACACAGCAGCCTCAGTGTACATACCTGTGCACTACATAGCCCATAGTCCCATAGCGATCCAATCTCGCACTTGTGACATATCTTCATTTTCAACTGATGCCACCCATGCTGATAGGTTGTAATCTACACCCCTATGAAGATTCCTCGCCGCAGCCCTCTGTCCGTTTTCGCCCTCCACAAAATTATGTAGAGCAAAACATGCAATTACCACCTTCACTTGCTTAGGTCTCACATAATTTGGGACTTCGGACAGAATGTGCCACCGAGCTTTCAGCCTCCCAAACGACTGTTCCACAACATTGCGAAGCCTTGAATGCTGGTAGTTGAATTTCTCCATATATCCATCCGCCTCTCTGGCTCTGAAGTCATCCAGATGGTATCTTGCATTCCGATATGGCCCCAAATATCCTGCGCGCAAGGCGTATCCAGAGTCCACCAGGTAGTATCGTCCTACAACTCATCAAGTCATTTCACCCATTACTCACAAAGGTACTCTTACAAATTGACAACGTAGTCAACGATAATGCAATATTACCTGCTGGGGGATGCGGGTAATCTGGTCGCACCATATAATACGTCAGAACTGACATGTCATGAGAAGACCCCGCCGATCCCGCACCAACATATGTGAAAAGCCCATCCATGTCCACTATCCCTAACACATTCATGGTAACATCTCCTTTTCTATTCATGAAGTCCACCCGTGACTTGCGACTAACTTGCACTTTGATGTGTGTTCCATCCAAAGCCCCTATGCACCCATCAAAGTAGGGTCTGAATTCGTCGAACCTAGGATGGATTTTTCTATACTCCGGATCCTTTACCGCAACAACCGTCTGGGCAAAGGAGTGCATGGCGTCTGCAATCTCACCCATCTTCTGACTAACTGTGCCCATAGCCCTCCTAAATCTTTGGGTTATCTGTCTAGTTGCCTGCTTTGTCGCACACACCCACAGGAACATAGCTAGTGACTCATACGATGACATGTCTTGTGAACTACCCAGCCCATGATATTGCACTAACTCATTGTGCAACTTCATGAAAGAGTGAGGATACATCCGAAAGTTGTCGAAGCAATTACATTCATTGTGCAAATTTGCTTCCACCCATTGTCGCCCAGTCAATTCTTCGAATGGGCACTGAGGATTCGGCACATGACTTTGGCTGGAACAAGCAACAGCAGCAAGCGCAGCTCCAAGACCCGCCAACTTGACTATGTTTGCCTTGAGTTTCTTCTTGGGACCATCACTGGAAGTTGTGCTCTCGCTGGACTGTTCGTCGGAATATTCAGTGCTGCTCATTCTACAAAACAGGAACTGAATCATTGAAAGAGAGCAATTGGAGGCATACAAATTGGAGTTGGAAAGAATATCAGAAGAGCAGAATAATCAGAAACCCACAGAGCAAGAGAGGCAGGAGCACAGCTTGCTGACAGCAAAAGTTAAGAAGGAGATTGAGGAATACAGAATGCGAAGGAACTCCGTATCTGAAGAGATGGAGGATTTGAGGAAGCAACGGCAGGAAAATACAAGGACCAGCTGGAGAGTTTGTGGAGTGAGACTACAGTCTATAGGCCCACTCAGCACAAAACAGGTTGCTGAAAAGAATAATCAAGAAACTTAAATAATGGCATATGGAAAACCCCTATCTTGATGTGTCGTGTAGTGTATATCATGGGCAAACCAATTTGCCCAAAAATAAGAGACCAACTAACTCTCACCGATTATATTGTACAAAGTTACAACTGCATAATATTGTCGGCGAACATTCAGATTGCCATCAACTAAGTATAAAAAAAGGTGATAGAACTTAGGAAAATATCCACTGACCTCTGGTGCTCCTTAGAGCGCTCAATAAACTCGGCGGCGATATCAGCACTTTCATAGGATGCAAGAACAGCCCTGAAGTCAGCATTACTGATCCATTTCTGCTCACTCGAGACCCTCCGGACTAATAAAACAGAGAAATTATGATGTGTAGGAAGAACGATGTATGGCCAAAAAACAATCAAATCTAAAAGGAAACATACTTCTAATTTGCTGAAACTTGGCAGTATAGGATGTATAGAAAGTGCAGCCTTTCCCTTGAACACGGTATAGCTTGCATACTTTTTGCCAGACAAGTTCTCTGCTTATAAAGGCATTAAGCAAACATCAATATCGAGGTTAGCATTCAGCATGGAAGGTTGATTTAATAAAAGAACGAAACAAAGAATTCACCATCAATATTTGCTGCTGAAGTTGAAACAGCTTGTTGGAATGTCAAACATATCAAAGCTGAAAAATAACAGAAATGGTCATCAGTGTATAAAACAGCTATTTTGCAGCCATGTTGAATATTAATCGGAAGCAAAAGGTCAATGGACAGAATGCCCAACCTTAGAAAATTCTAGAGTAATTGCAAGTCTGGGATACCGTTTTGTCAAGGACAGATAATCCCTCTCAAGCCCCAACGAAGCAAAATGGCAAAACCTGCAAATAACATCATAGTTAGCATTAAGTTCATTTACAGTTCAATACCTGATAGCCTTCGAACTCACTGAATAGTCAAATGTTATTGTCTTTTTACACAAATATGACTAAAGAAATAACAATAAAAGAAGGAAACCAGGCAGAAGTTTATTATGATGCAGTACACGAAGAACAAAGAGTTCATGCCAAACGCTCACGGTACATGAAACGAATTCAAACAAGCAAACACACATCAATTCAAACATTTGAACACTCATGCAAAGAAATTAAACGAAGGATGCCTAAACATCAGTGTTGCTTCAGTTCCATTTGTCTACTTGTTTTCCCAATTAAAGGTGATCCAAGTCAGTCGGCCTTCGCGTGTTTTCATGGTTAGGAACGTCCTACGGTTGAGTTTCTTCCTGCATAGGTACGTGGCTCTCAGGAACTCCTCGGTCCCCTCTGGAAAACCATCTTGCTCTAAAATCTGACGCACTTGGTCCATCTCCTTTTCCTCCCGGCTGAGTTGTTGGCCACCCGATGCCATCTCTTTCACGGTGTCTGAGATGTCTCTCACGCAGTCCTCCAAGCTGGCACTCTTCTTTTTCTGCGGGCTGTCCACCACGTGGTCCCTGGTGCGCCTTTTGGACGACTGACCAACACTGGATCCAGCTACGAAGTCCTGTGACATAGCTGCAGGAGTGGCTTCGGTCATCCGTGGCGGTGTCCTCTCACGGTGCCCACCGGCACTGAGCATTGTGCCCCTATCTCTGGGTTGGTGCCCGTACAGAGTGGACAGTTCATCAAGGAACTCTAGTGGACGCCCGGGATCCACACCTTCCTCAGTAGGGTCCTGCAGGTGAACAAGATAGTTATTCGAACAGTACATGTCATTGCACGAGTAGATCCAAAGAATAGATGAAAGGAGTTACCTCTTCCTCTTCTTGGAACAAGCTGGGATCAGCTGTGACAGCTCCAGTTTGGGGGTCACGTCCGAGGCCTGTATGGGTCATACGGTCGCGCCAGGCGAAGTAGTGTCGCCGCATGGCCGATAGCTTGTTCTGCAGCTTCTTATTGGCCAACTGAAGGCCAGTTTGTGAGGCGAATCCGCGGTACACATTTCTCCATCCCAGTTTAGTTAAGCCCCACTCGTTGAAGTTCATTTTGTTCTTCTCAGCAATGCAAAGGTCCAGGAGAATTTTCGTCTCCTCATAGCCCCAATGGGCTCGGTCGCTGGACGTCTGTCCATGATTCCCCGACATCTGTACCCAGGTAGTCGTTATTATCTTGCGATTACATTTGGATTTTCAGTTGTTATAATTTGAGGGCTTCATAATGCTTGTTTCATGGCTGTCTTTATTGTCTATCCTATCTGACGTATATAAATTTTGAACTACTAAGTAGTAAGTAAAATATAGTAAATGGGGTTAAAAGGCTAATGAAATCTCTGCAGATCGAACGCTCACATTTCAAGAATGCAGTAATGAAATCTCTGACCTGTGATCACTAAGACCAAAAAAGACTATATTTTAGGAGAAACCATTCAGGGAGGCCCCTAGTGTGGTATACTTGAATAAGATAAAAAACATGAAGTCATATACAAAATGGACAAATAAAGGATATACGTTTAGCAATTCACATGATGACTGAAGGCCTGTAGGCATTGAACTATTTATTTTCTGAGGGAATATTTCACCCGAGGGAAATTTCTTTTTCAAAGCCTCCTTCCATGAATCATATATATGATGCCAATTTCTTTCACACTAGGGATATGCACAAATGATGGTGTAGTGGTTTCCACACAAAAAGATGTCAACCCTTTTGCCAGGGTAATTTCATTCCCATTTCTTCTCCTATGTATTCTATGAAAAAATACACACCCTAAGAGTAACATTTGTAAGAAAGACACCTTCTCCAGGACATTGGAGCTATTAATACAATTATTAGAAGGACTGATGGGAAACTTGTAGGATACAAGACGGACTATTCTGGTGCTATTTCTGCTGTTGAGGATGGAATAAGAGTACACTTGCCTTTTCAAGCAACTTCGCACGTTTGGAACGCCGGTAGTAGTGCCTGGCTTCAGGTGGCGAGCACGACGAAGAGGACGACTGTGCCAGTGTGAACACCGTTGCACAGGAGGCGTTTAAAACTTGAACAAACCGCTGAGAGGGGATCCGTGGAGTCCGAAGGCGATGACGACGAGCAGCAAGGCGGATCCGTTGGTGCCGACGGAGAACACCCGGATCTGCCCACGAGGCGGTCAGAACCGGACAGGGGGGGAGTAGGCGGGCTCGGATCCGGCGGCGGAGTGGGGCGGTACTACGCAGCTGGCTACGGCGGCTGGCGGCGTGGCGACGAGGAGAAGGGGCGACAGCGATGGGGAATGATGTTCAGCAAGGGGAGGATGACGCCGTTGGATCCGTCGGCGGCGTGGGGCGGGGGTGCGCCGCTGACGGCCACCGCGACTGGCGTCGCGAGGAGAAGAAGCGAGGAGCGGCGCAGAAACCCTAGGCGCGGCGCGATGGGGAATGGAATGAGGGGAGGGCGCGCGCGGGTTCGGTCCTCCGCTTGTGGGTCTGTCGAACGGCTGCGGGAGCTGGCTGATTTCGGTTACTGTAGCAATCGATGCAGCCAGCCGAGATCAGCCAACCGTGGAGCAGCCGAACGGGTTGTTAGTTGTGTAGTGACATTTATATTATTGTGGACAATTATTGATGGATTAATTTTTATTTTTTTAACCATTTAAAATTGTCTCGTTGGACTGTCTGTCGCTAAAACCATATGTACCATCACACAGTCTGTCACTAAAAAGTAGCAATGGACTATCTGTCGCTAAAGAGTAGCAATGGACTATCTGTCGCTATAAATATTGAGGGCAGCAGACTGTCTGTCACTAAAAGTATCGTCTGATGCTAAAGATTTTTAGCGACAGGACTTACAACGTCTGTAGAAGTCTATCGCTATAACTTTTTAGCGTCAGATTGTCCATTGCATCAAACGATACATCAAGATTCGCTGTAGCCGCTTTTAGCGTTAGACCATCCATCGCTAATCTTGATGTTGTGGTGTAGTGGTTGTACATGTAATGTACTCCCTCTATCCGGGAAAGGAAGCAATTCTAACTTCCCGATGTGAACTCAACAGGGTTGGACGCATGTACCCCTAGTGGTGTTGACAGTGAAAAAGCCTGCAGCCTGCCATGAGGAGTGTAGACGGATGGAGTTGCGGGCGGTGGAGGAGAGTCGAGTGGATGAGGATGACATGCGAGCTGTAACGTGTGGTGATGAGGAAAGTGTTGTGGAAGGAGATTTTTTTAAAAGGGCAAGGAAGGGGATTTTTTTTGGATGGTGGGATCAAGAGACACAAACGACAGCTACTCGGGTCATATTCATAGACCTGTCACCCCTCCGTTTGCATTCTTTCACGAACAACGCTCCCACCCTCCGTTTGCAATCTTTACCGGACGGAGGGAGTACTACCTCCCACTATAAAAGAATACAATTTTTTCTAGAATAGTGCCCTAAGTTAATTCGTGTGAAGTTTGATCGAATTTATATAAAAAGATATTAATATTTATCATACTTATAAATAAATATAATTAGATTCGTTATGAAACATTTTTCATGTTTTACCTATTGTGAGTCCTACATTTTAATATTGTTCTCTGTAAACTTAGTCGATTTATGATATAGTTTGACTTTGACCAGACCTAGAGTTAGGTTCTTTTGAAAACATAGGTGATGTTGCTTTCGTCCCAAAACGAATGAAAACATCTGAGTAGTCAAACCATTCTAAATCTGACTAGGTTGATAAAAAACAGCATCTTTAAATGTTTATTATAAAAATATACTTCATAATTAATCTAGCGACATATTACATGTCGTGAATATATGCAGTTTTTATTTATATAGTTTATCAAACTTAGAATTGTGAAACGAGATTTCCTTTCTTTTTGGGCGGAGTGAGTGAGTTGCAATGGTGGTGGTAGGGTACGACGGTCTACGGTGGCAGGCGGGCGGCCCGGAGAATGGAGACAGAGATGCTAATGGCTATGACTATGAGATCTGAGCACCGAAAGCAAGCAAGGCCAGGCCTGATGTGCTGCGTAACCACCCGTGTCTCCAGGGCGATTGACCACTAGCCTTTCAACCCTCTTCTGTCTCGTTTGCCCATGCTTCTCTCCCATTTAAGAGACCGAAATTGCCGATGCACCTGCTCTTCTTCTTCTCTTCCGATGTGAGAGAGAGAGAAGGCAATGCAATTGCATGCATCAGTTAGTTCTATAAATTGCAGATGCACTTGCTCTTCTTCTTCTCTTCCGATGTGTGAGAGAGAGAAGGCAATGCAATTGCATGCATCAGTTAGTTCTATAAATTATATATGTAGGTAGTACATAAAATATGTATAAATATATGAAGTACAAATGTTTATTTATAGTATAGTCCTATATGAGAAAACGATGGCCTTTGGTCGGGCCTACTCGGCCGGCCGGCCAACGGCGATCGAGAGACCTCCAGTCGGTCAACCACCGGTTCGTTAGGCCACGGCAGTACGACACGCGGCAAGTCGCAGGTACACACTTTCATAGCTCCAAACGATAACCAGTCTTAGGGGGTGTTTGGTTTCTATTGGAAAATTTTAGTCCCTGTTTCATCAGATGTTTGGACATATGTATGAAGTATTAAATATAGACGAAAAAATAACTAATTGCACAGATTGTGGCTAATTTGCGAGATGAATTTTTTAAGCCTAATTAGTCCATGATTTGACAATGTGGTGCTACAGTAAATATGTGCTAATGGTGGATTAATTAGGCTTAATAAATTTATCTCATAAATTAGTCTCCATCTATGTAATTAGTTTTATAATTAACTCATATTTAGTTCTCCTAAATAGCATCTGAACGTCCGATGTGACATGGACTAAAATTTAGTCCATGGAACCGAACACCCCCTAGATTATTGATGGCATCACTGTATATGAAGCCTAACCAAAAAAATTATAAATGAGGACCTATCCACACCACGAAGCTATATATGCCATGCATTATGCCAGTCACTTGCTTACGATTGGCGACGCCGCCCTTGGCGTACGTACTTCTCAGTCAATTCCAAGTTCCTTATAAAAACTCTAAATTTAACTAGATTTATTTAAAAAATATTAAATATTTTAAAATAAGTTTATTAAAAATATATTATATGATTAATCTAATGGCATACATTTATTCAGTATCGTAAATATTAGTATGTTTTCCATATGCGCTTGGTCAATTGAGATTCATTGGCTTAAAAATGAGATATTCCAAATGACTTTGGTCCCGGACCATGTAAGGTGCACCCTCCATCTATGGGCTGGCTCGAATCGGTGGAAAATCATTTAGATGGGGCCCTCAGCTCTCCGATGACTTCTTAAAAAAATGAGATATATCATTCTTGTGGTCCTGTTTTGCAGCACTACTTCATCAGCACTTTTCAACGAATGAACAGTATTTTTCTCTCACAATAAATTAACATAAGCCAAATTTCAGCGAAATGACGGCCGGGGTACACGGTATTCATTTGGAATACCCAAGTTTTTTTTATAAAAACAAACAAATTCATTATGTAAGGGGTTAGTGCGTGTGTGTGTATATAGAGAGAGACACACACCTAGCTTGCATTGTAAAACAAAGCTATAAAGGCAAAGAAAACAGCTAGCTTTCACATTCACACCAAATCTTCCTCCTTCCTATATATAGACACTTAGGATCCTATACATTTGTTTCGTATTGGTATTGTATAATTTTATTCACATGGAACACCTAAAGATGGCAACGGCCCCCCGATACCCGATGGGTATTTGATCCATTAGGGGACGGGATGGGATCATATCTTTACCCCGCGGGCATCTAAATATGCAAGAATCCATCCCCGACAGGTATAGCGGGTACGGGAACGTTCCCTGTTTACCCATCCCCGTTACCCGTTGGGAAACCCGACTATTTGAGCTGTCATGCGAGTATTAGACCCAAAGAAGCTCAATATAGGTATTTTGGTCCAAATCTAAACAATCATATATATAGTTTGTGTGTTCTAGGAACCCTAGTTCAATTTTTCCTCACCATCTCCGCCAGCAGCACAAGCACGTCTGCCTCACGAGCGCTCGTGCCCCTCGCTTCCTCAGATCGGTCTCTCTGCCACTTTTGCTCGTCCTCCTCGTAACCTCGCTCTTTCTCCTCGGCATCTCCGAGACTCCGACACTTATACCCAGGTGAAGAAGAAACGTCTCCGATTGCAAAGCTACGACCCCAAGTGTCCTTGTTTATCGGGTATACAGTACCTGTTGGGTATCTGTTACCCAACCAATGTCCGACGGGTACGAGGATAGGTAAAAATCTATACCCGAGACAGTTAACGGGAACGAGGACGGAATGAATTCTCCGTAGCGGCCGACGATACCCGATGGATACATCCGGTTGCCATCGGAACACCTAACATTCTGGTGGCTCTGCCACTCGACGTACGCAATGCCTTCGTTTTTCTCGGATCTCCGGACTCCGGCTGGTACACTATGAACCGATCGACGCCCTGCACTGGCCGGTCCGCCGGTAGCGCGACGCCACTGGCTGGCCGGCCGGCCGGCGAATTGAAGCACCATTAGTGCCGCGGTGCGCACAGTACATACATGCATCATGTGAGATGTGAGATGTGAGATGTGACTAATGTGAGTGAGCTAGCGCTGCATCTGCAGGCGCCAAGCTTATGCTTAGCTAGCTAAGCACAATTATTGGCCGGATCCATGCAACCTACTGTAATGCGTACACCCTACGGCGTACGTCGTCGTCGTCCCCCGGCCGCCTCCTACACTGCAGTATTCAGCACGTATATTACTATTCCATCTGTTCTAAATTATAAGTCGCTTTGAATTTTTTTTCATCCATTTGGCTATGTATCTCGATATATTATTATATCTAGATATATATCAAAATAGATGTATCAAAATAGTCAAAGCGATTTATAATTTAGAACGGAGAGAGTATATAATATGCCCCAGCTGATCCAACTATGATAGTATATCGATGATTAATTGCACTGTGTTATGCATTCATCAATCAATCAATTAATGTAATACAATGCGTTCTGATATTATTTCTAGATTTTTAGCTTTTACTATATATCTAGTAGACACTTATATCTAGTAGACACTATATATATCTAGGTGCATAGCATAAACTATAAGTATAGAAAAGCCAAAATATTTTATAATTTGCAAGAGAAATCAATAATGCAATGCCGAACCCAAATGAATGAACGAGCGAGAGAGGAGCCTAAAACGAGGCAACCACGTACGGACTACGTGTATATATATATATGAATGCGCGTGGTATCGTGTCACGTCTCTCTCTGCCTATATTACCTGGTTTTGTAGTTTAGGCTAATCATATTAAATTATAGTTTTTTTATATGTTTGATCTTTTTTATTTATAAAAAAACACTTTAGGAAAGCAAGATGCACACTTATTTTGAGGGAGTATAGCTACAAATTTGGCGGCAAAATAGGGAATGAATGGACGGGATACTGAGCTGAACCGACATGACAAATCTAAGCGAGTGTTTAGTCTAAGGAAGTTGAAATTTGGGGCTACTGTAGCACTTTTGTTTTTATTTGGTAATTAGTGTTCAATCATGGACTAATTAGGCTCAAAACGTTCGTCTCGCAATTTTTCACCAAACTATGTAATTAATTTTTTTTCGTCTACATTTAATGCTCTATGCACGGACCGCAAACATTTGATGTGATAGGTATTGTAGCATTTTTTGAGAATTTAGAGTGGAACTAAACAAGACGTAATACAGGGTGTGTTGGGCACCGCTTACCCCGCTTCAGCTTATCTGACATAGATTTGACATGTTGCTGTAGCAACACTATTTGATACTGTAGGTGAAGCTGTTTCGTATTTGGAGGCGCAAAATGAACGGGAAACGGGCGAAGCGGTTGTGAGCCGAAATTTTTAGCTTCTCCCGACTTGCTACAGTGCCCTGTGTCAGATAGTCTGAAGCGGTTGCGAGCGCCACCAAACTGGCCCATATACAGCTGCGCCGCGTGAAAGGAAGGCGCGCAACAACAGCAGCAAGTTTCGGACGCGACGTGCAAGTAATTGAGCCGGCCGGCACATGGAATGAATGAGCAAGCGCAGCAGGCCACGCTCAGATGAGGCCATCCATCGTCGGTGGCGAAGGGCAGGTAAGGCAAGGCTTTAGCAGGCCGATGGATCGAAGCACGACGCCGCCATTGGCGCCCTCCTGCCCTGCCCTCTCCCAGTCTCCACCCGTGATGGCGAATTGGCGATGGCGATCGCGTTGGCAGGCACACGCAGGCCCGCCATCAATGGCACCCGAAGAGGTTGGAGCCTGCTGCTTCCGCCATCAATCAAAGTTGGGAAGTACACCAAGACCAGACACGCTCTCGAGCTAGCACGTGTGTACGTGGGGCTGCCATGGGCTACCGTACCACATAGAGTACCATACAGATCGAGAGACACTTTGCATTGCAGAGTTGCTCATGATTGGAGCACTACGGGCGGGGAAGTCTTTTGTTTACACTGCCGCTTTAGCATTAAACACGCTGTTAGTGTCAACCTAGCCATGATAAACTCAGCTCCTATTTATTTGCAAGGAACAAGTTGTACATGAACTTGTAATGGAAGTCTTTTGCTTAGGTTGCACATGACAAATAAAGGAAAAGCAAACATCACTCACTTGTAATGGACCACACTCTGCTATGTGAGATGTAAGGTGCAACTCAAATCAAACTCCTCTTGTATGGATCAAGTTTATTTACATAGGTAAAAACAATACACCAACATCTATAACATCGAACTAGTTTCACTAAATCTACCTTCAACTTTTCGTCAAAAAACAAAAAAAAAACAAAATCTGCCATCAACTATGCTCTGATACTACATTTATTTAGTATCATGGTAGATGTTAATATATATGCTTTTGTTCAAAACAGAGCTAGAGAATCTTTGACTTAAAGACAAAACTAAAACGGAGGGCCATAAACTAATTGATTCATTCAGATGAGCTGCAGCTACAGTGCAGCCCCCAAAAAAGATCCGAATTAATGGAAAGCTCACAATTGTTTGTACCCCAAAAACCGATCTAGTACGAGTTTGCTGAGCTTTAAAGAAGTTTGCACGGTGTTCAAATCACGGGGAGGCATGTCTCATTATTTGGATTTGAACCACCCACGAACAAAAACAGTGGCAAAACAGTGGCACATACAGATCAATCCATCATGCTCATCACGGCACTCGACAGAACCGGGGGTTTTCCTAATATGCGCCTCAAGGGTGGGTGCCATATGTAGTAGCATCAGAAAGATGACATTTCGCAGTCACAGGGACGGGCAAATGCCATTAGGTACATGTACACGAGTACATCCAACTGAATGCCCAACAGGAACATGCATCTCATTGGGTCACTCAACTGGAAGTCTGGCACAGCCATTTCACAAGAAAGCACACGCTAGTAGAGAAACGACCTTTGATCCCATCTCGAAATTTAGCTTTAGTCCCGGTATTTTTCGCGTCCGTAACTAGAGATAGCTTTAGTCCCGGATCGTAGCTCCAACCGGGACTAAAGGACCCTACCCAACGGCTACTGCGGCAGGCTTTTGCTGCAGAGGACCTTTAGTCCCGGTTGGAGTTACCAACCGGGACTAAAGGTTAACTTTTACTCCCGGTTGGTCCCTCCAACCGGGAGTAAAAGTCTACTCCCAGCTGGAGGCTCTGTCCAGGACTAGGAAGGGACCTTTAGTCCCGGTTTCTGTCTCCAACCAGGACTAAAGGTCCCCTCCTATATAGCCCTTGTTCCTCCCCGAGCTCGAGCCACTTCGAGCTCAGTGTTCTTGCTTCATCATCGGCCTCTCTTCTTCCTCATCACCGGTGTATCACAAGATTTCTTCCATTCCTCCATCGATTCTTCGGTTATGAAGGTTACCAACTTTATACTCTTATGTTTCATCAGTAGCTTATTTCATTTTGTGGACTAGATATATATGTGGTTTTTTTATGTTAGATTTTTTTATTTGTAAGCCAATTAAGCTCAAAATCACTTTAAAGTTTGCGTATTTGGATGAAGGAAGGTTAAAGTAGTTATTCAAAACTAGTATTGAGTTTTCAATTCTAGCATGCATAGCACACTTCATGGTTTGGAGATATAGAGAATTTTAGAGTTTTTTTTAATTTTATTTGTTTATAAAATGAGAAATTTATATTATATTAAAAATAAGTATAGAGAGTAGATGGCAACTGCTTCCGGGTCCTCAGCCTCTCATCGGGTTCCAAAGCGACTGAGGCCGGACCTTCCTCTCATTGCATGTGGCAAGTGTGAGGAGAAAATTGTGATGGAGTATCGGGTGAGGAAGGAGTGTCCCAACAAGGGCCGTATCTTCTACAAGTGTCCGGATCATAATGTGAGTTATTTTATCGCATTTGATGATTATGGTTAATTTATACTTATTTTCATGATGATTGTGATTAAAGTTCTAATTTTTGTTTTAATTTTAGTGGGATGGCACTGGATGTTCAGGCTGGTACTAGGAGGAAGAGTATGTTGAACACGTGCAAAACTCTCTTGCACAGGCGGCTACGGCGGCTAATGAGGCAGTGATCCTGCGGAAGAAGTCCATAGATGTTGAACAAACGTATAATCTATCTATTTTAGTTGGGATTGGTCACGAAATCCTTATGCTGCTGAAGTGCATTTTAGCTTTAGTTTTTTAGTGGCAGTTGGGATTGTCTACATTGTAGCGAGACTTTCATAAATTAATACCTTATGTGGTGCCATGCATGTCGTATAATTAACTGATTATGTTCTAGGTTTTAATATGGTATGTATATCATGTAATGCAGATGAGCCGGCATTGGATGTACAATACTGATTGCCGCTCCCAAGAGTTCATTAAGGGCGTGCATTCTTTCTTATGTGTGGCCGAGGCAAACAAATGTGATGGTTTCATGTGCTACCCATGTGTCATATGTAAGAATTTAAAGGAATATGCTAGCTCAAGGAGTCTTCATTCACACTTGTTGAAGTCGGGTTTCATGCCAAACTATATTTATTGGACGAAGCACGGAGAAACCGGGGTTGTAATGGAAGAAGATGAAGAAGAACAATTGGACGATGATGATATTATTGCTGAATATGGTGCCTTCAATGATACTGCAATGGAGGAAGCTGAAGAAGAGGTAGTGGCAGAAGATGAGCCCGCTGATGATCTTGGTCAGGCCATTCGTGACGCACAAAGAGAATGCGAAAGTGAAAAGGAGAAGATCAAGTTTGAGCGCATGCTAGAGGATCACAAGAAATTGCTATACCTGACTTGTAATGCGGGACAGAAAAAGTTGGATACCACACTGGAACTGCTGCAATGGAAGGCAAAGAATGATGTATCTGACAAGGGATTTGGGGAGTTACTAAAAATCCAAAAGAAGATGCTTCTAAAGGATAATGAATTGTCCGTCACTACGTACGAAGCAAAACAGGTAGTCTGCCCTTTGGGATTAGAAATTCAAAAGATACATGCATGTCCTAATGACTGCATTCTCTACCGTGGCAAAGAGTATGAGAAGTTAGATGCATACCCAGTATGTCATGCATCGCGGTATAAGATCAGGCGAGATGACCCTAGTGATGTTGAGGGCGAACGTCCTACGAAGAAAATCCCTGCCAAGATTATGTGGTATGCTCCTATAATACCACGCTTGAAATGTCTGTTCAGAAACAAAGAACATGCAAAGTTATTGCGATGGCACAAAGAAGACCGTAAGGTAGACAATATGTTGAGACACCCTGCTGAAGGGTCCTAGTGGAGAGCAATCGATAGAGAATTCCCAGAGTTTGCAAATGACGCAAGAAACTTAAGGTTTGGTTTAAGTATGGATGGTATGAATCCTTTCAGGGAGTAGAGCAGTAGTCATAGCACTTGGCCTGTTACTCTATGTATCTACAACCTACCTCCTGGGTTATGCATGAAGCGTAAGTTTATTATGATGCCAGTACTCATCCAAGGTCTAAGGCAACCTGGCAATGACATCGATGTGTACTTGAGGCCACTAGTTGAAGAACTACTACTTTTGTGGAACAGACCAGGTGTACGTGTGTGGGATAAGCACAAACAGGAGCACTTTGACATGCGAGCATTGTTGTTCGTAACAATCAATGATTGGCCTGCTCTAAGTAATCTTTCAGGACAATCAAACAAGGGATATAATGCATGCATGCACGCACTGTTTCGATGACATTAAAGGTATATTCTTGAAAAAATGTCGAAAGGTCGTGTACCTTGGCCATCGTCGATTTCTTCCTGCGAATCACCCCCTAAGAAAGAAAGGCAAGCATTTTAAAGGTAAGGCAGACCACCAGTCCAAGCCAGACAACCGAACTGGTGAGGATGTACTCAATATGGTCAAGGATGTGAAAGTAGTATTTGGAAAGGCGCATGGCAGCGAACCTATTCCGAACGACGCCGACGGTCATGCACCCATGTGGAAGAAGAAGTCCATATTTTGGGAGCTACCCTATTGGCAAGTCCTAGAGGTCCGTAGCACGATCGACGTGATGCACCTGATGAAGAATCTTTGTGTGAACCTGCTAAGCTTCATAGGTGTGTATGGGAAGCCTAAGGACACACTTGAAGCACGACAAGACCTATGATGTTTAAAAGAACGAGACAACCTACATCCAAAGAAGACAGATGATGGACGCCATTACTTAAGTCCTGCCAGCTACACTCTTAGCAAAGAAGAGAAGGAAAGCATGTTTGAATGACTAGCAAGCATCAAGGTACCATCTGGATTCTCCTCAAATATAAAGGGTATAATAAATATGCCAGAGAAGAAATTCCTAAACTTAAAGTCCTATGACTACCATGTGCTCATGACGCAATTGCTTTCAGTTGCATTAAGAGGAATTCTACCTCCAAATGTACGTCTAGCCACCGTGAAGCTATGTGCATTCCTCAATGCAATTTCTCAAAAGGCAATCGATCCAATAGATCTAGCTAAACTACAGAATGATGTGGTTCAATGTCTTGTCAGCTTTGAGTTGGTGTTCCCTCCTTCCTTCTTTAATATCATGACACATCTCCTAGTTCACCTGGTCAAGAAGATTAGCATTCTCGGTCCTATGTTCCTACACAACATGTTCCCCTTTGAGAGGTTCATAGGAGTCCTAAAGAAATATGTTCACAATCGTGCTCGACCAGAAGGAAGCATCGCCAAGGGCTATGGAACAGAGGAGGTCATTGAGTTTTGTGTTGACTTTATTCCCGACCTTGACCTGGTTGGTGTTCTTGAATCGCGACACGAGGGGAGACTAAGTGGAAAGGAGACACTAGGGAAGAAAACATATATTGGTACATAGGACAATTATTTTAATAAAGCACACTACATAGTTCTGCAAAACTCCTTGGTGGATCCGTATATCGAGACACATAAAGAGTTGCTCCGATCCAAGTTTCCAGGGAAGTCTGAAGCTTGGATTACGCGTCAGCACATGGAAACTTTCAGCGACTGGTTGCGAAAAGAATATCAGGGTGATGAGAGTATAAATGAGCAACTGTATTTGTTGGCTAGACAGCCATCGTGGCATATCCTCACATACAAAGGGTATGAGATAAATGGGAATATATTTTACACAGTAGCCCAAGATAAAAGGAGCATCAACCAAAACAGTGGTGTTCGCATAGATGCCACTGACCCTAATGAAAATAAGCAAACATATTATGGCCGCATAGAGGAGATATGGGAACTAAACTATGCACCTACTTTTAAGGTACCTTTGTTCAAGTGCCAATGGGTAAAGGCGACTAGAGGTGGGGTAGCAGTCGACAACCAGTATGGAATGACAACCGTGGACCTCAATAATATTGGGTACAAAGATGAACCATTCGTCCTTGCCAAGGATGTGAATCAGGTGTTTTATGTCAAGGACATGTCTACAAAACCGAAGAGAGAGAAAAATAACAACGACCCAATCCATGAGCCAAAGCGCCACATAGTTTTTTCAGGGAAAAGAAACATCGTCGAAATTGAAGACAAGTCAGACATATCAGAAGATTATGAAAAGGATGACCGAATTCCACCCTTCAAAATGAACAAAGACCCAAGCATCTAGCTAAATGATGAGGACACTCCATGGTTACGATGCGATCATAACCAAAGGATATACGTTAAGAAGAAGTTCACTACTGTGCCCACTTGATATATTTAGTGATGTATTAGACCTATTATGTAATAATTATGACTTCAGATTTTTTTGTCGTGTTTTCATATTTTCTACGGTTTAAATGAATTTTCTGCTAGACGGTGGATTTCCCGTGGAGAATGTGTGATGAAAAACCAAATGATCAACGTTAATAAGATGTGAAAACTAATTTTCTGTCAAAAAGCAATAGTTTTAATAATTTTAATTAAGTAGTATATTTTTGCATGGTGCAAATTGTAATTATTATTTACACTATGTCAAATATTCATACAGTAAAACAAAAGAATTTAGGTTACAATTTTTTGTTGTGTATAATAATGCAAAACCAAGTCCAGAATTTTTTTATAATTTTTTGGTAATATTTTATTTATTAGGTAATTAATAACTCTATGCATTTTTATATAAAAGAAATATATAAAAAAGGAAAAAAACTTATGGAAACTGGAGAAAGCCAACTGCAGACCACCTTTACTCCCGGGCCTAAAATGCCCTTTACTCTCGGGCCGTGGCTACACCCGGGATTAAAGGTGGGCTGCATTTTCGCAGCCCGCCAAAATGACCTTTACTCCTAGGCCGTGGAGACACCCGGGACTAAAGATCAGACCTTTAGTCCCGGTTCTAATCATCACCCAGGACTAAAGGTGGGCTACGTTTTCGTAGCCTACCCAAATGACCTTTACTCCCGGGCCATGGCTACACCCAGGACTAAAGATCAGACCTTTAGTCCTGGTTCGTAGCGGCAACTGGGACTAAAGGTCTCCCTTTATAAAACCTCTCTGTCTCCGCAAGCCTCATCTTCTCCACCAGATCGATCCAGCAGCGCCGCCGCCCCTAGGCCACCCTAGCCTCGCCTCACGCGTGCATGCTGTCACTGACCGGCCAGCGCACGCCTCGCGTCGTCCTCGTCCCTGGCCCACCTCGCCCCAAGCAGTCTTCTCCAAGATCCACAGCAGGCCACAGCTACAACACGTCTCCAGGTTTGGCCCTGGTCTCCCTCTTCCTCTGCACTTCCCTTGATGATGCCGTAGTTGGTGTTTCGACGACAATGGAGATCACCAGGCTAGGTTGGCGTGATGTGCCGTAGCTATGGCGTGATGTGCCGTAGCTGTGGCGTGATGTTGCGAGATGATCAGTGCTGTGCATGACAGTTGTGTGTGTTGCTATTGTTCGGATAACGTATTATATTTATGTACTAATCTTTGTTCTATTTAAGGTGCTAAATGCCCTGATTAGGTTTCGTCGTCAGGTTCAGTTAGATTAGACTAAAAACGTGGTAGCATGCTCAAGTGTAGAAGGGCCTCATCTTCTCCACTAGATGATCATGTTTATTAGAATTATGATTTTATACATTTGTACATACTTATTGCAAATGAGCTTTTGTATGAATCTAGAATCTAGGCAGGAGCTAACTTTGATCTGGTAGGAGTTATGGCTGATATCATGAACTTTTGCAATTTCTACAAGTCATAAAAAAAAGATGCTTCTGTATGAATCTATAATCTATGCATGATCTTTGAAGTTTGGATTGGAACCTGAGTGGTAGAAACTTTTTGTGACAAAATCTCTATGCTAATGAGAGCAGCATTGACAATGGAAGCATTTTTGAAGATATAGTGAGATGCTTGCTTTTGAATTTGTTTTGTACATTTTGCTGTTATAAACAATAGTCTGCTGATTTTCATTAGTATCAATTTGGCTCATCAATTTGGTGCATACTTCTCTAACATGTTTTTTTGGCTGCAGGAGCTGGACCTCGCGCTTGACACCTTGGATGTGAGCCACCACCGCCACCATATATAATCCATTTATGATGGATTAATTGCTCCAATCTTTTGTAATCGGATGGATGCGTGTGCCAAGCCCTCGTGCCGGCAATCTTGTAATGTGATTTTGCGCTGAGCCATCGAGCTCAGTGGAGCATGGGAGCGCCCGATGTCTCGTCGTTTCCTCCTTTTTGCATGGTAGCTTATGACGACTAGTTAGGAAATTGTAGAAAATCCGTACTAGTTGAACTTGTGGGTCGTGTTCATTTCAGCGAGCATGTTCTCTGCCAAGTGGTAACAGACGTCAAGGAGGAGCTTTGATTCTATGAGGGAGAGCGGCAATGGTCGTGGAAGACCGTGTTCCCTTCCTCGTAGAATCGGAGCTCTTCTGTGGCCAAGTACGGTGCCGTCTGATGGAGAAATGCTCGCTGAGATGATCACGTAAGCAAGGTCAACTAGTACGGATGGTTATTTATTCACACGTCCCGATATCGTCGCAGTAGTCTGTCAATCACCGTACCCAAACATAGTATATATAAATATAAACGATAATCGATTATTATGTGTGTACCCTCCTATTCTTCTGTTAATTTGTGGAAATATCATGTGAATTACTTACCTACCGCAGTAAAAGACGAGAACACAATGACCATAGCCACGGCCATGAAAAATGCCAACGACACAACACTAGCAACTTTCTTGGCAAGCAGAGTAGTGTTAAACGCTCTGGAAACCTTTAGACTTTGTCAGTTAAGATTTCCCCTTCAAACAAGCTAGGCACTTAAATAAGGCTTATGCTAGATTCTATCACTAGTATAGATACAGAAATGATTTTTACAAATGTTACTATCCTTGAGGTGGCACGTCTTGCAGGAGTTCATTTTATAGATATAGTTTTTATTTTTTATAGATATATCTGATGGTGTAAAAGCTAGATGGCTGCCCCGAGAGACAACATGGATGAAGAAATGATGAATATTATCAACACCGACACTCAATTTGCCGATGGTGTCCAGCAGGATGTAGATGATGGGAGTCAATACCTGGCTCTTGAAGATAACCAAGAAAATATTATACAAGAAAATACAGGCGAGGTATATATATTTATATATATATTTGAATATTGTATATATATATATATGAATATCTATCATCTATTATACGTAGCCCTCTAGATCGACGACAACAACGCCGAAAAGCAAAAAAATTTGAGGCCCGAAAAAGCCATTGGAGGGGCGCTACATAATATCGGAATTCAATATTGAGACAGGTGAACCACTTGGTCCACACGCAAGGAAATTTGTGCAACACTATGGGTGCCTTGTAAGGGACAGACTTCCGATCAGTGCCCGTGAATGGAAGCAAAAGATCAATGAGCCTTATGTTAGTTTTGTCTCTGATCTTGATAAGAATTTAATTTGGGATGATATTCTTCAACATTTCACGTTGCAAGCGGATGATTATGATGCTATCAACGATGATGAATTGAAGGAACTAGTTTGAAATTGGGCTATGAAGAAGATGGCCACACAATTTCAGACTTGGAAGAAATCCCTATACACGAAATACGTCAAGAAGAACGTAACGCCCAATTTCAATACTAGTGGCCCGTTCACGAAGTTGAGGCCCTACTGGAATGATTTTATACAGTACAAGACATCGGAAGAGGGTGAGGAATGGGTGAGAAGGAACCAAGAGAATGCCCGACAGAAGGTATACCACCATGGCATGGGATCTGGTGGCTACGCGACTGCCATTCCCAAGTGAGAAAAAATGGAAGTGGACATTCTTGCCAAGGGTATCACACTAGAATCACTCAATTGGCCCAAACGCGCGAAGAATTCGTTTTTCGCTCATGGGGGAAGACTGGACCTAGAGACCGGGAAGCTGGTTCATGGCTCAAAACTTGAAAGAGCAATACAAAGATTATCTTATGCTCTACAAGCTAAAACTATTGGTGCGTTCAGGCCCAATAGAGAGAAGGATGAACTGACGTATGCCCTCGAGACCGCTGAACATAGTGGCCGAACGAGAGGTTTAGGACGGAATATTTCTTGGGAGCATGGTTTCCCTGACGACAAAGATACCTACAGAAGTCGGCAGAGAAGGAAGGATGAGGATGCAGCGTGGATCAGTAGGTTGGAGGAATTGGTTCGTGAGTCATGGGAGGCGTTGCTTCAAGCACAGGAGTGCGAAAAAGACATGCAAGCTAGAATGCAGGATGAAATCATAAAGCAAGTGCAAATAGCAATGAGTGCCCAGAGGCAGGCATCAGATCCAGGAATGAACATTAATATTAGCCCCCTGATTAGTTGAAAAGCAGTTGCGCTTCCACGGAGTTGCCAAATCAAGATGACGCAATACTACGTTTCCCCGTGGATGACATCACTGCACCGTTTACATTATGTGAGCTACATATTCCAAAAGAGAATGCCACAATCATGGTGGCTCTCGGTGTTTTTTCTCCTCCAGATCCTACCAAGACACCAAGAATCTATGGGGCAATAATACCACTTGGATATGTTAGTGTCTCAGTTGATAGAGTTAACAAAGGTTTTAGTGACCTGCCTCTTGACATTCCAGGAGGTGATGGGGAGAAGACTCTAGGAGAAGCAGAGAAAACATTCATACTATGGCGCAAGCACTACATCATTATTCCCGGGGTCTCTAGTCCACCGCCGCTTTCTCAACTGCCAGACAATAGGTGCGGACAAAAGTGAATGAAATAATTTTTTCACAAACTTTCTATTGGCATGCATGATTAATAATAACAATTTCTTATACCTAATTATTCTTTTTTGTAATCACACAGCAGGTCCTCCGCCAACCTAAGTCCAATTATTCAATCTCCAGATCATCATAGTGCTCCGGGCAATCAGGTGGCAACGCCGCCACCATCGCCACCTCCAAGGAGGTCTCCAACGCCTCCAACGGTTGCCCCGCCTCCCTTGATGACTAAGAGGAAGCCAGCTCCTGAGAGGTCTGCCCCGCAAACAAAGTCATTGTCCCACTAGCCGGCAAAGAAGAAAGCCTAATCTAATCCAGTTATTCCCCAAAAACTATCTTTCGAGAAAAGTAAAAAGGAATTAAAAGCTGCAGTAAAAAAAGATGTGGACAATTTCTTCGAAAGAGTAAAAAAGCAACGAGAAGAGAGGGAGAACCCGGAGAAATCATACTTCTACCTACCTCCAGATCTTCTAAGAAAGAAGGTGGACTAGAAAAAGCGGGAATCTCAAAAGACCCGGCCAAAATCGGACTACGACCGCTCTCTCACCAAGTCATTTGAGGCGGTGCAGAAAAAGACTAGACCAGGGAAAGGTGTTGCACAACTCGGATAACAATCGCAACAATCAGTCCCCCCTCTTGTCGTTCGTAATCAATATGGTTTGAACTTAGACTTAGACATCGATTTTGAGGAGCTGGCTCAGTTTTACGAGGAAACTGGTTTGGACCTTGCCCAAGTGCTCGCTGAAGGACCATCTGCTCCGAAAGTGGATCCTTGGAAGAAATTTGAACGTGGAAAGAGTCTATACAACCCTGAGGCCTTAGGTGAACTAGGTACGCAAATGTACCTGCTAAACAAGTGGTACATGGCGGCGTATGAACGGGGAGAGGCCTTTGTTACTGTCAGAGTTAGAAACCAACATTACTTCTGTGGCGATGACGGTATATATGTCGAGTTTGAAGAATTACACCAACTATGCCACCTGGACTCTCTCGGCAAAAGTCTCATTAGCTGCTATTGTCTGTAAGTGTGATTATTTTCTACTATTAAAGTGTGTATATATAAAGCTACATGTATATATATACATTATATATCCTCACATTATATTTTTATATATGCAGATATGAGATGACAGAGCTCAGAAAGAGAAAGGATAATGATGTTGGTTTCGTTGATCCAAATGTCGTATTCAAACACCCTAATCCCACGCCTCAATGGAAAGCTGAACTCGAGAAAAATCTCATGAGGTTCTTAGTGAACCAACAAAACAAGGACATACTCTTCCCCTACAACTTCAAGTGAGTGTTAAATAATTAATGATGATTGTATGGACATTTGTTCAATTATTTGCTTACTAGCTAAGCTATCTCCCATATATATACATATATGTTGACTCTAGTTAATGTCGATCATATTTGTGTATAAAAACATATGCAGCAATCACTGGATATTGATGGTCATCGATATGGCCAATAGTCGATTGAGAATCTTAGACTCGTTAAGAAAAGAGCAAACATAGTACTAAGACATGATAGATATAATCCAAGGGTAATATGGTCTCTCTAGCAACTATATATACTCCGATCTCTTAACTGCAACAATTATTAAAGACCAAATTAATGTTTTATTTTATTGGACGCAGTGTTTGAAAAAGTTTCATTGAGAATCACCACATGAAACATTGCAAAGCGCCATTGGATGTAATCGCACACAAAGTAAGTACTATCTACATTTATATATATATAATTCAATTAACACCATGCATGCTTTCAATTTAACGGATCTTTTTCTCGTAAAAGTGGGTTCTAGGGCAAGAACAGGGGAACAACTACTGTGGATACTATGTTTGCTAGTTTATCGGGGCGTACATAAAAAGAACTCCTGAAGAGATCCTCAAAGTATATTATATAAATATATTCATATATTCATAATTTCTTTTGTTGCTCATATACATAAGTAATCAAGTGACCAACACACACACACACACACACATATATATATATATATATATATATATATATATATATTAATACTTTTCCTTTAACTTTTATTGAAGACTCTATGGTTGAAGGAAAAAGTCATACGACGTGACCAACTGAAAGCAATTCAAGAGACCATAGCAGGATTTCTTAATGACCAGGTCCTCAACCCCGCCGGCGAGTTCTATAATGACGTCAACGTAACATGGAAGCCAAACTAGATGGAGTGATTTTGTTATCCCAAGGGTATGATAGAATATACAATGCAACCTTTATTTGTAATATATATATATATATATATATATATATATATATATATATATATATATATACACACACACACACATACATACATATTATATGTACATAAAATAACGTACAATATATGTATATGCATGTAATATATACGTTAGTTTCATACTTTATTTTGTACAAAATGTTCAAACATTATAAACGTGTAGAATACGTATATTATTAGCAGCGTAGAATGCGTATTCGAAAATCAAAACGAATCATCAATTGAAAATAGAAACAAAAAAAAAGAAAAAAGAAAGGAAACATTTAGTCCCGGGCGTGAAACCGGGACTAAAGGAGGGGACCTTTAGTCCCGATTTAGTACTCCCGGTTCAAAACCGGGACTGAAGGCGGTTGAGAACCGGGAGTACAGCCCGTTTCTTCACTAGTGACAAGACCACCACACCACCCTCTAGTGCTTTAACAATCTTATAGGGCCAATCAGCCATTACCTCAGCTACTAGCAATCTTTTAGTATCAGAGATTCAGAGTGCAGCAGTGATCAAGTGTGAGTTGTCACATGGTAGGAAGAGTAGATCCCAGGAGAAGGCTTCTTGCATTACCTTACTACCTTGAATGCAAACTGAAAAACAAAGGAGATTTGGTGCTGTCCATAACCAGCAGCACTTCCACTCTCGGAAGGTAGAGCAGAGCCACCGTTTTCGCGCTTCTGGCGCAGATTAATTTGGTTCGTTGGAGCTGTTGAGTCATCCTTTGTTGCCAAGTTAAGGTAACCAAGACAAGATAGATATTTCCTCTAACAAGCTAGTACAAGAAACAGGATTCCAAGTTCCAACAGAAAGCAGCAGTCGTTTTCCAGGGCCTTTTACTGGTTAAAAATTGTTCAGTGATAAGAGCAAGCGATGCTGTCTTTTGCCATTTCGGCTAAAGGAGATCTTACCTGTTGTTCTTTTCAAGGTTAACATCATCTACCCCCAACACGTTTTGCATAGTAAAGTGCTTGTTGTTCAAGCGGCTGTTATTATGTGCAACTGTGCAAGAATAACAACTTTAGGCAAGTGCATATAATGCAGGCAACCGTGGCAAAGGGAACAAGATGAACACAGTCGGTACACAGTTCTCCGATGGGAATGGGCAACAACAA
Organism: Miscanthus floridulus; assembly: GCF_019320115.1. Lineage (NCBI taxonomy): Eukaryota > Viridiplantae > Streptophyta > Magnoliopsida > Poales > Poaceae > Miscanthus > Miscanthus floridulus. The sequence goes on from NC_089597.1 coordinate 16,419,820, forward strand.
CTGATCTTCGCGCCATTCAAAGGCTGCCTGGCTTTTGTCGTAGGGTAGAGCTAGAATTATTGGGGAGGCCGTTGATGGCAACAGGAGGTTATTACCAGACAGACACAAGCAGTACGGGTTTACTTTGGAAAGTATGGCATGCCGTAGCAGAAACATTTACTTTCATAAGTGGATTACTAGTGGTTCAGGCCCATATTGATCCCACTAGTCTTGTCAACCCGTCGCTCTATGGGCTAAATCCGTTACAAGCACAAAATAAAAACGGCATAAAAAAGCTTCAGAAACCAAGACTACTTTCCAGTGGTTCAGGCCCATATTGGTCCCACTAGTCTCATCCATGAATTTATGGGCCGAATCAGTTTCAAGCACAGAATAAATTTTGAGTCATACATTTAGGGGTTGATTGCATGCATCAGTTAGTTCTATAAATTTTGAGTCATACATTTTAATATTAGTGCCGAGGTGCGCACACTACATACATGCATCATGTGACATGTGATATGTGAGTGAGCTAGCGCTACATCTGCAGGCGCCAAGCTTATGCTTAGCTAGCTAAGTACAATTAGGGGGTGATTGGTTGCTCAAGGGTCAGCGAGCCGGGATGGAGTGGTTGTCCAGGCTCTTTCCAGCCATGATAAGACTATACACTTTGTTGTATTTGGTTGACTTTGTTGTTCGTCCAGTAAAAAACGAGATTGTGTTTGGTTACACACATGCATCAAAGTTTTGAGTGTCTGACACATGGGCCCCTGCACCATGCGTGTATGAAGCCATCCCGGCTCGCGAGGGAAGGTGAAATTGAGAAGACGGAGGCGTGCGGGATGGAGGGGGTCAGACGAATGGAACGAAGCAGACAAAACATGCGAAGAGGGGAACCAAACATGGCCACAGTGCACCACTTGGTGCTGGATGGGGCTCCGGACGGCGCGAGCAGGGCAACCAATCACCCCCTTATTGGCCAGATCCATTCAACCTACTATAATGCGTACACCCTAAGGCGTACGTCGTCGTCGTCCCCGTCCGACTCCTACACTGCAGTATTCAGCACATATATTACTACTCCTTCTGTTCTAAATTATAAGTCGCTTTGAATTTTTTTCATCCATTTTGCTATGTATCTAGATATATTATTATATCTAGATGTATAGCAAAATTGATGTACCAAAATAGTAAAAGCAACTTATAATTTGGAACGGAGAGAGTACATAATATGCTCCAGTTGATCCAACTATTATAGTATATCGATGATTAATTGCACTGTGTTATGCATTCATCAATCAATCAATTAACGTAATGCCTCCTCGTTTCTAAATTACAAGGCGTTTTGGTATTTGTCGGGTTCATAAACCCGGGGTCCCTCATGGACCGGCTTCCCAGCAAAGGCTCGGCCCAGCAGACAACATTGCGAACCAACGCGCAACCCTTGGGCGGCCCAAATACCTTAACATCAGGCCAGAAGAGTGATCCAATTTCCGACCGGAAGGCCTGGCCGAGGAGGAACGACGCCCGCTTCTGACTTCGGCCCGCCTCTCTGACTGGAGTGCTCGCTTCAGTCTCCAGCCCGCCTCCGGACGGCCTCTCCGACCAGAAGGCCTGGCCAAACACCACTTCTGACTCTAACCCATTTCTCCGACCAAGGATGCGCTGGACCCCTGCTTACAACTCCTCTCCGACTGGTGCAATCAGAGCCGACTAGGACCAACCAACCGGGGATGCCCGCTGGGTAAGGACCAGGAAACGGATAAAGAAAGTAAGGCAGTGCACTCAAGTCAACTGCAATACCAAGGATCGTACCCTGTACACCTGCGGGACAGTACCCTGCAACCTCCCTGGCATGATAGAACCCGAGCAGTGTTGTAGGCGCTGATATTTTCCCCTACAGTGTTGTGGGCGCCATCAACCCCCATACTAGACAAAATACGGTAAGGCTCCCCCACGTGCCTCTGAGGCATCAACAGTGTTGTGGACGATGGCATTTACCACACCAGGTAAACATGGTAAAACCCCTTGCATGCCTTCTAGTATCAACAGTGTGGCAGGCACCGACGTTTGCCATACCTGAAGAAGACGACGCAACCTCATACATGCGTCTGACAATAAACAATATTGTGGGCGCCTACCTTCATCTTGTACCCACCGGCGTGGGCAGCAAGACTTAGCAGCGTACGTACTCTCTCCCTCTTACTTGTAAGGCCATCCCCTTCATCTATAAAAGGGATGCGCTCTCTCCCAAAAAGACAGTTCATTCAGATTGATTAGTTTTACTAGTTCACAACAATAGAGCCACCAGGTTCAAACCACAAGCAAATGCTTGAACACTTAGCACATAGCGGAGCTCCCGTCACTCTCGGTCCCTCTGACCAGAGTTCGACCGGACCACTTGTACCCTCCATCTTTCTCCTTCTCGTTTGTAACCCCACTACAAACTTTGAGCACCTAGGCTCAGGAATAAAGTCACGGACCGGCTCAAACTGGACATAGGGCGCGTTGCCTGAACCAATATAAACCCTGTGTCATTGAGTGCTAAGCCACCTCCGATCACAACGTACGGCAAAACTACAAATATTTATGTGTTGGTCACTTTTTGTACCGATAGTTGGCGGCGTCCGTGGGGAAGACGTTGTACATTCAACACTTTTTGATCATCGGATGGCCCACTTTTCCGCCACCTTCACCATGGCGGGCTCAAGCGATGCGACTCGCTTCGGCTCACTGGAGTTTCCCACACTCTCACCTTTTGGGATGTGGGTTCCACCTGTCTTTGAGTCGTCCTAGGCCTTCCTCTTCGGAAGCCTGGACTTCGTCGTCGACCGGCTCGGCATACTACACCTCTGCGAGGAGGCACTTGTTCTGGCACCCGTCGAAGGGGCGCCCTCCATCGGCTCCGAAACGCACGACAACTTCAACGACGAGGCACCTGCGCTTCATTTCGAGCAAACTCTCTGCTGAAACCCCGCTGTGAGTAATGTACATACTGTTATTTACTCTCTATTTACTATCTCCCACCGATTATCTAGAGGGACCGTATTGTCCGCACCGCGAACATCATACGATCGGTTCCCCTACGGCCTTGCGTCCCCTGTGGACGCGTGCGCTTGGGGGCTTCGAAGGACGCTGGCGCCGCCACCTCTCACATCTAAATTCATGGGAATGGCGAGCTATGCTCCTACCACTTTCCACAAACTCCTGAATGACGAGGTTGAGAGCAATGGCTCCAGCATCGGTGACGTGGCACCTAGCCACCGTCCGTCCTGAGAGTACGCTATGGTGGACGCTCCGGGACAGTCGTCGATGGTTACGGAGTCTGTGCAGACTCACGCCCCTCTAGACCCGCGTGCGGGGGCCCTCATGCTCGCACAAGGGCACATCGAGGAGCTACGACAACGGCAGTAGAACCAGCCGCCTCCTGCGCTGGCGCACTCGGTGCAGCACGTTGCGCCCCATGCGCATGACCCAGTGGGTGGCGCCTGGGGTCGCGCCCGCTAGGTCCAACACGACATCGTGAACGAGGGCAACGACCCCCATAGTTCACTCGGGCTAGCCAGAACATCGCCATTGCGGCAATGCTTCTGCACGATGTTCCCAAGCCCATCGACCCCTAGGAGCGGGTGATCTATCAAAACCTCCGGACGCTGGTAGATGCCACCACCGTTCAATAGGTGGAAGGCTCCGCATCACAACTTCGACACGCGCCCTCTCTCCCCATTGGGGGAGTGGGGGACGCACCAGACGGATCGCTCCATCCGCTCACCGCTACAGCCGCCAAGCGTGGCTCAGGAGGTAGTGGCTACATCACGGTTTGACCTGGCGCCCGCTCCACATCGACCGCCTGTACGCGAGCGACTCAGGCTGAACCAAGACGCTCGCAGCGTCATTAGCATCTGGCATCGATCCCGGCATGATGATGGCATCCATCGAGCGACAGTGATGGCAGGCGACATAGACCCTAGCCGGACTGTTGCAAGGAGTGGTGAAACACACCCCAGGCGCGGTCGCCGGCCGGACGACCAGAGTCCCAGCCCAGATGGCCTGGGACCATGGGCCTTTGACCGATGCATCCTAAGAGCGCCGTTCCCGCAATGCTTCAATGGAGGTCGGGGCAAAGGTAAGGCCAAGCGCGAGGATCAGGACGAGGGACCCTCCACGTAGAGAGGCAAAAAGAACAAAAAAGATCATCGCTGACCGACCAATTCTGCCTTGGTCGCCATGGCTGATCACACGGACAAGCAGCCCCAGCAGGACCTTCCAGATCACTTTAACGAGCTCATGGAGAGCCCATGCATCAACCACACCTACCCCATCAAACACCTCTACAAGGACTATAAGCTCCTGAAGCGCCTTCTGCGACAGGCCAGCGGGTCGAAGGAAGGAAAAGGCAAAGAAGGAGCGGCCAAGAAAGGGGGCGTAGCGGGTAAGGATTCAGATGACTGAAGGTCGAGGTGATCCGACTGAATGCCTACCGACTGAAGGACAACAATGACAACATTATCACCAACGCTTGGAACAGCTATGTCATTTCTTCCCCTAAAATTCAGTCTTACCATTGTTTACTTAACGTTTGCTCCTATAAAAGCGCCCTGACCCGAACACTTTTGGCCCGGGTCGCTCAAGGGCTCCACGGGGGTGTACGACCACCTCTCTTTTCGTTTACTATCATATGGTAAAACTCCTTCCTACCCGAACAAAAGGGTAGTTCATTCCTTTAAATTACCTTACGTAGCTTTGCTTTAAATATTCCGACCGATCGCACCCCGCCTCTACCTACGGTTACAAGCAGCTAAGCCTCGCGGGCTACGCCCGGGCTACTAAGGTTGCAGCCTATGGGACAAATGGGCAAGTGCAAAAAAGAAAGAATAAAAAACAAAATTATGCTAAGGTCAAACTAAGGAACGAATGGGACAAGCTTCCCCGAACGGAGTGATTCCATCACAAAAAACAAAACTGATTGGATTCATTGAGTACACAAGAACATTTACACGGGGGCTCCCCCACAAACTTAACTTTTTACATCTGCTAAACTACTTATACTTTACAAGCTATTGTGGCTGCCCGACAGCATCTATTATTGGTGCGATCGGTGAAGGCACGGGCTGCTCGCTTCCCGGTTGGACGACATTCGGCTCAGTTGAAGGCGGGGCGATGTCCACTTTTGACCTAGGCTCCACGCATCCATAGGCTGGGCGACATCCTCCTAACGCACGCTTTCGGCCATGTCCTCATGGCGAGCATCCATCACCCACTGCGTGGAGACTTGCTCGGCCAACAACTTTGTGTGTGGCAGCAAGCTCTCCCCAAGCGACTGGATGTCCTCTGTGCTACAGCCATCAGCATACCCACTACAGATGGTGGCAAAGTCTAGGTCTGGGTGGTATGTCGTCATCGAAGTCAACACCCCCGACACTCCGTAGAACATCCCATGGGTGATGAGGGCCTAGACCTCATCTAGAACCTCCGCCAGCCGAATGGCAAACGTGCTGGTACTTGGCGCCGACCCGAAGACCTCTGAGACAACAAGTTGGGCAACATTGCGAATCTGGTCAAGTTCCCCCTCAAGAGCATGTTGCTCTTCAAGGGACTTGGCCAGTGCTTCCGCATTTCGGCCAAACGTCGCCTTGGCCGTCTCCAGGTCTCGCTCCAATGACTCCACCTTTCCGCCCAGCTCTAGAAGAAGGGCGACAAGCTCAGAAGCAAGCTAAAGGAAGAAACCAACATGATGAAAAATAGAAAAGGTATGTACTAATGCGGGAGTTCTCGAGGATGGAGAGTCCCTCCGCCTACCGGGTCACCTGCTCACATAGCCGGGCGTTCGCCTCTTTTGTCCCCATCACCTGGCCTCGAAGCATGAGCACTTCCTGGTCAGCCTCCGACCGGGCCTTCCACTCCGATGCCAGGGCGGTCTGCTCCATCTCCAAGGTCTCTAGGGTACCTCGGAGTGCCACCTCGGTGTCCGCCAAGGACTTTCGTAGCATCGCCTCGGTCTCTGCCTAGCGGGCCTTCACCGCCTCAAGCCCCCGCTGGGCGGTGATCGCTCGCTTCACCGCCCGTGCCTCCGTCGCCTCCATCGCCTAGTCCTAGGACTCGCGGTGGGTGGACTCTAGCTCGCGCTCAAACTCGGTCATCCGGGCATGCTCCATCCAGAGGAAATGGGACTTGCGGCACGACATCTCCCACAGACCCTACAAAAACAAGAAGCAAGCATGCTGAGGCAACCAACAAGAGACCAAGGGGTCAAGGACAAGTGTGGGAAACTCACCTCCACGGCGTGGCATAGGTCGACCTAGACCAACCGCTGGACGGACTTAACCTGCTCCTAGGCATTCTCAAGCTTCACCAACAACTTGGCAAGATCAGACTCCATGGCGAGTCCTCTCCCCCAAGGATGTCCTAGAGCTGACACTCCTACGAATCTTGAAGGATGAACCAAACCTTCATTGGGTCCTCAGGGTAGGGCCACACCAGGTCGGTCTCCTCTAGCCCGCTGGAGGGCCTAGCCTCTGACCGGACCACCGCCAGCTCCCGCGACAGCACCGATGGCTCCACCTCATCATCCGCTTCGTCGTTAGAGGGGATCTCCACCACCCCGGTTTCACGGGCCACAAATAGGCATTCTGGCTCCATCCCAGCCTCATCTCCTATGGTAGAACTGCCCAAAATAACACACTTATGGAGGTTCTCGTCTTCCATCAAACACTAAGCACCCCGAAAGCAAGCTACAGCGGGCGGTATCCGTCGGGCACACCCCAAGGGAGAACCCAAAAGATCCACATTTTTTCCAACGATCCAATAATGAGAACGAGCTACAATACTTGTCTATTTCATATATCAGAGTTTCTTAAAAGTATATTATTATAATACCAAATATCAGAGTGCGAAATGATAAACAACGGAATTTAAAATAAACATCTAGCGATAAGAACGAGGATCCGTCTGAGCCCACCAGAAGAATCCTCCACACAAAGGTACTTCTCATGCATCACCTGCAAGAGGGGTAAATAAACCCTAAGTACACAATGTACTCGCAAGACATATCCAACTAGTGAGAATAATTTCCTGACTCCAAGCAACATGAGAAAGTTTATAGTTTGCTGGTTTTCTTTTAGCAAAAAGCAATACTAATAGTGAGTCCTTATTTCTGTTATTATTAGCAGCCATATTAAATTATTATCCATCCAGTATGTATAAGCACCTGTTCTACCTTCAAGCAAGTGGTAAGCAATCAAGTTTCCTTTTCATCACCTTTCATCTTTCATATTCTTAGTATGGTGCTAGACACGAAACAAGCCGTACCAGATTTCCCGATGATTCGCTAACCAATGTGCCCAGCTGGGTGCCCCGAAGACACATGCTCCGCTTGTACCCCAGGCACAAGCAGGACCAACCCATCACTCTCCTGTCCTAGGTGTCCAGGTCTCCGTCTAAACTTAGACTCCAAGCCCCCAGTCGGTGTTTCGTACAAGCACCGGCAAGTAGATTTATAGTAATGCGCGTTAGGCTCGGATGGTGCGCTAAAGGACACAAGATTTATACTGGTTCGGGCTAAATGTCCCTACGTCCAGTTTGTTGCTGCTCGTGTTATTAACACCGAAAACGGTTCGTAGTAGGGGGTATAAACGATCGAGAGAGGGACTGGTCCCAAGTCTCTGATGGAAGGGTCGAAAGGGGGCCAAGAGCTTGGTAGCAGCTTGACTGTGTGTGTTGTGTGTTGTGCCATCATGAGTCGGTCCCCTCGTTGGAGGAAGCGCATTCCCTTTTATAGATGAAGGGGACGGCTTTACAAGGATGAGGGCTTAGGATGCGTACTCTTCCTAGCCTTGTGGCTCACGTCTACCTAGCCTGGTTTCTCATTCTGATGGGTGCGAAAGGATGATAAGCGCCTACAATACTGTTGATGCCTCTGTAGAATGTCAGGATGGTTACAGAATACTGCCCTACATAGGGTATGGGCTATAGTATAGTGGTTTTGACTTATGAGCCTCACCCATGAAAGCTCTAGTTTGGTTTTGGTTAATTGATGAAACCCTAAGTGCTAACCTAGTTTATCAAGATGATTATGAGATAGGTAGCACTACTCCAAGTGATGAAGCAGTGGCGAAGATCATGACAATGGTGATGGCATGGTGATGGTCAAATGCTTAAACTTGGAAAAGAAGAAAGAGAAAAACAAAAGGCTCAAGGCAAAGGTATAAAATGTAGGAGCCATTTTGTTTTAGTGATCAAGACACTTAGTGAGTGTGATCACATTTAGGATAGATAGCCGTACTATTAAGAGGAGTGAAACTCATATCGGAATGCGGTTACCAAAGTGCCACTAGATGCTCTAACTCATTGCATATGCATTTAGGATCTAGTGGAGTGCTAACACCCTTGAAAATATTTGTGAAAATATGCTAATACATGTGCACAAGGTGTTTGCAGGGTTGAGATGGGTTTGGGTCCCTCTCTCCCTCCCGCCGATCTTGCGAGGCGGGATTCGGCGCTTTTGGAAAAATGAAATGTCTATTTTCTATTGCGTCGGATGCAAAATTCTTGGTGGTTGGCACATTTGAGCAAGGGTGAAGAAGTTTGAGTTGAAATGGAGTTGGTCGAAATGATGCTGACGTCGGTCTATTGATCGGACGCTGGGTCACTCAGCGACCGGACGCTGAAAGGCTGCGTCCGGTCGAGCTGTCAGACGGCACAGTGGGTAGGGTTGAGCACCGGACGCTGGTCTGCGTCCGGTCAAGGTGGACCAGACGCGTCCGGTCGAAAAAACATGCCTCGGGGAGCTTACTGGAAACGACCGGACGCTGGGGCTTCAGCGTCCGGTCAGTTTTGACCGGAGCGTCCGGTCAGCTTCATAGCTGTTGAAATCTGACGAACAACATTTGAAGCTGGTGACACGTGGCATCCATCGGACGACCGGACGCTGAGGGCCAGCGTCCGGTCAGTATGACCGGAGCGTTCGGTCAGAGCACGTTTTGCCTAGTGAAGGGGTACAATGGCTCTATTTGATGGGGGCTCTATTTATAGCCCCATGGCCGGCTCAAGGGACAACTCCTGCACATTTTCATTGACATAGCATCCTTGTGAGCTTAGCCAAAGCCCTCCCACTCATCTCCATCATTGATCCATCATCTTTGTGAGATTGGGAGAGAATCCAAGTGCATTGCTTGAGTGATTGCATCTAGTGGCACTTGGTGTTCGTGTTTCGCTGCAGATTTTGCTTGTTTCTCTTGGTGGTTGCCACCACCTAGATGGTTGGAGCAGCGGTGAAGGATCGGCATGAGTTGGTGATTGTTCGTGGCTGCCTTCGGTGATTGTGAGGGGAGTTGTACCTTCTCCGGCGGAGTGTCGAAAGGTAACTTTAGTAAATTGCTCGTGTCATTGAGTTACCTCACTTATGGGTCAGTTCTTGCGGTGTCCAATCGTGTGGACGAGGTTTGTGAAACACCTCTTAGCCGCTGAACCACCAAGTGTTGGTCGACACAACAGGGACATAGCGTGTTGGCAAGCACGTGAACCTCGGGAGAAAATTGATTGTCTCTTGTCTTTGGCATTCTCCCGGTGATTGGCTATATATTCATTTTGTGATTGGTTCATCCCCTACACGTTGGTATAATCACCTTACTCACTTATTTACATTCTTGCAAACTAGTTGACACAAGCTCTTTAGTGTAATTAGAATTGAGAGCTTGCTTTATTATTTATATTCATCTAGTTGAGCTCTTTAGAGTAGCAAGGTTGAGAGCTCTTAGTGAGTAATTACATAGCAAGTTTGTGTGCCTAAGTAATCATTGCAACTAGAATTGTTGGATAGGTGGCTTGCAACCCTTGTAGAGCTAGAGCAAGTTTGCATTACGCTATTTGTCATACTAATCAAATTGCTCTAGTTGATTTGTAGATTTTTAAATAGGCTATTCACCCCCTAGCCATATTAGGACCTTTCAACCCAGCCTTGCTCCGCACGCCTTCTAGTTCCTATGAGTCTCTATCGGAGGGACGCGGGGTCAGGGTCTAGAGTAGCGCTGTGGGCAAGGTCTTCCGATTTGGTGGACCCGAGGGGTCAGGAAGCGGGCGCCGCTCCCTTGGGTCCAGAACGTGGTGACGGTATGTCCGTCATTCATGGAGATCGCAAATCCTTTTCTGGAACGTAGTGGTTGTTGTATATCTTCGTCGGGTTCCGTGTCCCAGAGCTGAGGGCGGCGCCTACAACTCTATAGGGCGAGGTGCACGCACCTGCAATACTTTTCAGGCTCTGCGGCGCCCAGAAGGGTCTAAAGCACCCGTCCCGTCATTCCCTGGCAGTACATTTCCTGCCGGAGCGTAGGGTATGGTCCTTAAAGCCGTGGTTGACCCGAACATCTTGTCTTGCTCTGTACCCATCATCATGAGGGAATGGGGGAGAAGTTGTCAGGTAAGACAAAACCAGTCTTTGGACATCGAGCGGGGCGAGGTTCGTCCTCGGTCGTTGGGCGAGGTAGAGACCAGTCCTTATCCCTTGGGCGAGACCGAGCCCGCCCCTCGGGGGTTGGACGAGGCGAAGACTAGCCCTTAGCCCTCGGGCGAGGCTGAGCTGTCCCAAAGGCGTCGGGCGAGGCGGAGACTAGCCCTTAGCCCTCGGGCAAGACGAGGCCGGCCCAAAGGCGTCGGGTGAGGCGGAGACTAGCCCTTAGCCCTCGGGCGAGGCGAGGCCGGCCCAAAGGCGTCAGACGAGACAGAGACTAGCTCTTAGCCCTCGGGCGAGGCGGAGCTGTCCCTAAGGCGTTGGGCGAGCCGGAGACAAACTCCTGTCATTCGGGCAAGGAACGTAGCGGCGCCCTTATCTATCCAGAAGTTTTTAACGTTCGATGGTTATTGCTTCCACCTTCTGGGGTACCCCAGTATTAGGTCCCCGACACCCCCACTCCTGAGTCCCGGACTCAGTGTGGTGCAAGGACCTCCACCATCTCCGTCTCCAATCAGTCGGTTCGAAAAGAGCCGGATCCACGACAAGAGAGCAACAAGTCTTCTCTACGCCCATACCTAAGTATGTGCTCGGGACAATAGATCTGTGACTTGCCTAGAGACTTATGCAATGACCGGTCCTTAATCGACACAGACAGGAAAAAAGTGTAACCGAGCTATCAAGAGTGATCATATTTATCACCTATTTGTGAGTGACGATAGGTTACCCACGCTACCGACATCCTGAGCATAGCGGCTACTCGACCTATACTAGTAGGACTCATGGGTGGATATATTTATACACGTAGTTTTTATAAAATGCATGTAACATAAATATACAACACATATATATATATATATATATATCCAGTTATTATTCAAAATAAGGGTTATGCACCAGAGCTTGCCTTGGGTAGGCGGGGTGTCCGCAAAGTCAGTGATGGGCAGCTCTAGAACGTCCTCCTGCACGAGGATCTCCTCCTCGTACTCTTCGATGACTTCGTCGTACTCATGCTCGCACTACAAGGTTCTACCTCTAATACCACGCCACATGATTGCAATACCACTAATTTGGTTGCCATAGGTGGGTCGTATTGCAACCTTTTCAAAAAATAGTTGCAATATGTGCCTATAATGCAACGGACTAAATTTGTTGCAATATGTGTGGTTTGTCGTTGCAACAGACTTGTGCTACAGCAACCATTTAAGAATTGTGTTGCAATTAGTTGGCATTATTCCAATGGCATTTTTTTAGTTGCAATAGTATTGGTTTCCGTTGCAATTACTTGGTGTTATTGCAACTATATTGGATTTGGTTGCTTTTACTTGTAACTATTGCCACGGTTATTATGGGTTGCAATAATGTTCCATGATGTTGCAATTGCTAGGGTGGTTATTGCAACAAGATTTCTAAATGGATGCAATAGCATGTTTCTATTGCCACAGTTTTCTGGGGTTGTAATAATTTTTTGTGGCGTTGCAATTGTTAAGTACTTATTGCAACTACAATCCTAAATGGTCGCAATATCATGTTAATATTGCCACGGTTTTTTGTGTTGCTATAGGCTACCGCTGATGCAACGGCCTAAAAGTGTTGCAATATACAAAATTGGTTGCAATATACAAAATGCTCCACGCATTAGACTAGCTCTGATGCAACGGCCTAAAAGTGTTGTAATATATTAAAAATGGTTGCAATAGACAAAATGCTTCATGCATTTCTGAATAATGTATTCTATTGACAAAAAAATGTTCCACAGAGGATTTGATCCTCGGAACAAAAGTACAAGCAAACACTCATCTACCACTAGGCTACTGAGGTGTGTTCGACATTAAGCCGCCTTTATATTACTTGTTTACATGATGAAGATGGCTAATTCACTTCATATGTCAACAAGGACGATAACCATCCGCATCTTCCATGACAATTTCAGAAAACAAAAAAAAATATCTAGCTTGTTGATATTTGTGCTTATGATAGAAAACAAACATGAGTATAACAGTTTAAAGACCAACTGCAGCTATTCATTATCCCGGACAATGAGATTGTTTTAAAAAAAATCCAGAAAAAACATCACAATTGTACAAATGATAAGTATTTAAATAAAGAAATCATCTTCTAGGCTTTCTACTGTAACCGGTGCAACAACTCCATCGTCAATGTAGGTGTCATCTTCGTCATCATCATCCTCATCAAGTAAGACCACATCATCTGGTTCGAGAACTGCTTCGCCACGCACCTGATTAATAACAGATGCATCACCAGTTGTGCCTTCCTTGTCTGGTCTTGTCCAATTTGACAAATCCTCATTTGGGCCTAATAGATTCATGTCTTGGATTCCCACATCAAGTAGATCAACTTCCATGTCACCCTCATTTTCTGCTTCTGGCATGGCAAACAAATTTCTTGGTCTCACCGCAACAACACTAGACCATCATAGCTAATTCGAAGATTGTCCACATGGGCAAACATATGAAATAAAAGGTATAATTAAGTTTTCACTAGGTAGCATGCCCGTGCGTTGCTACGGGACAACAAACTTTTATACTAAAAACACACTAATTGCACGATAAGATAACAATACTGTGAAATAAAATATCAATGCTAATGCTACGGCGACCTTCGACAGTAACAAAACGTAGATGTGGTATGTTTAAGATTCACTAAAAAGCAACGACACGTAGAGTTAGATATATTAACATTGATCTCATTTGAAATACATTGATAACTTCACAGGACTCAAAGTATATTTTCTGATAATCGTCTTCTCTACCCTAGATACAGAGGCCTAAATAAGCATGTCTTGGCGGCAGTGATCACCGTGGCAAAGGTTCAGCAAGGTGTGTGGAAGCAACTTTCCACCAAAATCTTCTCTGCAGCTAGCAAGCATTAGATGACCGATATACCATCTGTAACTTAACCCATCAATGGCAATATTTCTTCTGGTTCCTATCGGTGAATATATGAGCTATTATTTCTCATCCCAACTCTTATCATTTGCTCAGGACCAACAAGAACAAAATTTAATATCTAAGAAATCAAGCAAGGATGGGAAGAACATAGCGCATTGATCAGCTGCTGGGTTTGACTATAGTGCACTGCCACCTCAAAGTTTGACTGTGAAGTTTTATTTGCAGACTGTGCTGCAAGGCATCACCTGTAATACGAACAAGAGTTCAGAGGTTTAACGGATTCCTTACGATTGAAATGAACAAAAACAGAACCCAGATTCATTTCCTTGTCCTAAAGTTGTACATGTTTAGCTAGTTGTTGGCAGACAAAGAAAATACAGATAGTGTCAGTATACATAGAGACAGATCAGTTAGCATCTCTTTTTTGCACCCTTGTAAAAGTACATGTACCAATGTAACACTGCAGGGTAAAATTAGTATGGCTTCCCATGCAAGATAAAGGAAGCCAAGACGAGCCATGCAAGATAAAGGAAGCCAAGACTTCCCTCAATTATTGTGAATTGGGGATATGTGCTTGGCTCTGTTCGGCAGTACTTATTTTAGCTCCGACTGATTTGTTGTGAAAGAAAAATACTGTTTTCTGGCTGATAAGCTCAAGTGAACAGAGCCCTTCGATCAATTTTTCCTTATTCAAGTGAACAAGCTGAAAATGCAACCCCAAAAAATCATTAATAGTGCTGGTATGTCACATCTGCTAAAAGAAATTCTTTAATTCATTATGTAAACACGGTAGGGAAATGCAGTCGTACAAAAGTTAACACACATTTCCCTCACTCGTACAAAAGGTGACACACATTTCCCTCACTGTGCTAGGTGGTGTTTCCTTGAACAATAAATTACCTGTCGGCAATATTTTTTTTGCCATCCTTTTTTCCCAAATGCAATTCAACTTTAGCATCTTCTGTCTCTCTTCAAAGAGTAACCTGTGTGAGCCAAAAAAATAATAATTATAAATAATTAGAATGCAAGCAAGATATTACACAACTATTTCAAAATGCACTCCATACATATGGAATTGTCGAATCTCCCTGCTCCCAATCAGGATCTCTCTCAGATAAGAGAAACAAATTTCCAAAATGGAAATAAAACGTTGACCCTGGGTTTACTCAGAAATTGTTAGGTATATCTCAATTTTTAGAAACAAAAATTGTTTGTATCCGTATCTCGATTGGGTGTTAATGCTATATACCACTGCAACTGTCTGACACAAGATACAGATACAGAAATTGTGCGCTCTTAGTTGTTCCCCATCTCACTTAGCATCTCTCAGACCTGATTCACTTCATGAACATGAAAATTTGCACTGAACTAAAACAAGTTGAACCAAGGAACAAATTTTGCCTTCAAATCATTATAGAGAGCAAATAAATCTGTCAATAATGAACTAAAAACCCAACAGCTAGATTTCTAGATCAATAGTAAATTAGTAATGCCTACAACAAACATGCCATACAAATTATTTCTTACAAGTACTAAAAGTGCCAAATTGATAACACATATATCATATACTGTAGTAAATAAGTAATTCAAAATGATTTTATCGTTCTGTGAATTCTTTATTCAGCTTGGTAGAGAGTGTGAGGTGCAACCAGTTAATGCTTCTACCACCAGTAATCAGCAAATATTAGAAAAAAAATCCATACCAAAATCGAAGGCAAAGATGGGGAAGGGAAAGGTAAGCAAGGAGCAGCCGGCTCACTGTTTGGCTGGAGAATCCCAGCCCCCACTCACCACGCCTGCCGAGAGCGCTCGTAGAGACCGGATTCACCACGACAATCTCCTGGTGGACGGAGCACCGCTTGCGCCGCTCCCTAGCATCTTCAGGAAGCCTGGTAGTGACTCACAGCTTTGCGCCATTCGCCGTAGAGCTCTGGTCCGTGTGGATCCGTCCGCCGCCGCGAGCGAGCAAGCCGCGGGCGCACTGGCTCGGCCACCCGCCACCGCCGGCGCGCGGATCAGGAGCCTCTGGCGGGCGGCCGGCTGAGGGCCACGGCGGCCGGTTGGCTGGAGGCCATGTTCGCGGGGCTGCCGGCTGGGGGCGCAGCGGGCGGCCGCCTACCGCGGAGTCATGCATGGTGGGCCCGAGCGTCGCGGCGGGAGGCGCAGCAGTCATCGCTGCAGCTGCCCGCGTCGTAGATGCCAGGGAGCCGGATGACGGGCACCTCCGCCTCCTCAGGGGCGGGGCGTCGCGGCGGGAGGCGCAGGACTCGCTGCTGCAGCTGCCCGCGTCGTAGACGCCGTGGATCCGGATAACGGGCACCTCCGCCTCCTCACGCACCCGGCGAGGGCGTAGCCGCCGCCGCAAGCCCTGCCGCCTCAAGCGGTGGTCCTGGATCGGCGTGGGCGAGGCGCGCGAGCCTCGTCACCAGTGTATCCCGTACGGCGCGAGAGCCGGGCGGACGCGTGCGGCGGCGGCGCGGTGAGGGTGGACGGATAGAGCGAGGGGTGCGGGATCGCATCAAAGATGCAGCATCCGGGTGATACCGTGGGATCGCATGTTTGACATACGGACGAACTAAAACAAATATGAAACTAAAAATATCTATACTTTATTCTTTTTAGTTGCAGGAGATATAAGTATAATAATTTTAGCTCATTAATCAACTTGAATCTTGCTAGTAAAAGGGGAGATTATGTGTAAAAAAAACTAGATTTAGGCATAGATGCTAATAAATAGGATCAATGTGATTATTGTGCACTTGGCCTATGATAGTTCATGCTGATTGGCAATAGTTCAAAGTTTCTCTAGTGTTAACACTTGATTCACCTAAATTAATTTCTACCCCGAAGGGAAGGGGGTTTTAAAGACATGAACCTTTGAATAACAAACAAAGCATTAGTAAATGAGAAAATTTGGTTAATATTAATGATAATTTTGGAAAAAATAATAACTTCGATTATGGTTGGAGAAATGGAGACTATTGGTGAGGAGCGATCGAATGGCTAGAGGTTGACCGGTTTGATCTCCGGTCCGGTCCTAATAACTCTAATTACAAGGATAATGATTGGAGTAGTATAGTCCCGATGTCTCTGTTCTTCCTTCGGCCACACCCATTTCGACCACTAAGTGGACTAATACCCCATTGATTAGGCGGTTTAGATCTGGAGTCTTATTTTCCAACACCAAAATCTAAGTGGACTGGTGTTAATTCTAATCGAAGAACTGCATGTGGGATGGCCTTCACAGGTGGCTTCTTCCTGGCATATCCATGTGTGCTTCTTTGCTACCGAGAGCAGTAGAGAATTTCTCTTGGGTGCCCACAATCCTATAAATATCTTCTAAACTTCTACTTAATCAAACATCTTTGTTTAGTCTAGTGGTAACTCTTCCAACTACAACCATTGAGGGCATGGGTTCAATCCCCACCCTAATGCAATTTTTATTTTTTTTGTTTTTCTATGGACTTTTTGTACGCATTACATATCTGTGTTAACTCTTATTTGTGTTATTTTTGTGTCTGAATCTCCATACCAACTCGGTGAATAATTTTAAAACATTTATACATTTATGTTATTTATGTCTGACGTTCTATCAAAAATCAACTTGTGTTTTCTTTGAGTGCTATGCAAGACCGTGTGGGTAATCAAGGGACAGCTCCTTGTTCCATGTTACATATTGGGCTTATGTATATGGGTAGTTTTGTGGGTAGCAAGGCACCCTCTCCACAAACTCTGCTTTAGAAAAAGATAGGAAGTTGAGGGCCAGTGTGGGTCGTCCGAGTGGCTAACTAATTGGTGTCTTGAGATATCCGGGATATCATAACCCCAACACTACCTATTGAAGAACCAAAATGTGGTAACCTAGCCTCTTCCCTCTACAAATGCCTCTCGTCTTTTCTCCCTCCCACCCCCATCGACCCATTCCCACAACTCTTAAAATGTGACATAAGCCTCAAAGAGAGTGGGTCTTAAGATTTGGAATTTTTTTTATTGCTTCTCATGGCCGAACCGTCTCTACTGCTTGAAAAAAGTTCCTGCTCTCCTTGTCTCGTGAGCTACAAGCTAGCGATGAAACAATAGCTAGCGAGTTCCTTTTTACCTGTTTTCTTTGCTCCACATTAGCTCTGATCCTAGTCACGTCAGCTCCGATCCTCATCAGCTAGATAGCCATTGGGGACGGCCTTAGGGTAAGGCGTCATTGAATTCCATTGCGCCAAGAAGCCAATATCTGAGCTTTGATTTGGCCGCTGTATACCACGCGGGAGATGGCTTGGCCTAGACCAATGCGTCGACGGACGCTGTAGTGAATGATAAATGTGATTTTCTGAACAAAGTGAACTATTTTTTCTAAATTTTGTTTGATTTTTTGTATAATCAATGAACCTTGTTTGTCAGATCAGCAGGGTTTGCAATCTGGGCAAAAATTTGTCAAAAAAACTAAATTTTTGCCGTTTCCGATGCATAAAAAAATACACCATGACTTTTTGCTCGGGGCGCTATCGAAAAAGTACAGGTCAATCACACTCCAAAAAACTAACAGCAAGATCGAAAAGAAACAAAAAGGCATACTGGGATGAAAGCGGTTCGACTCTGAAACCCTGACCCGACGATGATGGGCCCATAGGGTGAGGACCACTCTTGGGCCGCGACCCGCGACCCCTCCCTTCAACCGGGGGAGTCAGCCCATCTAGCTCCTGCTCAGCCTGCGAGTCACCATGACTTTTTGCTTGGGGCGCACTGACTAGAGTAGCTGGCGGGGCATCCTCCTGTTGCGGGTCGCACGTTGGTGACGGCCCCAACGACTCATGGGTACGAGCCCGCTCCTCCAACCGTCGGGCTTGTCCCGCTGCGTCCACAACAAGTGGGGACAAGACCGACGACGCCACCAAAGGGCATGGTGACCGTGTCCGCTTTGCTTCCCGTTCGCCGACGGCGTCCGAGCTCGCAGCACGCTTCCTAGGCGTGGGAACATCACCGCACCTCTTTGCCTCCTGCTCACCGCCAGCGGACGCGGCCATAGGATCACGACGCTCCGCCAAGGTCGCAACGACCTCATGGCTTTCCTCCTCAGATAAGATCATGTCATCCCCCACCTCTATGGGGTCCTCCGACTCGAGCTCTGACTCGACGTCGCTCCTATTTTTACCGGCCTGCACGCGCCGAGTGATCTCCTTCTCCTTCTCATGCTTCCACCGAGCCTCATTGGCTTTCTTATTCTTCCTAGCATCCACCGCCTCAGTCTGGGTGGCCTGCCATGCCGCGCTCTCTGGCCCCTTCGGAAGGTGCGGCCGGGAATTGTAAACTCCAAGTCCTTATGAAACAGGCGACTCGATCAAAAAAGCGGGAGAACAATGGGGAAAAGAACATGAAGTAAAGAGAGGGGAGCAAACCAGTTTGGACACCACCGAGCAGTTAAGAGGTCTGGGCTTTCCATCGGCGTTCTCCTTGGGCCTCAGCTACAGCACCCGGTCAAGGCGACTCTAGACCTCATCGTTCGGCAGCTCCTTTGGCAACGCACGGTCAGGGTTTGTCAGGCCACTGTGCTTCCACATCGGCCGCGTCCTCTCCGCCAGCGGAGCAACCCGATGGCGGAAGAGGGTGTGGAACATCCGCACCCCATCAATGCCACGCCACATGAGCTTCTAGAGCTCCACCTCGATGATCTCCACCTTATGCTTCTACCGACTGGCAAGACCCCATGACCAACTGTCCAGCCGCTCTGGCCTTCTACTGGTGAAGGGAGGGAACGGTGCCTCCATCGGGTTCCTGATGTAGAACCATTCCTCGTGCCACCTAGGAATGGAATCGCAGGGGATATACACGGGGTACGAGCCCCTCACGCTCGGTTTCTTCTGCAGGGTGAAGCCCCCCACCGGCGCGGCCTCGGGCGAATTCCCCACCGACAAAGTTCACCCAGAGAACATCCACCGAAAGAAGTTCATGTGTGGCTCCATCCCAAGGAAGGTCTCGCACATGGTGACGAAGCCGGCGATATGCAGCACCCCAATCAGATTGAGGTGCTGCAGCTCTAAACCCCACTCGTTGAGGAGCTCACACAGGAACCAGAGCGCAGGGTATCCTAGCCCATGCCCGTGGAAGGCAAGGAAGGAAACCACCTCGTTGGGCCGAGGTTGCGGGAAATCCTCCCTCCCGGGAGCCCTCTAGTGCGCCACCTCCTTCGGTGGCAGAAACCCCTTCTCAGTGAAGGCCTCCAACACCGACTCCCTCACAACGGATGACCTCTAGCCTGACATTTCGCTCTAGGTTCACGAATGGATTTGTGAGTTTTCTCCTCTCCCTCGCTCTCTCCCTTTTCTCCTAGGAACCGCCACGGCACTCAGACGCTCTTAGCGAGAAGGAAGAAAGAGAAGAGACGACAGATGAGGAATAGGCAAAGGAACAGGGCGAAAGCCCTCTCCCTTCTCCTACTTAAAGAAAAGGGCGCAACAGTTGGGGAAGGCACGACGATCGGGGAAAGGTGAAACGATGGGGGCAAAAACCCCCCTCCCTTCCCCATTTAATGTAGATGGGATATGATGGGACGTGCCCTGACCGATGAGACACATCCTGCCTAGCGGAATGGCGCCTGATCAGATGGGATGTGGCCTGGCCTAGGTATGGCCCACCAGTACCGCATGACCGAGCGCGAAAAACAAAACACCACCATGCGCAGGCGGCTCTCCGCCTCCCTAGATGGGACTTGGAAAAAACCAAACAACGGGATCTCCGCCAGGAGAGACCATCGAGCTTTCTAAGTCAATCGAACGGCTCAGGAAAACACTGAGAGACAGGTAAGGAGCAAAGGGACGCCCCATGTAGGCCATGCCGACTCTATCACGAACAACAGGCATGGGTCCTGGTCGAACATTTCCGATTAGAGCTCTTCAAACCCCGTCACTCGAGTCATTAAGGTAACATTACTGACCCCCACTCTTTCTTTATAATCATTCATACATCCATACACACATTCATTCCATATGCCCACGTCCCCCGGACGATTCTACCCGAATCGCCCGAGGGCTCGGGAACTAAAGCATTATGTATGCAGTCAAATGCATCACAACGCTCCGTGTTGCATCACAAAGCGGCAGTTGCCTCATTCAAACATGAGCAATGACCGATCGGGGTTCGAAGGCCGGCCCATGAAGGGCTTGAGGCCGCCTCACATCAAACAGAGCCAGGGAGAAAATGCAGATGAGCCCCGTGCGGCCCTCGCCCAATCTGCCCTGAAGCGGACAGATTCATCTCAACCTTCTCGTTCGATCCTAAACCTTGTCAAACCCACAGAATCTCCATCGATGGGAGGCCAGCGGGCCATCCAGGTCGATCTCCGAAATGACCCAGGCATCTGTTGGGTTGTAGGTAAAGAAGCAGTGGAATGTTACAAGAGGGCTATGGCGACCCCGACACAAATGATGGACCCGGATTCCACTCGATCAACCCGTTAACAAGCTCACCGAGTGCGTCACTCGATCCCGAGCGATCGAGGCAAGCGACAAAGCTCAGCCCCTTTGGTTGTGAGAAACCGAGTATGGGGTAACACACAAAACTCAAACCGACCCCTACTAAGCCCAATGGGGCTCAGGGGATCAAGACACCTAAAACTAACTGCCTCGACTGCGCGGGCTGCGTTGATGCCAGGATCCACGAGCTCCGTCTCATCCGATCCCTAAACTAACTGCCTCGGCTGCGCGGGCTGCACCGACGCCAGGATCCGCGAGCTCCGTCTCGCCCGATCCCTAAACTAACTGCCTTGGCTACGCGGGCTGCATCGACGCCAGGATCCACGAGCTCCGTCTCGCCCAATCCCTAAACTAACTGCCTCGGCTACGCGGGCTGCACCGACACCAGGATCCACGAGCTCCGTCTCGCCCGATCCCTAAAACTAACTGCCTCGGCTGCGTGGGCTGCACCGATGCCGAAATCCGCGAGCTTCGTTTCACCCGATCCCAAAACCAAACTGCCTCAGCTACGTGGGCTGCACCGACACCAAGATCGCACGGCACCTTGGTTGACAACTCCGTCTCGACTAAAATGCATGCACACACGCCTGCTGATAAAAAATCCCCCAGGCAATCCTGCCTGAATCACCCAGGGGCTACACCCGCGTATGCACTCATGCGCACCCGCTGACAAAACGAAAACTTCTTTCGCTAGCAACACAAAAAACCTCAAACGATTCTACCCGAATCGCCTGGGGGCTCGGGGGCTATATCCACAGGTGCGCTCGCGCGCACCCGCCATCAAGACAAAAATCCCCCAGACGATTCTACCTGAATCGCCTGGGGGCTCGGGGCTCCTGTCGGGTTTATAAACCCAGGGTCCCTCATGGACTGGCTTCCCAGTAATGACTCGGCCCAACAGACAATGTTGCGAACCAATGCGCAACTCTTGGGCCGGCCCAAATACCTTAACAGCAGGCTAGAAGGGCGATCCAATTTCCGACCGGAAGGCCTGATCGAGGAGGAACGACGCCCGCTTCCGACTCTGACCCGCCTCTCCGACCGGAGCGCTCGCTTCGGTCTCCAGCCCGCCTCCGGACGGCCTCTCCGACCGAAAGGCCTAGCCAAACACCACTTTCAACTCCGACCCACTTCTCCGACCGGGGATGTGTCGAACTCCTGCTTACAACTCCTCTCCGACTGGCGCAATCAGAGCCGACTGGGACCAACCGATCGGGGACGGCCGCTCGGTAAGGACCAGGAAACGGACGGAGAAAGTAAGGCAGCGCACTCAAGTCAACCGTAATACCAAGGACCGTACCTTGTATACCTACAGGACAGTACCCTACAACCTCCCTGGCATAACAGAATCCAAGCAGTGTTGTAGGCGCCGATATTTCCCCCTACAGTGTTGTGGGTGCAATCAACTCCCATACCAAACAAATACGGTAAGGCTCCCCCCCACGTGCCTCTAAGGCATCAACAGTGTTGTGGGCGCCAGCATTTACCGTACCAGACGAACATGGTAAAAACCCTTGCATGCCTTCGAGTATCAATAGTGTGGCAAGCACCGACGTTTGCCATACCTGAAGAAGACGACGCAACCTCTCACGTGAGTCTGACAATAAACAGTATTGTGGACGCCTACCTTCATCTTGTACCCGCCGGCGTGGGCAGCAAGACTTAGCAGCGTACGTACTCTCTCCCTCTCACTTGTAAGACCATCCCCTTTATCTATAAATGGGAATGCACTCTCTTCCAAAAAGATAGCTCCACGTACGGACTAAAACGAGGCAACCACGTACGGACTAAAACGAGGCAACCACGTACGGACTACGTATATATATGAATGCGCGTGGTATCGTGTCACGTCTCTCTGCCTCTCCTCTCCGATGAATGAATGAATCCATCTGCATCGTCCATCATCGTACGAAAGGTGTATCTCCAACGAATTCGATCGCCATATACTGCGTAGCTGTACTTGTCGCACGTTAGTCCACCAATTTTCAACCTCTATAAGTTGAACGTCACTGATTTTCATCAATCCTGAACGTCGAAATCGGCAAACTGACACCCTCTTTGATTGTTGAAATCAGACAAATCCGATCTTCTGACCGGTTCCAAATGTGGTTTTGTATTCTCTAATAATAATATAAATCTAGTTTGTTCTTTAAAATATTATATTTAGTTTATTTTAAATCTTATAAAAATAGTTCTATTTTTTTCCTAAAAATGTTATTTAAATGTTGGTGCACGATTTAGAGTTTTTATGGATCTTATTTGTTTAGATAAATAAACGACTACAAGCAATAAAGTAACAAGAACATAAACAAACTAGATCAAAATAACTAACCCTTCGTCCCAAAATGCTTAGCCTTACAGAATTCAAATTGTCCAAAAATACTTGACCTTCTCACTTTCCAATGCACATTTCTCTTCTCTCAATACACTTTTTTTTCTTTTTCCAATACATCTCTATCTCTACTTCTCTCTATCTCTCTCCTTCTTGTTTTCTATACACACCGCACCTTTTCACTATTCCTTAATTCCTCTGTCTAAGCCTAAAACGTCAGATATTTATGTAGGGAGTAGATCATAAACAAGTAGATAACATTTTTTAGGAAAAAAATGACACTTGTTTCATATGTTTCATTTAAAATAAATTAACTATGACTTTTTATTGATCAAACCAGGTTGTAATTATTTCTTACAACATAGAAAACCATCAATGAAACCAAAGAGGACCAGATTTATCTGGTTTCGATAGTTAGAGGAGGCCTATATTACCTGGTTTTGTACTTTAGGCTGATCAAATTAAATTATAGTTTTTTTTTATATGTTTGATCTTTTTTATTTATAAAAAAACACTTTAGAAAAGCAAGACGTACACTTATTTTGAGGCGAGGGGGTATAGGTACAAATCTGACAGCAAAATACGGAATGAATGGACGGGATATTGAGCTGAACCCACATGACAAATCTAAGCGCGTGTTTAGTTTGGTGAATTTGGGAATTTGGACTACTGTAGCACTTTCGTTTTTATTTGGCAATTAGTGTTCAATCATGGACTAATTAGGCTCAAAACGTTCGTCTCGTAATTTCCAACCAAACTGTGTAATTAGTTTTTTCGTCTACATTTAATGCTCCATGCACGTATCGCAAGATTCGATGTGATGGATACTGTAGCACTTTTTGAGAATTTGGGGTTTGAACTAAACACGCGCTAATATAGGGTGTGTTTGGCACTGCTCACCCCTTATCTGATACAGATTTGACATGTCGCTGTAGCGAAACCATTTCATACTGTAGCGTAAATCTGTTTTGTATTTCCAGGCGCAAAATGAACCGGAAACAGGCGAAGCTGTTGTGAGCTGAAATTTTTAGCTTCTCCCGGCTTGCTACGGTGCCATGTGTCAGATAATCTGAAGCGGTTGCGAGCGCCACCAATCAGGCCCATGTACAGCTGCGCCGCGTGAAAGGAAGTGGCATCAGGCGCGCAACAACAGCAGCAAGTTTCGGACGCGACGTGCAAGTAATTGAGCCGGCCGGCATGGAATGAATGAGCAAGCGCAGCAGGCCACGCTCAGATGAGGCCATCCATCGTCGGCGGCGAAGGGCAGGTAAGGCAAGGCTTTAGCAGGCCGATGGATCGAAGCACGACGCCGCCATTGGCGCACTCCTGCCCTGCCCTCTCCAGTCTCCACCCGTGATGGCGAATTGGCGATGGCGATCGCGTTGGCAGGCACACGCAGGCCCGCCATCAATGGCACCCGAAGAGGTTGGAGCCTGCCGCTTCCGCCATCAATCAAAGTTGGGAAGTACACCAAGACCAGACACCCTCTCGAGCTAGCACGTGTGTACGCGGGGCTGCCATAGGCCACCGTACCACATAGAGTACCATATAGATCGAGAGACACTTTGCATTGCAGAGTTGCAGTTGCACGTAACCTGTTTCTTAATTCCCGGCGTGCATGATTGGAGCACTACGGGCGGGGAAGTCTTTTGTTTACACTGCCGCTTTAGCATTAAACACGCTGTCAGTGTCAACCTAGGCCTAGTTTAGTTGGCTAATTTTTTTGAGAAATGGTACTGCAGCACTTTCATTGTTATTTGATAATTAGTGTCCAATCATAGTCTAATTAGGCTTCAAAGATTCATCTCGTGAATTTCGTCTAAACTGTATAATTAGTTTTATTTTTATTTATATTTAATGCTTCATGCATGCGTCCAAAGATTTGATGTGACGAAGAATCTTGAAAAATTTTACAAAATTTTGGAAACTAAACAGGCACCTAGCCATGATAAACTCAGCTCCTATTTATTTGCAAGGAACAAGTTTCTTCTACCTAGCTCCAGATCTTCTAAAATGAATTAAAGGATGCAGTACAAAAAGATCTGAAAAGTTTCTTTGAAAAAGTAAGAAAGCAACGAGAAGTGAGGGAGAACCCGGAGAAACCGTACTTCTACCTAGCTCCAGATCTTCTAAGAAAGAAGGTGGACCAGAAAAAGCGGGAATCTCAAAAGACCCGGCCAAAATCGGACTACGACCGCTCTCTCACCAAGTCATTTGAGGCGGCGCAGAAAAAGACTAAAGCAGGGAAAGGTGTTGCACAACTCGGACAACAATCGCAACAATCAGTCCCCCCTCTTGTCATTCGTAATGAATATGGTTCAAACTTAGACTTACCGGACGTTAATTTTGAGGAACTGGTTCGGTTTTACGAGGATACAGGTTTGGACCTTGCCCAAGTGCTTGTTGAAAGATCATCTGCTCCGAAAGTGGATCCTTGAAAGAAATTTAAACATGGAAAGAGTATATACAACCCTGAGGCCTTAGGTGAACTGGGTACACAAATGTACCTACTAAACAACTAGTACATGGCGGCGTGTAAACGGGGAGAGAACTTTGTTTCTGTCAGAATTAGAAACCAACATTAGTTCCGTGGTGATGACGTTGTATATGTCGAGTTTAGAGAATTACACCAACTATGCCACCTGGACTCTCTCGACAAAAGTCTCGTTAGCTGCTATTGTCTGTAAGTGTGATTATTTTCTACTATTAAAGTGTATATATATAAAGCTACATGTATATATATAAATTATATATCCTCACGCTATATTTTTATATATGCAGATATGAGATGACAGAACTCAAAAAGAGATAGGATAATGATGTTGGTTTCGGTGATCCAAATGTCGTATTCAAACACCCTGATCCCCCACCTGGATGGAAAGCTGAACTCGAGAAAAATCTCGTAAGGTTTTTAGTGAACCAACAAAACAAGGACATACTATTCCCCTACAACTTCAAGTGAGTGTTAAATAATTAATGTCGATCATATAGACATTTGTTCAATTATTTACTTACTAGCTAAGCTACCTCCCATATATACATATGTTGACTTTAGTTAATGTCGATCATATTTGTGTATAAAAACATATGCAGCAATCATTGGATATTGATGGTCATCAATATGGCCAATAGTCGGTTGAGCATCTTAGACTCGTTAAGAAAAGAGCAAACAGAGTACCAAGACATGATAGATATTATCCAAGGGTAATTTGATCTCTCTAGCAACTATATATACCCCGATATCTTAACTGCAACAATTATTAAAGACCAAATTATTTTTTTATTTTATTGGGTGCAGTGTTTGGAAAAGTTTCATTGAGGAACACCACATGAAACATTGCAAAGCGCCACTGGATGTAATCGCACACAAAGTAAGTACTAGCTACATTTATATATATATATATAATTCAATTAACACCATGCATGCTTTCAATTCACCGGATCTTTTTTCTCGTAAAAGTGGGTTCTGAGGCAAGAACAGGGGAACAACTACTGCGAATACTATGTTTGCGAGTTCATCATGGCGTACTAAAAAATAACTCCTGAAGAGAACCTCAAAGTACGTTATATAAATATATTCATATATTTACAATTTCTTTTATTGCTCATATATATAAGTAATCACGTGACCAACACACACACACACATATATATATATATATATATATATATATATATATATATATATATGTGTGTGTGTGTGTGTGTGTGTGTTGGTCACGTGATTACTTATATATATGAGCAATAAAAGAAATTGTAAATATATGAATATATTTACTTTTTCTTTAACTTTTATTGAAGACTCTATGGTTGAAGGAAAAAGTCATACGACGTGACCAACTGAAAGCAATTCAAGAGACCATAGCAGGATTTCTTAATGACCAGGTCCTCAACCCCGCCGGCGAGTTCTACAATGACGTCAACGAAACATGGAAGCCAAACCAGATGGAGTGAATTTGTTATCCTAAGAATATGATAGAATATACAATACAAGCTTTATTTGTAATATATATATATATATATATACATACATACATACATATATACATACATAAAATAACGTACATTATATGTATATGCATGTAATATATATACGTTAGTTTCATACTTTAGTTTGTATAAAATGTTCGAACATTATAAACGTGTAGAATACGTATATTAGTAGCAGTGTAGAATGCGTATTCGAAAACCAAAACGAATCATTAATTGAAAATAGAAACAAAAAAGAAAAAAAAAAGGAAACTTTTAGTCCTGGTAATACCAACCGGGACTAAAGGGTCGCCCCACGTGGCCAGGCCGGGAGACCTCTTTAGTCCCGATTGGTCTTACCAACCGGGACTAATATTTAGTTCCGAGCAAGAAATCGGGACTAAAGGAGGAGCCCTTTAATTCTGAATTGGTGCTCCTAGTTGAAAAACCGGGACTGAATGGGT
Organism: Miscanthus floridulus; assembly: GCF_019320115.1. NCBI lineage: Eukaryota > Viridiplantae > Streptophyta > Magnoliopsida > Poales > Poaceae > Miscanthus > Miscanthus floridulus. The sequence goes on from NC_089597.1 coordinate 16,447,383, forward strand.
TTTCCAACCGAAAGTAAATCACGTTTCTATACTAGTGTAACGTTCTGGTGGCTCTGCCACTGGACGTACGCAATGCCTTCGTTTTTCTCGGATCTCCGGACTCCGGCTGGTACACTATGAACCGATCGACGCCCTGCACTGGCAGGTCCGCCGGTAGCGCGACGCCACTGGCTGGCCGGCCGGCCGGCGAATTGAAGCACCATTAGTGCCGCGGTGCGCACAGTACATACATGCATCATGTGAGATGTGATATGTGAGTGAGCTAGCGCTGCATCTGCAGGCGCCTAAGCTTATGCTTAGCTAGCTAAGTACAATTATTGGCCGGATCCATGCAAACTATTGTAATGCGAACACCCTACGGCGTACGTCGTCGTCGTCCCCCGGCCGCCTCCTACACTGCAGTATTCAGGACGTATATTACTACTCATCCGTTTTAAATTATAAGTCACTTTAAATTTTTTTTCATCTATTTTGCTATGTGTATAGATATGTTATTATATCTAGATATATATCAAAATAGATGCACTAAAATAGTCAAAGCGACTTATAATTTGGAACAGAGAGAGTATATAATATGCCCCCAGCTGATCCAACTATTATAGTATATCGATGATTAATTGCACTGTATTATGCATTCATCAATCAATCAATTAACGTAATACCTCCTCGGTTCTAAATTACAAGGTGTTTTGATATTATTTCTAGATTTTTAGTTTTTACTATATATCTAGTAGACACAATATATATTTAGGTGCGTAGCGAAAACTATGAATATAGAAAAGTCAAAATGTTTTATAATTTAGAACAGAAAGAGAACGTGTTATTATAAAAAGATAGAGAGAGAGAAATCAATAATGCAATGCCGAACCCAAACGAATGAACGAGCGAGAGGAGTCTAAAACGAGGCAACCACGTACGGACTACGTATATATATGAATGCGCGTGGTATCGTGTCACGTCTCTCTCTGCCTATATTACCTGGTTTTGTAGTTTAGGCTAATCATATTAAATTATAGTTTTTTTATATGTTTGATCTTTTTTATTTATTAAAAAACACTTAAAAAAAAAAGCAAGATGTGCACTTATTTCGAGGCGAGTGAGTAAAGCTACAGATTTGGCGGCAAAATACAGAACGAATGGACCTGAACCGACATGACAAATCTAATACAGGTGTGTTTGGCACCGCTTCCCCGCTTCAGCTTATCTGACATAGATTTGACATGTTGCTGTAGCGACACTATTTGATACTGTTGGTGAAGCTGTTTCGTATTTCGAGGCGCAGAATGAACCGGAAACAGGCGAAGCGGTTGTGAGCTGAATTTTTTAGCTTCTCCCGGCTTGCTACAGTGCCCTGTGTCAGATAGTTTGAAGCGGTTGCGAGCGCCACCAAACTGGCCCATATACAGCTGCGCCGCGTGAAAGGAAGTGGCATCAGGCGCGCAACAACAGCAGCAAGTTTCGGACGCGACGTGCAAGTAATTGAGCCGGCCGGCATGGAATGAATGAGCAAGCGCAGCAGGCCACGCTCAGATGAGGCCATCCATCGTCGGCGGCGAAGGGCAGGTAAGGCAAGGCTTTAGCAGGCCGATGGATCGAAGCACGACGCCGCCATTGGCGCCCTCCTGCCCTGCCCTCTCCCAGTCTCCACCCGTGATGGCGAATTGGCGATGGCGATCGCGTTGGCAGGCACACGCAGGCCCGCCATCAATGGCACCCGAAGAGGTTGGAGCCTGCCGCTTCCGCCATCAATCAAAGTTGGGAAGTACACCAAGACCAGACACGCTCTCGAGCTAGCACGTGTGTACGTGGGGCTGCCATGGGCTACCGTACCACATAGAGTACCATACAGATCGAGAGACGCTTTGCATTGCAGAGTTGCTCATGATTGGAGCACTACGGGCGGGGAAGTCTTTTGTTTACACTGCCGCTTTAGCATTAAACACGCTGTTAGTGTCAACCTAGCCATGATAAACTCAGCTCCTATTTATTTGCAAGGAACAAGTTGTACATGAACTTGTAATGGAAGTCTTGCTTAGGTTGCACATGACAAATAAAGGAAAAGCAAACATCACTGGCTTCACTTGTAATGGACCACACTCTGCTATGTGAGATGTAAGGTGCAACTCAAATCAAACTCCTCTTGTATGGATCAAGTTTATTTACATAGGTAAAAACAATACACCAACATATATAACATCGAACTAGTTTCACTAAATCTACCTTCATTTTTGGTCAAAAAACAAAAAAAAACAAAATCTGCCATCAACTATGCTCTGATACTACATTTATTTAGTATCATGGTAGATGTTAATATATATGCTTTTGTTCAAAACAGAGCTAGAGAATCTTTGACTCAAAGACAAAACTAAAAGGGAGGGCCATAAACTAATTGATTCATTCAGATGAGCTGCAGCTACAGTGCAGCCCCCAAAAAAGATCCGAATTAATGGAAAGCTCACAATTGTTTGTACCCCAAAAAACGATCTAGTACGAGTTTGCTGAGCTTTAAAGAAGTTTGCACGGTGTTCAAATCACGGGGAGGCATGTCTCATTATTTGGATTTGAACCACCCACGAACAAAAACAGTGGCAAAACAGTGGCACATACAGATCAATCCATCATGCTCATCACGGCACTCGACAGAACCGGGGGTTTTCCTAATATGCGCCTCAAGGGTGGGTGCCATATGTAGTAGCATCAGAAAGATGACATTTCGCAGTCACAGGGACGGGCAAATGCCATTAGGTACATGTACACGAGTACATCCAACTGAATGCCCAACAGGAACATGCATCTCATTGGGTCACTCAACTGGAAGTCTGGCACAGCCATTTCACAAGAAAGCACACACTAGTAGAGAAACGATCTTTGATCCTATCTCGAAATTTAGTTTTAGTCCCGATATTTTTTGTGTCCGTAACTAGAGATACCTTTAGTCCTGGTTCGTAGCTCCGACCGGGACTAAAGGACCCTACCCAACGGCTACTGCGGCAGGCTTTTGCTGCAGAGGACCTTTAGTCTCGGTTGAAGCTACCAACCGGGACTAAAAGTTAACTTTTACTCTCGGTTGGTCCCTTCAACCGGGAGTAAAAGTCTACTCCCGGCTGGAGGCTCTGTCTAGGACTAGGAAGGGACCTTTAGTCCCGGTTTCTGTCTCCAACCGGGACTAAATGTCCCCTCCTATATAGCCCTTGTTCCTCCCCGAGCCCAAGCCACTTCGAGCTCAGTGTTCTTGCTTCATCGCCGGCCTCTCTTCTTCCTCATCACCGGTGTATCACAAGATTTCTTCTATTCCTCCATCGATTCTTCGATTCTGAAGGTTACCAACTTTATACTATTATGTTTCATCAGTAGCTTATTTCATTTTGTGGACTAGATATATATGTGGTTTTTTATGTTAGATTTTTTTTATTTGTAAGCCAATTAAGCTCAAAATCACTTTAAAGTTTGCGTATTTGGATGAAGGAAGGTTAAAGTAGTTATTCAAAACTAGTATTGAGTTTTCAATTCTAGCATGCATAGCACACTTCATGGTTTGGAGATATAGAGAATTTTAGAGTTTTTTTAATTTTATTTGTTTATAAAATGAGAAATTTATATTATATTAAAAATGAGTATAGAGAGTATATGGCAACTGCTTCCGGGTCCTCGGCCTCTCATCGGGTTCCAAAGCGACTGAGGCCAGACCTTCCTCTCATTGCATGCGGCAAGTGTAAGGAGAAGATTGTGATGGAGTATCGGGTGAGGAAGGAGTGTCCCAATAAGGATCGTATCTTCTACAAGTGTTCGGATCACAATGTGAGTTATTTTGTCGCATTTGATGATTATGGTTAATTTATACTTATTTTCATGATGATTGTGATTAAAGTTCTAATTTTTTGTTTTAATTTTAGTGGGATGGCACTGGATGTTCAGGCTGGTACTAGGAGGAAGAGTATGTTGAACACGTGCAAAACTCTCTTGCACAGGCAGCTACGGTGGCTAATGAGGCAGTGATCCTGCAGAAGAAGCCTATAGATGTTGAACAAACGCATGATCTGTCTATTTTAGTTGGGATTGGTCGCGGAATCCTTATGCTACTGAAGTGTATTTTAGCTTTAGTTTTTTTAGTGGTAGTTGGGATTATTTACATTGTAGCGAGACTTTCATAAATTAATACCTTGTGTGGTGGCATGCATGTCGTATAATTAACTGATTATGTTCTAGGTTTTAATATGGTATGTATGTCATGTAATGCAGATGAGCCGGCATTGGATGTACAATGCTGATCGCCGCTCCCAAGAGTTCATTAAGGGCGTGCATTCTTTCTTACGTGTGGCCGAGGCAAACAAACGCGATGGTTTCATGTGCTGCCCATGTGTCATATGTAAGAATTTGAAGGAATATGCTAGCTCAAGGAGTCTTCATTCATACTTGTTGAAGTCGGGTTTCATGCCAAACTATATTTATTGGACGAAGCACGGAGAAACCGGGGTTGTAATGGAAGAAGGTGAAGAAGAACAATGGGACGATGATGACATTATTGCTGAATATGGTGTCTTCAATGATACTGCAATGGGGGAACCTGAAGAAGAGGTAGTGGCAGAAGATGAGCCCGCTGATGATCTTGGTCAGGCCATTTGTGACGCACAAAGAGAATGCGAAAGTGAAAAGGAGAAGATCAAGTTCGAGCGCATGCTAGAGGATCACAAGAAATTGCTATACCCAACTTGTGATGCGGGACAGAAAAAGTTGGGTATCACACTAGAATTGCTGCAATGGAAGGCAAAGAATGGTGTATCTGACAAGGGATTTGGGGAGTTACTGAAAATCCAAAAGAAGATGTTTCCAAAGCATAATGAATTGCCCGTCACTACGTACGAAGCAAAATAGGTAGTCTACCCTTTGGGATTAGAAATCCAGAAGATACATGCATGTCCTAATGACTGCATCCTCTACCGTGGTGAGGAGTATGAGAAGTTAGATGCATGCCCGGTATGTCATGCATCGCGGTATAAGATCAGGCGAGATGACCCTGGTGATGTTGAGGGCGAACGTCCCACGAAAAAAATCCCTGCCAAGATTATGTGGTATGCTCCTATAATACTACGCTTGAAACATCTGTTCAGAAACAAAGACCATGCAAAGTTATTGCGATAGCACAAAGAAGACCGTAAGGTAGACAATATGTTGAGACACCCTGCTGATGGGTCCCAGTGGAGAGCAATCGATAGAGAATTCCCGGAGTTTGCAAATAACGCAAGAAACTTAAGGTTTGCTTTAAGTATGGATGGTATGAATCCTTTCGGGGAGCAGAGCAGTAGTCATAGCACTTAGCCTGTTACTCTATGTATCTACAACCTACCTCCCTAGTTATGCATGAAGCGTAAGTTTATTATGATGCCAGTACTCATCCAAGGTCCAAGGCAACCTGGCAACGACATCGATGTGTACCTGAGGCCACTAGTTGAAGAACTTCTACTTTTGTAGAATAGACCAGGTGTACGTGTGTGGGATGAGCACAAACAGGAGCACTTTGACCTGCGAGCATTGTTGTTCGTAACATTCAATGATTGGCCTGCTCTAAGTAATCTTTCAGGACAATAAAACAAGGGATATAATGCATGCACGCACTGTTTCGATGACATTAAAGGTATATTCTTGAAAAAATGTCGAAAGGTTGTGTACCTTGGCCATCGTCGATTTCTTCCTGCAAATCACCCCCTAAGAAAGAAAGGCAGGCATTTTAAAGGTAAGGCAACCGAACTGGTGAGGATGTACTCAATATGGTCAAGGATGTGAAAGTAGTATTTGAAAAGGCACATGGAAGCGAACCTGTTCCATACGACGCCGACGATCATGCACCCATGTGGAAGAAGTCCATATTTTAGGAGCTACCCTATTGGTAAGTCCTAGAGGTCCGTAGCGCGATTGACGTGATGCACCTGACGAAGAATCTTTGTGTGAACCTGCTAGGCTTCATGGGTGTGTATGGGAAGCCTAAGGACACACTTGAAGCACGACAGGACCTATGATGTTTGAAAGAATGAGACAACCTACATCCAAAGAAGACAGATGATGGACGCCATTACTTAAGTCCTGCCAGCTACACTCTTAGCAAAGAAGAGAAGAGAAGCATGTTTGAATGCCTAGCAAGCATCAAGGTACCATCTGGATTCTCCTCGAATATAAAGGGTATAATAAATATGCTAGAGAAGAAATTCCTAAACTTAAAGTCCCATGACTGCCACGTGCTCATGACGCAATTGCTTCCAGTTGCATTAAGAGGAATTCTACCTCCAAATGTACGTCTAGCCACTGTGAAGCTATGTGCATTCCTCAATGCAATTTCTTAGAAGGCAATCGATCCAATGGATCTAGCTAAACTATAGAATGATGTGGTTTAATGTCTTGACAGCTTTGAGTTGGTGTTCCCTCCTGCCTTCTTTAATATCATGACACACCTCCTACTTCACCTGGTCAAGGAGATTAGCATTCTCGCTCCTGTGTTCCTGCACAACATGTTTCCCTTTGAGAGGTTCATGGGAGTCCTAAAGAAATATGTTCACAATCGTGCTTGGCCAGAAGGAAGCATCGCCAAGGGCTATGGAACAGAGGAGGTCATTGAGTTTTGTGTTGACTTTATTCCCGACCTTGACCTGGTTGGTGTTCCTGAATCACGACACGAGGGGAGACTAAGTGGAAAGGGGACACTAGGGAAAAAACATATATTGGTACGCAGGATAATTATTTTAATAAAGCACACTACACAGTTCTGCAAAACTCCTCCTTGGTGGATTCGTATATCGAGACACATAAAGAGTTGCTCTGATCCGAGTTTCCAGGGAAGTCTGAAGCTTAGATTACGCATCAGCACATGGAAACTTTCAGCGACTGGTTGCGAAAAGAATGTCAGGGTGATGAGAGTATTGATGAGCAACTGTATTTATTGGCTAGACAGCCATCGTGGCATATCCTCACATACAAAAGGTATGAGATAAATGAGAATATATTTTACACAATAGCCTAAGATAAAAGGAGCACCAACCAAAATAGTGGTATCCGCATAGATGCCACCGACCCTAATGGAAATAAGCAAACATATTATGGCCGCATAGAGGAGATATGGGAACTAAACTATGCACCTACTTTTAAGGTACCTTTGTTCAAGTGCCAATGGGTAAAGGCGACTGGAGGCGGGGTAGCAGTCGACAACTAGTATGGAATGACAATCGTGGACCTCAACAATATTGGGTACAAAGATGAACCATTCGTCCTTGCCAAAGATGTGAATCAGGTGTTTTATGTCAAGGACATGTCTACAAAACCGAAGAGAGAGAAAAACAACAACGACCCAATCTATGAGCCAAAGCGCCACATAGTTTTTTCAGGGAAAAGAAACATCGTCGGAATTGAAGACAAGTTAGACATATCAGAAGATTATGAAAAGGATGACCGAATTCCACCCTTCATAGTGAACAAAGATCCAAGCATCCAGCTAAATGATGAGGACACTCCATGGTTACGACGCGATCATAACCAAGTGATATACGTTAAGAAGAAGTTTACTACTGTGCCCGCTTGATATATTTAGTGATGTATTAGACCTATTATGTAATAATTATGACTTTAGATTTTTTTGTCGTGTTTTCATATTTTCTACGGTTTAAATGAATTTTCTGCTAGACGGTGGATTTCCCGTGGAGAATGTGTGATGAAAAACCAAATAATCAACGTTAATAAGATGTGAAAACTAATTTCCTGTCGAAAAGCAATAGTTTTAATGATTTTAATTAAGTAGTATATTTTTGCATGGTGCAAATTGTAATTATTATTTACACTATGTCAAATATTCATACAGTAAAACAAAAGAGTTTAGGTTACAATTTTTTATTGTGTATAATGATGCAAAACCAAGTCCAAGATTTTTTTTATAATTTTTTTGGTAATATTTTATTTATTAGGCAATTAATAACTCTATGCATTTTTATATAAAAGAAATATATAAAAAAGGAAAAAACTTATGAAAACCAGAGAAAGCCAACTGCAGACCACCTTTACTCCCAGGCCTAAAATGCCCTTTACTCCCGGGCCGTGGCTACACCCGGGATTAAAGGCGGGCTGCGAAAATGCAGCCCGCCAAAATGACCTTTACTCCTAGGCCGTGGAGACACCCGGGACTAAAGATCAGACCTTTAGTCCCTGTTCTAATCATCACCCAGGACTAATGGTGGGCTGCGTTTTCGCAGCCCGCCCAAATGACCTTTACTCCCGGGCCGTGGCTACACCCGGGACTAAAGATCAGACCTTTAGTCCTGGTTCTAATCATCACCTGGGACTAAAGGGTCTTTAGTCCTAGTTCGTAGCGGCAACCGAGACTAAAGGTCTTTCTTTATAAAACCTCTCTGTCTCCGCAAGCCTCATCTTCTCCACCAGATCGATCCAGCAGCGCCGCCGCCCCTAGGCCACCCTAGCCTCGCCTCACGCGCGCACGCTGTCACCGTCCGGCCAGCGCACGCCTCGTGTCGTCCTCGTCCCTGGCCCACCTCGCCCCAAGCAGTCTTCTCCAAGATCCGCAGTAGGCCACAGCTATGGCACGTCTCCAGGTTTGGCCCTGGTCTCCCTCTTCCTCTGCACTTCCCTTGATGATGCCGTAGTTGGTGTTTCGACGACGATGGAGATCGCCGGGCTAGGTTGGCGTGATGTGCCGTAGCTGTGGCGTGATGTGCCGTAGCTGTGGCGTGATGTTGTGAGATGATCAGTGATGTGTAATACGATTTTGCGCTGAGCCATCGAGCTCAGTGGAGCACGGGCGCGCCCGGTGTCTCGTCATTTCCTCCTTTTTGCACGATAGCTTATGATGACTAGTTAGAAAATTGTAGAAAATTTGTACTAGTTGAACTTGCGGGCCATGTTCATTTCAGCAAGCATGTTCTCTGCCAAGCGGTAACAGACGTCAAGGAGGAGCTTTGATTCTACGAGAGAGAGCGGCAACGGTCATGGAAGACCATGTTCCCTTCCTCGTAGAATCAGAGCTCTTCCGTGGCCAAGTACGGTGCCGTCCGGTGGAGAAATGCTCGCCGAGATGATCACGTAAGCAAGGTTAACTAGTACGGATGGCTATTTATTCACACGTCCTAATATCATCGCAGTAGTCTGTCAATCACCGTACCCAAACATAGTATATATATAAATATAAACGATAATCAATTGTTATGTGTGTACCCTCCTATTCTTCTATTAATTTGTGGAAATATCATGTGAATTACTTACCTACCATAGTAAAAGACGAGAACACAATGACCATGGCCACGGCCATGAAAAATGCCAACGACACAACACTAGCAACTTTCTCAGCAAGAAGAGTAGTGTTAAACGCTCTGGAAACCTTTAGACTTTGTCAGTTAAGATTTCCCCTTCAAACAAGCTAGGCACTTAAATAAGGCTTATGCTAGATTCTATCACTAGTACAGATACAGAAATGATTTTTACAAATGTTACTATCCTTGAGGTGGCATGTCTTGCAGGAGTTCATTTTATAGATATAGTTTTTATTTTTTATAGATATATCTGGTGGTGTAAAAGCTAGATGGCTGCCCTGAGAGACATGGATGAAGAAATGATGAATATTATCAACACCGGCACTCAATTTGCCGATGGTGTCCAGCAGGATGTAGATGACGGGAGTCAATACCTGGCTCTTGAAGATAACCAAGAAAATATTATGCAAGAAAATATAGGCGAGGTATATATATTTATATATATATATATTTGAATATTATATATATATATATATGAATATCTATCATCTATTATACGTAGCCATCTGGATCGACGACAACAACGGCGAAAAGCAAAAAAATTCGAGGCCCAAAAAAGCCATTGGAGGGGCGCTACATAATATCGGAATTCAATATTGAGATAGGCGAACCACTTGGTCCACACGCAAGGAAATTCGTGCAACACTATGGGTGCCTTGTAAGGGATAGACTTCCGATCAGTGCCCGTGAATGGAAGCAAAAGATCAACGAGCCTCATGTTAGTTTTGTCTCTGATCTTGATAAGAATTTAATTTGGGATGATATCCTTCAACATTTCACGTTGCAAGCGGATGATTATGATGCTATCAACGATGATGAATTGAAGGAACTAGTTTGAAATTGGGCTATGAAGAAGATGGCCACACTATTTCAGACTTAGAAGAAATCCCTATACACAAAATACGTCAAGAAGAATGTAACGCCTAATTTCAATACTAGTGGTCCGCTCACGAAGTTGAGGCCCTACTGGAATGATTTTATACAGTACAAGACATCGGAAGAGGGTGAGGAACAGGTGAGAAGGAACCAAGAGAATGCCTGACAGAAGGTATACCACCATGGCATAGGATCTGGTGGCTACGCGACTGCCATTCCCAAGTGGGAAAAAAATGGAAGTGGACATTCTTGCCAAGGGTATCACACCAGAATCACTCAATTGGCCCAAACGCGCGAAGAATTCATTTTTCGCTCATGGGAGAAGACTAGACCTAGAGACCGGGAAGCTGGTATCGATGCGGGACCCATAGGATACCCCGCAAGGGAGAGAGAAGATCTAATTCAACTAGGATTCTTCCCATGTAATCTTAGTAGTAGAACTATTAAGTAATCCTACTAGGAAATCTCATTATAAATCGACTAGGACTCTGGCTTTCTAACTATATAAAGGAGGGCAGGGCTCCTGAGAGAGACAACAATGGTACAACACAACATATCACGATCAATCCAACACAAAGGCTAGCGCCGACTGGACGTAAGGTTATTACTCGATCTACGATCGAGGGCCTGAACCAAGATAAATCGACTGTCTCTTGCGTTAACCATCGAGTTCAGCATATGCCGAAGCCCGAACATACTGCCTCGGGTACCCCCGTGGCAGGTTATCGGTGGTCAAACATCGACAGCTGGCGCGCCAGGTAGGGGCCTTCGGCGATTTTGCATCCAAGAGCTCGATGGACCTCGACAACATAATCTTCCCGACAGGATCAACTTTCATCTTCGGCTCATGGGTCTGCAAGGCAGGCAACAACGGCAAGCTCCAGGGCCATCTCTTCAAAGATCCAGATCATCATAAAGAATTTCCTATTTCAACAACTACGATGGATCAGCTCACCAGAAGATTCGCACAGCTCACAGTATCCGATTCAAATCAGATGTCATGGCCGCGCGTATCCGATTCGAATTCAAGTTCCAAGGCGAAGTGTTATCCGAGTGCTTTCAAGAAACCGAGTTCTTTTTTGGCAAAATTCCAGAGCACAACCCAAAACAACTCGGACTACCCTCAGAGTTCCTTCAAGAAGTCAAGTCCTTTTCCATTTGGGCTCGACAACATGGCAAAATCCTATCAGGGACAGTTCGAAAGATCCTTTAATCCAATGTTCGGAATACCACTGATAGGAGCCCAGGAGGGTCTTGTGCTAACGATAACATCGCAAGACTGTATCATCCACTGGCCAGGTTCCGTTCCTGAAGATAGTGGAACCCAACTAGTCGGCACAACAACAACAGCTATTCTACCTTACCAAGAAGGAGACTCGATCTACAACATCGAGGCATCCACTAAAGTTATCAGCGACTCCGACAGCATGAAAACTAACGCCAATAACAGAACGGCTCACACACGAGAAGTGCTCATGGTTTGACGTCCTCGGTCACCATTAAATCCCCCGGAAGCACCGATGTGAGGTCATCAGATGAATCAGAATCCAACATATCACCCTTTGCCTAGGGCTACGATGGAGAAACCGAGTCAGAAACAAGCTAGAGAAAGAAAAAACAAGTTGAAGCAAGGGCACCAACACCGTGCTAGGCAGCGCAGGGAAGCTTGGATCAGATATGAGTCAGAGTTGGCTGAGTACGACAAAAGAAAATCGCAACGAGAAGTCCAAGGAAGACGCACAGCAAATACGCCTTACGATAAGATTCGAGAAGCATTAGAAGAACTCGGAGCAACTTCACACCCCGGTGAGAAGTATGAACAGCTCCAGAACTTGCTCCATTCGACGATCCTGAGAACGCATGAAGAGAGAGCTCGATCAAGACTACCCACCAGATCAACAACCCATCGGCAAGAAGATCAAAATCAAAGGAAATCTGCTTTTGAAAGACTTGGGCCGGGTGGAAGCCATGACGGAGGAAGTAGGAAGGAACATAATCAAGGCCACCAATTTGAACAACCAAGGAAGACCAGAAGTAGGGTGCCTACCTAGAAAACCTCACAAGATTATTCCCATCAAAACGACAGTTGGCCAGAAGAAGGTGTCGAATCCAAATTCAAAGAAACCAGGACACGACAGGTTCCCCTGTTTCACGAACAGGCTTGCATTGGTACGATTACCTCACAAATTCAAACCGTCTAACCACTCCAAGTATGATGGCAAAACTGAACCAAGGCAATGGCTCAGAATATGTTCACAATCAATTGAACTAGCCAGAGGAGACGACGATATCAAAACCCTGTTCTTTCCCATGGCACTAGAAGCCATGCCCCTCCAATGGTTCGACAAACTAAATCCAGGATCTATCAGAAATTGGGAGGATTTGCAAAGAGCTTTTTGTGAGAATTTTGCAGGAATCATTACACACCCAATCACTCATGCAGAACTGAAAGGACTCAAGCAAAAGGGAGGTGAAAGCCTCAGAAATTACTATCGACGATTTGGCGAACTACGAGCTCAAGTGCATGACATAACCAAACGAGAAGTAATTGAAGCTTTCTCTCACGGAATCATGGCTAGGTGGCAATTTCAAGACTTCTACAAGGAAAATCCAAAAAACAACAAAGAATTCAGACGAACAGTAGAAAAGATGATTACCGCAGAAGAAAAAACACGAGAGAGGTTCCCGGACAGAAGCAACCAGGACAACTCGGACAGGCAAAATCACCGAAATAGCAGACATCAAGAAAGAAAACGTAGACCAGACAATACTGTGGCAATGGCCGACAAATTAAAGAAGTTTTCCAAACCTAGAAGATACGATGACATTGAAAACATACGTTGCCCATTGCACCCTAATGGGAGGCACACCATCAGAAATTGCTACACTTTCAATGATCGATACACAAGAAAAGATAGTAAGGAAAACACCAAAGAGGACAATCAGAAAAGAGATGAAGACAACCATGAGGACAAAGGATTCCAAAAACCCAGGGGAACGGTGGCAGTGATCTTCTCCGGGGCTCCGGATTGCAGAAGCAAACATCAAGAAAAACTAGCACTACGGACCATTATGACAGCAGAACCGGCTACACCAAGATACCTCAATTGGTCATAGTATCCTATCCAATTTACCAGAGAAGACCAATGGACTAGCGTGGGAAACGCAGGCCATTATCCACTGGTTCTAGATCCAACTATTGCTGGTATGACCGTCACCAAAGTACTACTCGATGGAGGAGCTGGACTCAACATCATCTTCTCAGAAACTCTAAGGAAAATGGGACTACAACTCGCCGGGATGATCACGCCAACAAGCACATCTTTTTACAGAATAATACCCGGCAAAGCAGCCGTGCCACTCGGACAAATTACTTTACCCGTTACTTTTGGAACGCCTTCAAACTACCGAACAGAGTTTATCAAATTTGAGGTCGCTGACTTCGATTTGTCATATCATGCAATCCTCGGACGTCCAGCACTGGCCAAATTCATGGCAATACCACATTATCCGTACTTACTGCTTAAGATGCCAGGACCCAACGGTATCCTTTCTCTTCGAAGCGATTTGAAGCGTGCTTTTGACTGCGACGTTCAGGCGATCCAAATTGCAGCTAAGGCACAAGCCGACAATGGAAGAAAAGAAATAGCCGCAATCGCTGCAGAGACAAGCCAAGAAGAATTAGAAATACCGGCTAAAAAGCCCAGCATCATCGCACCACCAAAAGAAGCCGACATCAAGCAAATCGACTTAGGCACAGGCGACACCTCCAAGACAGCAACCATCAGTGCTCACCTCTCGACAAAATAGGAACTCGCGCTCACCAACTTTCTTCGGGACAACAAAGATATCTTCGCCTGGAAGCCGGCCGACATACCAGGAGTCCCAAGGGAGTTGGCTGAGCATAGAATTGATGTTAATGAAAGCTCCAAGCCTGTAAAGCAACGGCTACGACGATTCTCACCCGATAAAAAGGCAGCAATTAAAAAGGAAATAACAAAACTGATGACAGCCGGATTCATCAGGGAAATCCTTCATCCAGACTGGCTAGCAAACCCGGTCCTTGTACAGAAGAAAAACACGGACGAGTGGCGCATGTGCGTCGACTACACAGATCTCAACAAACATTGCCCAAAAGATCCGTTCGGGCTACCACGTATTGACCAGATAGTTGACTCAACAGCAGGATCTGCACTATTATCTTTTCTCGATTGCTATTCAGGGTATCACCAGATCGCACTAAAAGAACAAGACCAGAGCAAGACATCTTTCATCACCCTGTTTGGTGCCTACTGCTACAAGACCATGTCGTTTGGACTAAAGAACGCTGGCGCCACGTACCAAAGAGCTATCCAAACTTGCCTTGGGAATCAAATCGGTGAAAATGTGGAGGCATACGTGGACGATGTAGTGGTAAAAACAAAGAACCCAGACACCCTGATTGAAGATTTAAAGCAAACCTTCGAAAACTTGAAGAGATGGAGATGGAAATTGAACCCAAACAAATGTGTATTTGGAGTTCCCTCAGGACAACTACTCAGATTTTTGGTCAGTCAGCGCGGGATCGAAGCCAATACCAAACAAATTCGAGCTATAACAGAAATGGGCCCACCAAGAAGTGTCAAAGATGTGCAAAAACTAACAGGATGCATGGCGGCCCTCAACCGCTTCATATCAAGACTCGGCGAAAAGGGGTTACCTTTCTTTCAACTACTAAAGAAGACAGACAAGTTCGAGTGGACACTAGATGGCCAACGAAGCTTTCAAAAAACTTAAAGAATACCTCACCTCGTCGCCTGTCCTGACCCCTCCAAAGAAAGATGAAGATATGATGCTATATATTGCGGCGACTCCTACCGTAATCAGCACGACAATAGTCATAGAAAGAGAAGAACAAGGGCACGTGTATAAAGTGCAACGTCCCGTATACTACATCAGCGAAGTACTGTCAGAATCCAAAATCCGGTACCCGCATGTACAAAAACTACTCTACGCTCTACTCATCACCTCATGCAAGCTTCGCCACTATTTTGAAAGCCACAAGATTACCGTGGTGACAGATTTTCCACTTGGAGACATCCTACACAATAAAGATGCCACGGGGCGCATATCCAAGTGGGCAGTTGAAATCGGAGCTCTTGACATCGATTTCACCCCACGGAAAGCAATCAAATCTCAAGCCCTCGCCGATTTTGTGGCCGAATGGACAGAGATTCAACAGCCTTTATCAGATACAATCCTTGACCACTGGAAGATGTACTTTGACGGATCACTCAAACTAGGCGGAGCCAGTGCAGGCGTTCTCCTCATTTCTCCAGAAGGAAAGCAACTCAAGTACGTCCTTCAAATATTATGGCAAGCTACAAATAACGAAGCAGAATATGAAGCCCTCATCCACGGGTTACGAGTGGCAATTACTCTCGGAATAAAGAGATTACTCGTATACGGCGATTCAGCAGTAGTCATCAACCAAGTCAACAAAGATTGGGATTGCACCAAAGAAAACATGAGTGCTTACTGTGCTGAAATACGGAAACTCGAAAAACATTTTCAAGGATTAGAAATTCTACACGTCCTGCGCGATTCCAACATTGCAGCAGATGTCCTCGCCAAGCTCGGATCAGATAGAGCGAAGGTTCCACCCGGCGTATTCATAGAAGAGCTATCAGTTCCCTCTATCAAACAATCCGGTGAAACAACCCATGAAATTCAGGCTAAAGGCGTTCAGATCTTGGTAATCAACACTTCATGGAGCCAAGTTTTCATCGACTACATCAAAGAAAATAAATTGCAAGCAGATAAAGCAGAAGCCACCCAAGTTGTTCGTAGAAGCAAAAACTACGTTCTAGTAGGAGATAGACTTTACAGAAGAGCAGCATCATTAGGAGTACTCCTAAAATGTGTCTCATTTGAAGAAGGAAAAGAGATCCTAGACGAAATACACTCAGGTTGCTGTGGAAATCATGCCGCTTCAAGAACACTAGTTGGCAAAGCATTTCGTACCGGATTCTACTGGTCGACCGCTTTGAAAGACACAGAAGAACTTGTCAGAAAATGCAAAGGTTGCCAAATGTTTGCAAGACAAGCCCATATGCCAGCTCACAATCTTATCTACATCCCACCCGCTTGGCCTTTTTCCTGCTGGGGGCTGGATCAAGTAGGACCCCTGAAGAAAGCAAAAGGCGGTTTCGAGTACATCTTTGTAGCAATCGACAAGTTCACCAAGTGGATTGAATACAAACCACTCGTGAAATACAGCGCAACCAAAGCAGTCGAGTTCATCCAAGACATTATGCATCGCTTCGGCATGCCCAATTGAATCATCACAGATCTAGGCTCCCCCTTCATAGCTACAGAATTCAAGAGCTGGGCACAAGACTGTGGTTTCAGTATAGACTATGCGTCTGTTGCACATCCAGAAGCCAACGGACAAGTAGAAAGGGCTAATGGACTCATACTAGCCGGATTAAAACCAAGGTTATACGAAGAACTAGTGGACTATGGATCCAAATGGATCGAAGAATTACCAAAAGTAGTATGGGGGCTACGAACTCAAATAAGCAGAGCAATAGTCTACTCACCCTTCTTCCTAGTTTACGGGTCAGAGGCCGTACTGTCCGCCAACTTGATCTGGACATCACCAAAGATAGAACAATACGATGAAGGAGAAGCAGAACACACAAGAAGATTAGAACTCGACAGCTCAGAAGAAGTCAGAGTAAACGCTACCCTCTAATCAGCCAGATACCTACAAGGTTTAAGACAGCACTACAACAAGAGTACCCAACCTCGATCGCTACAAGTCGGAGACTTAGTGCTAAGAAGGATACAAAAGACTGACGGACGACATAAGCTACTCAGTCCATGGGAAGGTCCGTTCATCGTCACAAAAGTCATCGGACCAGGCACATACAAGTTAATAACCGAAGATGGAAAAGAAGTCAGCAATACATGGCACATCAGCCAGCTAAGAAGATTCTATGCGTAAAAACAACTCAACAAAAAACAGATATGCAAGCCACAAGGGACCAACGTTCACAATCGATGAAAGACAATACTCTTCAACAACATATGTATTAATGATCAATAAAGATGATATTCATCCACAGCACATCTTGTCATGACTTCCAACAAGTTCTTTTCACGAAACAAAAAAGCAAAATGGCTGAAAACATGCCTGAGCATCCCGGCCGAGAGCAAAATAGCTGAAAAAACGCTTGAGCCCGCCGATGAGGGTAGCTAAAAGCTAACTGTAACACCCCGGTGTTAAGCCTACATTTAGGCACTGCAAATCATGCATAGCATGCATCATAAAGCATATTAATCATACATGCCTAATCATGTAAATAACAACTGAAACACTGTTTCAAAACATATGAAACATGCTCGTGAAACATGAATGTTGCATATACTTGTTTAGAATTGTGTTTGCCCGAATTTCTTGCTAGATTAGTAAAACATGGTTGGCTACTATTGTAAATCATCTAGCAATGTTTAGTTCAATTTTTGGAGCAATGTTTGTATTCAAATTAATTCAAAATTTGGCTTCAAAAATAAATTCCCAAAATTAGGGTTTGGAGTCAAACATTGACTTTGATTTGATAATTCAAAATCTAGAAAGAATTTAGCTTTGGTCATAAAAGCAAAGTTGTAGAGAATTAAATTCTAAGCAACTTTCATTTTTGGGACATTTTCAAAAGATGTCATTTTCTTGCTCAAAGTGATATTTGAAAACTGGTAATTGAAAAATTATTGAAAAATAAAAATGGAAAAGGGCTTTTCTCAGTCGCGGGCCGCCGCCTCGTATCTGGCCCGCCAAGCCGAAGCCGGCCCGGCCTGCCTCCGTGCCTGTCGCCCGCTCACCCGCCTTCGCCTCGGCCCAGCTTGCTCGCCGTGGCCCAGTTCACCCGCGCGCCGTGCCCGACCGCGTCAGGCACGCCGCGCCGCATGGCGAGCGCATGCCGGTGACGCCGGCCGGGTGGCGTCCCATGGCCCCCGCAAGCACGCGTGCCGCGCCGATATCACGCCACCGCAGCTCCGCATTCAGGCTGTCCGAGCGCAGCATTCCGCACTCAGCCAGCCACAGCAGCTCCTTCCGCGCGCAGTGAGCTTCGCCACCGAGCGCCGCAGTCGCTCCGCCGGCGATTTGCTCCTCCTCCCGCGTCTCATTCCCTGATTCCTCCTGCCGGCAGCTCCGCCTCGTCAAGCCCTTTCGGTTGTGCCCGTGTGTGGCTGCCGTAGACGAGGTGAGAAGCCGTGGTGGCCGTTTTCTTCCCCGCTCGGCCATGGCCAAGCTCGTCGGAGCTCGTGCCCGTGCCGGTGAACCGCTCCACCTCGGTCTTCCTTCTCTCACGCATCAGCACCGCTCTGCCCCCGTGACCCTTGTGCGCGCCTTCCCGTGGTTTGCCGTGGCCGGGAAGCGCCCGCCCGCGGGTACGCCGCGCCGCCGTGGTGCCTGGTCGCCGGCGTAGGCGTGTCCCCTTCGCTCGGCTATTGCTGGGCCAGGTTGGCCGTGGGCCGAGCCCCGAGCCAGGCTTGGGCTGCGCTGTGGCCATGGGCCAGCGGTTTCCCACGGGCCGGCCCAGCATTGTTTAAATGATTTGTTTTCATTTATTCTTTATTATTTGAAATCTGAAATGGTTTGAAAAATGTTTGGGTGCTCAAATTTGATCCAAATTTGTTGAAACAAATTTTGCTAGGTTCCTTATCATCAGATCTACTTGGAAAAATTATTGCATGTCATTTTTGGGATACATTTTCGTAGGATTTTATTTAATCATGTATATTGCTGATAACTTGAAAAATATGTAGAAAAATCTATAGGCTTCAGGAAAATATGATTTCAAGTTTGTTAATCTTCTTATGTCATTTACTTCCTAGGAAAAATATGTTTCATGCATGTACTATGGGAAAAGTTTTAGGTGTAGTTCAAGTACCTTTAATGGCTGATTTTTGTTATTTTTGCAAGAGAGCAAACTTTGTATAAAACATGCATGTGATAATTTTTGGACAGTCATTATATGCTATGAAGAACCTAGGAAAAATATTAATTCTGTTGTTTGACACTTTTCATAGTACAAAGTAATTTCATGCTCATTTTTATGCTATAGCTTGTCATTTTTGTGTAGGATAGTTTACTTATCCAAATGCCATGAAATTTTTATGGTAGTTTGTTTAGGATAGTATTATGCTACTGTAATTTTCTCAGATTTTTAGGAGCATTAGAAATATATGTTGCTATTCAAACCTATTATTAATTAGGGTTTAAGCAAGTGTTGCTTTAAGTATAATTAAAAAATTAGTAAAGCTTTGGTGTATCTTTGAAGCATTTCATAAGATATGTTGACTTAACATATTAGAAGTAGAAGAGAATGCAGTAGATGACATGTGCTTGTAGTATAGTTTCTTGGATGATGTTGACTACCTTGCATTTCGACATATCCATTGCATTCATCTTCTTCGATGCACCGTGTGCATAATCACTTACGCGCATTGCATCATACAGGATCGCAAACCGAGAATCCAGTCGTCATACCCAAGGAGCCTGAGGAGCAGCTCGAGGTGCAGCAGCAGGAAGTGCCAGAAGCCGACGAGGAGGACGTTGAGGAACTTCCGGAGTGCCCCGATCACCGTCCGAGCTCCTTCGAGAGAGGCAAGCCCCGGAGCATTTTCTCCCGGTTTGCAATCATTTAATTAAATGCTTTACTTTAATTGATGCATTACGTTCAGGAGTTGTTTGCAACCGTTGCTGCATTATACCTTGTTTACCTTTGTTATACTATATCCTTGTTACCCTGGTATCCGCAGTCGAGTCATTGCTTAGCTGGCTTAGACCGGTAGAAGTCGAGTGATTTCCTGTCACCTGCGAGCTATAGGTGGTTACCTAGATCTGCTTGGATGACTATGAAGTCATGGTATAACTAAGTGTTAAATGAAATTGAGACCGGACGGAGACTTGCAGAGTTTCGGACTGTAGTGTTTTCCGTCTGTGTCGATTAAGGACCGACCGTTGTTGGGCCTCGAGTCATGTTGAACGCATGCCTTACATTTAGCTGGCCGGATAAAGTACCTTCCGACCGCGAAGCTAGGAGATTTTTCGGGCCGAGTAGATTGCCCGCAACGCACTGTGCCGGAGCAGGTGTGGTAGGACACGGGGGCGGGATGATAAGACCAAAGTGCAGTCGGTCGGCCCCCGGGTACATGTGGTTCCTAGCAAACTCAAGATTTCCTGGAAAGTTGACTCGGTGATCAATATCTCACTTTAGCGGGTGAGTGAGGTTTGTGTAAGGAATAAATCACCAGCTGGTTAGGAATCGATTCGAATCGCCATCGCTCCTGGATAGTGAGCACTTGACTTGAGTTACTTCATCGTAGTAAATGTTTATGGAACACTTGGACAGTTTTAATGAATATGACAGTATGGAAGTTATTTAATGATCGTTGGTTATCATTATCTGCTTAATCACATGTTTACTCTAGTATAGGTGCAAATCTAGTCGACAGGTTAATAATAATTAACTTGGCAAAAATGCTTTTCTAAAGGTTCTCAGAATGCTAAAAATGCTTCTTTTTGCAAATGAGTCAGCTACCCTACTATAAAGCCCTTCATAATCCTTGGTGTCATTTATTTTTGGTTATATCGGGTAAGTCTAGCTGAGTACCTTCTCGTACTCAGGGTTTTATTCCCACTTATTGCAGATGGGCAGATGTATTACGGCTACTGTATCAACTGTCTTTATCCTGCGATGGGTGATGCTTAGGACCATGGGCATGGTCATTCCTTACGTCTCATCTGATGCTTTTGTTGGAGATGATCATTCGCTGGCACTATATTTAAACTCCGCGTGAGTGTGTGTGTGGTTTGAACAAATGACTTCCGCTACTTTTATTCGAACTGGTTTATAATAACTATGTTTAAACTCTGATGTATCTGTGATGCGAACTTTTATGTAATTTGTGATGGTGACTGCTAAACTTATTACGATCATGGCTGGGACACGAGTTGGTTTGAAATCCTTCGTGATTTCACGGACTACCGGGTTATACGGGCTTAAGTTTGTTCAATCGTCTGCTCTGGTGGATGATTTTCTTACTTAATTTTGTATAATTGGTCGGTTCTGTTACAGCTGGTATCAGAGCATGGTTTAGCATGTTACTATTCACAAGTGTATTTAAAACAAAAAGGCATTTGGAAAACATGATTTTAAAACTATAAAGTGTGCCAGTGATCATATTCTTTATGCCCAGTTAAGGACTTTAGGTGGCTTAATTAAGTACTGACTTGGGGTTCTTGCATCATATTTCTCTTTCGTCGCTCATACGACGTGCTATTGTATGAGTGCCACTTGTTTGAGTGGTAATGAATGGATCATTTGCCTCTACGCGTCGGTAAGTGTGAGTTGTGAGAGCATGATCGGATACACCGCCGATCTAGGGTGAATGCTTATATGATACTAGAGTAATTACATGTTCTACGCATATTTTACAAAGGTATCTCATGTATGGGTCTTCCGTTTGTTGAGGCGATGCCGTCAGTAGGACGATGGTTCGGGTAGTTACTACCGTTGTACATGTATCTGGAGATTCGTGTAGAGTGTGTAGATAAAACTTTACTGCTTTTATGCATTCATTGGAAATTTGGGCTGAAATGAATCTTCTGTAGGTACATAACAACGCTATCGTGTAGAACGTATTAGCTACGTATTGAGAGATCGTTGTATGCCACCGAATTCGTCGTTAGAAATTATTTATTTCCTAAGTTTGTGAGAACGTACGACACATACATACATCATGTTACTTGTGCATCTCATTCATCTCATGCATTCCTCCCCTTATAAATTGATTATCTCATTTTGATAAAAGATGTATCACCAAAAATATGTTTCCCCGAGGTAATAAAAGAACTTTTGCTACAGATGGCCCGCACAAAGCAGACCGTCCGTAAGTCCACCGGAGGAAGAGCATCTCGACGTCCGTTGGCCCTGAGGGAGCACCGCACCACGGACACCTTCTTGAGCGAGTTTGGCATGCCGACCTTGCTTTGGAGAGTGCTCCATGATGTGGGGTACCCAGAGGGTCAAGAGCCGGTGTACTCATGGAATGAGAGCCAGTTAGCAGAGGATGGACTTGCAGTGGTGGAGATCACGGTTCCTGCTCTCGGTGATGCTCCAGATTGGGATGGTTGGCATTTGGAGTTTGAGGGTCGCACTCCAGCTGAGGGTGCAGAGGGAGCAGCCTTCCATGTCATCAGGGACATTATGAGCCGATTTCCTAGTGAGCTTGCAGCAGCTCTGGCTGGTACTTTTCCTAGGGATGATCCTCGTGATGCCATTTGGGTTCAGCCTCAAGGAAGTGCGTTAGTCAGAGGTCCAGCTGAAGGACGAGCTAGCGACAACCAGGCAATGAGTGCTATGTTCACCGCCATCAGAGCGTATGAAGGTCTCGAGAGTACCTACTGGACTTTGACTGGTTTGCGTAGTGAGGATAAGCTAAAAGGGAAGAAGCAGAAGAAGAGACAGGCACGTGCTATAGCTAGCTTGCAGGAGCAGTTGGCTGATATGAACTTACAGAGAGATCAGGCGGTTGAGAGAGGTGATAGAGCTATGCAGCAAGTGCATACGTTGACTAAAGCCAACAACAATGCAGACCGTATGATTGGACAGCTGGTTCAGGAAAGGAATGAAGCCTGGAACGCAAGAAACCTTCTGCTGCAGAGGGTCGATGAGCTAGAGGAATACAACGGCTACTTGCACGAGGAGTTTCACGCGCTCTACAATGGGGTTGGCCCATATGCTCCACCAGTCGCCGCTGGCATGGACGTTGACAACGACAACGAGGACGAGCCTGCAGTTTCACCTGGGGGCGATGGTGACGTCTCCGATCCTGATGATGGCCCTGAGGAGTAGGCTAGTTGCCTTGCGCTAGTATCTAGGTCTTGTCGCGATGGCATTTCTTTTGTTGGCATGTAATCTATCGTATGTTGCTTCGAACGTATGAGACTTGGCATGTGGTTGGAACTTGATTTTCGAATGCGATATCTGAACGCATAAAAAGTCCAGTGTATGTATGCTGGCAATGTGATTGTATGGACGCAATGTTTGCCGTTGAAGTAATTCGATTAAGTGTTGTTGTTTTAATTGGGATGCGATTGTTGTGCCTCTGTTTTATTGTATGAGTTTATTCTCTCCAGTAAATTCAGTACGGCATAAATTTTTTCTTCACTCGCAATTATTACAGCTTCACTCAATCGTTACTTGTTGCTGAAATATGTAGATGACAAACACTCGCCGAACCACGTATGAGACCGCTGAGCCCGGTGCCAACGGTGCGGGGACCGGTGGTGGTGGTGGTGGTGGAAACCACGGCAACAACAATGAATCTCCCCATGAACCGCATTTGCCACCTCCTCCCCCATTTACCCCCGAGATGTTCCTCGCACAGCTGCTCGGGAGTCAGCGCAACGCGGAACAATCCTAGAAGAACATGGAGGATCTTCTTCGAACCATCGCCAACAACGTTCAACATGGTAACAATCAAGGTGGTGGCATAGGAGTGAACCAATATAGCAGCTTCAAAGATTTCATGGACACCAGGCCGCCAGTATTCAAGGAAGCAATAGAGCCACTCGATGCTGAGGAATGGATCAACACGATGGAAGATAAATTCCGTGTGTTGAGGATGACTGAGGTTCTAAAAACAGAGTATGCTGCACTTCAATTGCAAGGACCAGTAGGAATGTGGTGGAAGCACCATCGCACCACCTTCCCTCCAAATGCTCAGATTTCTTGGAGAGAGTTTGCTGAGGCCTTCCGTGGAGTCTATATTCCACCCGGGTTGACCGAAATGAAGTTGGGAGAGTTTCTGGCGTTGAACCAGGGCACCAAGACCGTGACGCAATACCTGCATGCCTTCAACAACTTGTGTCGCTATGCTCCCAACATGGTTGACACAGATGCTAAAAGAATAGCCAGTTTTAAGAGGGGTCTCAATCCAAAAATGATGAAGCATGTTGGTACCAACAACCGCGTCAGATTCAATGACTTCATCAGCGACTGTCTGAAGCAGGAGAAGAATAACAACGCCAGCACCGTAGCCAAGACACGCAAGAGAGCCTTTGAAGGTGGGCCGTCTCAAGCTAGAGCACCTATGGGAGGTCGTCCTCCATATCGCCCATCGGCACCTGGCGCTAGATTCAGGCCACCTCAGCCAAGAAGTCAGAATTTCCGTGGACCTCAAAAGCCATACAAGATGGCAGTACAGCCCAACAAAGCAGCCGCAACTGCGGTACAAGGCAGTTCCAAGGGAGCTGTGGGATCTGCCGGGACAGTAAGAGGACCCTGCTATAACTGTGATCAACCCGGCCATTTCTCGAGGTTTTTTACGTACCCGCCTAAGAAGAAGCAGCAGACTTATAATGCTAGAGTGCATAGTACGACAGTGGATGAAATTCTAGAGGGAGAGCCCATCACTGCTGGTAAGTTTCCTGTCAACGAAAACCCTGCAGTTGTTCTATTTGATTCTAGATCATCACATTCTTTTATGAGTCAAGCATTTGCACAGAAACATGGACAACTATGCACAGAATTAGGTTATGGGTACCGTTTAAGTTCAGCAGGGGCTGATGTTTTGACCAACCAGATGGTTCGAGGGGCAACCCTTGAATTAGGTAGCAGGAAGTTCCGAGTGAACTTGATAGTTATGCCTGGGTTAGTCTTGGATGTCATTATAGGGATGAATTGGATGAAGGATTGGGGAGCAGTCATAGATACTGGAAGTCGAGTACTTACCCTTAAGGATCCCCTGGGTGAGGGTACTTTCCAAGTACCATTGCCTCGGAGAACAGATCTGATAAGTGTTACATGTGCTACGACAGTCATTCCTATTCATCAGATTCCGGTAGTGTGTGAATTTCCGGATGTATTCCCAGATGAGCTACCTGGTCTTCCGCCAGATAGGGAGATTGAGTTTGGAATTGAGCTAGTCCCCGGAGCAGCTCCGATTTCAAGGAGGCCCTATCGGATGCCTCCAGATGAGTTAGCTGAGCTGAAGAAGCAATTAGAAGATTTATCAAAAAAGGGGTTTATTCGGCCAAGCAAGTCTGAATGGGGATGTCCCGCTTTGTTTGTGAAGAAGAAGAAAGAGGGCACGTTGAGAATGTGCGTAGATTATAGGCCACTCAATGCTGTGACCATCAAGAATAAATATCCCTTGCCACATATTGATGTTCTGTTTGACCAATTATCCAAGGCCAAGGTGTTCTCAAAAATAGATTTGAGATCCAGTTATCATTATATCAAGATTAGGCCATAGGATATACCGAAAACTGCATTTTCCATCAGATACGGGTTGTATGAGTATCTTGTCATGTCTTTTGGCTTGACAAATGCTCCTGCATACTTTATGTTTTTGATGAATACAGTTTTAATGCCAGAATTGGATAAGTTTGTGGTGGTGTTCATCGATGACATTCTGGTGTACTCCGAGAACGAGAAAGATCATGAAGAGCATCTGAGAACTGTCTTGACCAGACTTAGAGATCATCAATTGTATGCTAAGTTTAGCAAATGCGAATTCTGGTTGAAGGAAGTTCCTTTCCTTGGTCACATTCTGTCAGAGAATGGAGTTTCAGTCGATCCAAGTAAGGTGCAAGAAGTTATGAATTGGAAAGCACCGACCACAGTTCCTGAGATTAGAAGTTTCTTAGGACTAGCCGGTTATTACCGTCGCTTTATACCAGATTTCTCGAAGATCGCCAAACCGATGACAAGCCTCCTACAGAAGGATCACAAGTTTGTGTGGACAGAGGAGTGTGAAGCAGCTTTCCACACTTTGCGGAAACTGTTGACCACTGCTCCTGTTCTAGCACAACCAGATATCGAGAAACCATTTGATGTGTTTTGCGACGCATCGAAGACTGGATTGGGTTGTGTTCTTATGCAAGAAAGGAGAGTCATAGCTTATGCATCACGTCAATTGAGAAAGCACGAGGTCCACTATCCAACACATGATCTTGAACTTGCTGCAGTTGTGCACGCCCTAAAAATTTGGAGACATTATCTACTTGGTAATGTGTGCAATATTTTCACGGATCACAAGAGTCTTAAGTATATCTTTACCCAACCAGAGCTAAACATGAGACAACGCAGATGGTAGGAATTGATAAAGGATTACAACTTGAATGTGCAATATCATCCTGGTAAAGCCAATGTAGTGGCAGATGCTTTGAGCAGAAAGTCACATTATTTAAATGTGCAGCCATTACTTGAAGATGGGTTCGATCTAATGCATCCTGCTGTGTTACATAGTATTCAGATTAGTTGCTCTTTGGAGAGTAAGATAATAGAAGGCCAGAAAACCGACAAGGGAATATTCCATATCAAAGAGAAAATAAAAGAAAAGCCGTCTCAACACTTTAAAGTGGATGAACAGGGCGTGTTGTGGTTTGACAATCGTCTTGTGGTTCCCAAGGATCAAGAGCTTAGGAATAAACTCATGGATGAAGCTCACCTTTCTAAGCTATCTATCCATCCCGGAAGTAGTAAGATGTATCAAGAACTAAGATCTCGCTATTGGTGGACCAAAATGAAGAAAGAAATTACAGCATATGTTGTCAGATGTGACACATGTTGTCGAGTGAAAGCAATTCACATGAAACCTGCCGGTATGTTGCAACCCTTATCAGTCCCTAGTT
Source organism: Miscanthus floridulus (assembly GCF_019320115.1). Lineage (NCBI taxonomy): Eukaryota > Viridiplantae > Streptophyta > Magnoliopsida > Poales > Poaceae > Miscanthus > Miscanthus floridulus. Next base: position 16,474,248 of record NC_089597.1, read on the forward strand.
GGAAGTGGGACGATATAAGTATGGATTTTATCACGGGTTTGCCCACTACTCAAAAAGGACATGTTTCGATTTGGGTAATTGTGGACCGTCTTACCAAGACCGCTCATTTCTTGCCTGTCAAAACAGATTATCGACCACCTCAATATGCCGAGAAGTATATCACAGAAATTGTGAGGTTGCATGGTATACCAAAGACCATAGTATCTGATAGAGGCTCACAGTTCACGGCCCACTTTTGGGAACATTTACACAAAGGCTTGGGAACTAGTTTGATTCGCAGTACCGCTTATCATCCTCAGACAAATGGTCAGACTGAACGAGTAAATGCTGTTTTGGAGGATATGTTAAGAGCCTGTGTATTGTCTTCCAAGGGATCATGGGAGTCATGGTTACCGTTAGCTGAGTTCTCTTATAATAATAGTTGTCAAGAAAGCATCAAGATGGCCCCATTCGAAGCTTTATATGGCAGAAAATGTAGAACACCATTGAATTGGATCGAGCCTGGTGATAGAAGGTATTATGGCATTGACTTTGTAGAAGAAGCCGAGAAGAAAGTTCATATTATTCAGCAGAATATGAAAGCGGCCCAATCATGTCAGAAAAGCTATGCAGACAGAAGAAGGAGACCCCTTATGTTTGAAGTTGGTGACTATGTTTATCTGAAAGTCACGCCAATGAAGAAGAAAAGGTTTGGAATCCGAAGAAAGCTTGCCGCGAGATTCATAGGACCATACAAGATCTTGGAACGAAGAGGTCCGGTAGCCTACAAGTTAGAGTTACCTGAAACAATGAGTACCGTTTTCCCAGTTTTCCATGTATCACATCTCAAGAAATGTTTGCGTGTTCCGGAGGAAAGAATAGAACCTCGAGGTATTCGACTCAAATCAGATTTGGTGTATCGTGAACAACCAGTCTGAGTGTTAGACACGAAGGAACGTGCTACTCAGAATAGTGTGGTGAAAACATACAAGATATAGTGGGATCATCATGATGAGGGAGATGCAACTTGGGAAACAGGAGAGTATCTACAAAAAGCTTATGAAGAATTTTATAACAAATGGTTCGTAACCCAAATCTCGGGACGAGATTTTTATAAGGGGGGAGGGCTGTAACACCCCGGTGTTAAGCCTACATTTAGGCACTGCAAATCATGCATAGCATGCATCATAAAGCATATTAATCATACATGCCTAATCATGTAAATAACAACTGAAACATTGTTTCAAAACATATGAAACATGCTCGTGAAACATGAATGTTGCATATACTTGTTTAGAATTGTGTTTGCCCGAATTTCTTGCTAGATTAGTAAAACATGGTTGGCTACTATTGTAAATCATCTAGCAATGTTTAGTTCAATTTTTGGAGCAATGTTTGTATTCAAATTAATTCAAAATTTGGCTTCAAAAATAAATTCCCAAAATTAGGGTTTGGAGTCAAACATTGACTTTGATTTGATAATTCAAAATCTAGAAAGAATTTAGCTTTGGTCATAAAAGCAAAGTTGTAGAGAATTAAATTCTAAGCAACTTTCATTTTTGGGACATTTTCAAAAGATGCCATTTTCTTGCTCAAAGTGATATTTGAAAACTGGTGATTGAAAAATTCTTGAAAAATAAAAATGGAAAAGGGCTTTTCTCAGTCGCGGGCCGCCGCCTCGTTTCTGGCCCGCCAGCCGAAGCCGGCCCGGCCTGCCTCCGCGCCCGCCGCCCGCTCACCCGCCTTCGCCTCGGCCCAGCTTGCTCGCCGTGGCCCAGTCCACCCGCGCGCTGTCTTCTCCTCCCGCGCGCCGCGCCCGACCGCGTCAGGCACGCCGCGCCGCGTGGCGAGCGCATGCCGGTGACGCCGGCCGGGTGGCGTCCCATGGCCCCCGCAAGCACGCGCGCCGCGCCGATATCACGCCACCGCAGCTCTGCATTCAGGCTGTCCGAGCGCAGCATTCCGCACTCAGCCAGCCGCAGCAGCTCCTTCCGCGCGCAGTGAGCTTCGCCACCGAGCGCCGCAGTCGCTCCGCCGGCGATTTGCTCCTCCTCCCGCGCCTCATTCCCCGATTCCTCCCGCTGGCAGCTCCGCCTCGTCAAGCCCTTTCGGTTGCGCCCGTGTGTGGCTGCCGTAGACGAGGTGAGAGGCCGTGGTGGCCGTTTTCTTCCCCGCTCGACCGTGGCCAAGCTCGTCAGAGCTCGGGCCCACGCCGGTGAACCGCTCCACCTCGGTCTTCCTTCTCTCGCGCATCAGCACCGCTCTGCCCCCACGACCCTTGTGCGCGCCTTCCCGTGGTTTGCCGTGGCCGGGAAGCGCCCGCCCGCGGGTACACCGCGCCGCCGTGGTGCCTGGCCGCCGGCGTAGGCGTGTCCCCTTCGCTCGGCCGTTGCTGGGCCAGGTTGGCCGTGGGTCGAGCCCTGAGCCAGGCTTGGGCTGCGCTGTGGCCATGGGCCAGCGGTTTCCCACGGGCCGGCCCAGCATTGTTTAAATGATTTGTTTTTATTTATTCTTTATTATTTGAAATCTGAAATGGTTTGAAAAATGTTTGGGTGCTCAAATTTGATCCAAATTTGTTGAAACAAATTTTGCTAGGTTCCTTATCATCAGATCTACTTGGGAAAATTATTGCATGTCATTTTTGGGATACTTTTCCGTAGGATTTTATTTAATCATATATATTGCTGATAACTTGAAAAATATGTAGAAAAATCTATAGGCTTCAGAAAAATATGATTTCAAGTTTGTTAATCTTCTTATGTCATTTACTTCCTAGGAAAAATATGTTTCATGCATGTACTGTGGGAAAAGTTTTAGGTGTAGTTCAAGTACCTTTAATGGCTGATTTTTGTTATTTTTGCTAGAGAGCAAACTTTGTATAAAACATGCATGTGATAATTTTTGGATAGTCATTATATGCTATGAAGAAACTAGGAAAAATATTAATTCTGTTGTTTGACACTTTTCATAGTACAAAGTAATTTCATGCTCATTTTTATGCTATAGCTTGTCATTTTTGTGTAGGATAGTTTACTTATCCAAATGCCATGAAATTTTTATGGTAGTTTGTTTAGGATAGTATTATGCTACTGTAATTTTCTCAGATTTTTAGGAGCATCAAAAATATATGTTGCTATTCAAACCTATTATTAATTAGGGTTTAAGCAAGTGTTGCTTTAAGTATAATTAAAAAATTAGTAAAGCTTTGGTGTATCTTTGAAGCATTTCATAAGATATGTTGACTTAACATATTAGAAGTAGAAGAGAATGCAGTAGATGACATGTGCTTGTAGTATAGTTTCTTGGATGATGTTGACTACCTTGCATTTCGACATATCCATTGCATTCATCTTCTTCGATGCACCGTGTGCATAATCACTTACGCGCATTGCATCATATAGGATCGGAAACCGAGAATCCAGTCGTCATACCCGAGGAGCCCGAGGAGCAGCTCGAGGTGCAGCAGCAGGAAGTGCCAGAAGCCGACGAGGAGGACGTTGAGGAACTTTCGGAGTGCCCCGATCACCGTCCGAGCTCCTTCGAGAGAGGCAAGCCCCGGAGCATTTTCTCCCGGTTTGCAATCATTTAATTAAATGCTTTACTTTAATTGATGCATTACGTTCAGGAGTTATTTGCAACCGTTGCTGCATTATACCTTGTTTACCTTTGTTATACTATATCCTTGTTACCCTGGTATCCGCAGTCGAGTCATTGCTTAGCTGGCTTAGACCGGTAGAAGTCGGGTGATTTCCTGTCACCTGCGAGCTATAGGTGGTTACCTAGATCTGCTTGGATGACTATGAAGTCATGGTATAACTAAGTGTTAAATGAAATTGAGACTGGACGGAGACTTGCAGAGTTTCGGACTGTAGTGTTTTCCGTCTGTGTCGATTAAGGACCGACCGTTGTTGGGCCTCGAGTCATGTTGAACGCATGCCTTACATTTAGCTGGCCGGATAAAGTACCTTCCGACCACGAAGCTGGGAGATTTTTCGGGTCGAGTAGATTGCCCGCAATGCACTGTGCCGGAGCAGGTGTGGTAGGACACGGGGGCGGGATGATAAGACCAAAGTGCAGTCGGTCGGCCCCCAGGTACATGTGGTTCCTGGCAAACTCGAGATTTCCTGGAAAGTTGACTCGGTGATCAATATCTCACTTTAGCGGATGAGTGAGGTTTGTGTAAGGAATAAATCACCAACTGGTTAGGAATCGATTCGAATCTCCATCGCTCCTGGATAGTGAGCACTTGACTTGAGTTACTTCATCGTAGTAAATGTTTATGGAACACGTGGACAGTTTTAATGAATATGACAGTATGGAAGTTATTTAATGATCGTTGGTTATCATTATCTGCTTAATCACATGTTTACTCTAGTATAGGTGCAAATCTAGTCGACAGGTTAATAATAATTAACTTGGCAAAAATGCTTTTCTAAAGGTTCTCGGAATGCTAAAAATGCTTCTTTTTGCAAATGAGTCAGCTACCCTACTATAAAGCCCTTCATAATCCTTGGTGTCATTTATTTTTGGTTATGTCGGGTAAGTCTAGCTGAGTACCTTCTCGTACTCAGGGTTTTATTCCCACTTGTTGCAGATGGGCAGATGTATTACGGCTACTATATCAACTGCCTTTATCCTACGATGGGTGATGCTTAGGACCATGGGCATGGTCATTCCTTACGTCTCATCTGATGCTTTTGTTGGAGATGATCATTCGCTGGCACTATATTTAAACTCCGCGTGAGTGTGTGTGTGGTTTGAACAAATGACTTCCGCTACTTTTATTCGAACTGGTTTGTAATAACTATGTTTAAACTCTGATGTATCTGTGATGCGAACTTTTATGTAATTTGTGATGGTGACCGCTAAACTTATTACGATCATGGCTGGGACACGAGTTGGTTTGAAATCCTTCGTGATTTCATGGACTACCGGGTTATACGGGCTTAAGTTTGTTCAATCGTCTGCTCTGGTGGATGATTTTCTTACTTAATTTCGTATAATTGGTCGGTTCTGTTACACTAACACCCGAAACAAAAAGCAAAATGGCTGAAAACATGCCTGAGCATCTCGACCGAGAGCAAAATAGCTGAAAACACGCTTGAGCTCACCGATGAGGGTAGCTAAAAGCTAACACCCGAAACAAAAAACAAAATGGCTGAAAACATGCCTGAGCATCCCGGCCGAGAGCAAAATAGCTAAAAACACGCTTGAGCCCGCCGATGAGGGTAGCTAAAAGCTAACACCCAAAACAAAAAGCAAAATGGCTGAAAACATGCCTAAGCATCTCGGCCGAGAGCAAAATAGCTGAAAACACGCTTGAGCCCGCCGATGAGGGTAGCTAAAAGCTAATACCCGAAACAAAAAGCAAAATGGCTAAAAACATGCCTGAGCATCCTGGCCGAGAGCAAAATAGCTAAAACACGCTTGAGCCCGCCGATGAGGGTAGCTAAAAGCTAACACCCGAAACAAAAAGAAAAATGGCTGAAAACATACCTGAGCATCCCGGCCAAGAGCAAAATAGCTGAAAAGACGCTTGAGCCCGCCGATGAGGGTAGCTAAAAGCTAAAAACTAGTCAATCGAAATTGAACTTCAAAAGACCCTCCAGCTCTTCGTTCCGAAAAGCAAGAGGCTCGGGGGCTACATCCAGATAGGAATACCATTCTATGCCGAGTCGTTTTTACATAGCGCAGATGAATGGTTATCAACACAAAGATTTACATCTAACAAGTCATAGCGTGGACAAAGCACTCGACGGATCACAAAAGGGGAAGAAAAGAAAAGTACTCGACAAATCGAGGGGTCTCGTCAGAATAACGCACAGAGTTGTTTTGCGGAGCAGAGACGAAAACAGGACAAAGTACTCAGCAAGTCAAGTAACTTCAACCGCACCCAGGCAAAGAACACATCAACAAAAATAAAGAATCTTCATTTAAAGAGGAGTGTAATATTACAAGGGGATGCTCAGTCGAATCAGGCATTGTCATCAGAAAGAGAAATGTCAATATTTAGACTGTCTACAACCCTACTGGCTAAACCTTCGACCTCAGGCTCCATCCTCTCAACGGCGTCAAGGTATTCTTGGCTTTCAGCTTCTTCTGCTATCTTGGACAGAGGCGCCTCTGGAGCAAGGACCCGGACCTGGGCCAGCACATTCTTGGTACATACTTGAGCACACTTCTTCGCGAACTCTTGGAAACGAGTCGGAATCCGGGGAATGAACTGCGCCCAAGATTGCCCATCATCCGCTGGAGTCCAGAGAACATCGGCTACTGAGCAAAAAGATTTCCACAAAACGTTCCAATTTTCAGTAGCCGTCGCCAGTTTCCCAGACAAGACTTCAATAGTTTTTTGGGCCTGCACAAGATCTCTGTCAGCTCCGTGCCTAATCAGCTTAGCAAGGGCGAGTTCTTCCTCAGCATGAGTAATTACCTCCTCAGCTTTATTATGACTGGAGCGGACAAGAGCCTTCATTTCATCAATACTCTCCGAGAGCTTCTGCTTCTCAACTCGGAGAACTAGACAAGACATCCAAGAACAAGTCAGCGGAAAAAGAAGTCAAAATACAAGAAGAAACAGGCAGAACCCACGGCACCTTTGCATTCATCCTTCGCAGACTCCACCGCGGCATCTCTCTGTTTCTCCGTCTCCACTACCCGGGCGCGAAGGGTCTTCTCTTCCTTTCGATGCATTTGACGCTCTGTCTCCAACTCAGCCCGGAGAAGGTCGAGATCGGCTTTCAGAGCGTCCACCTCAGAAGACAACTTTCTCTCATTTTCAGATGAGAAAAAGAAGCTAGAATGATCACGAGAGAAAGACTGAGCGAAAAGAGGCAAAGAGAAACAAGGCATAAGAACAGAAGAAAAACAAGCACACAAAAAAGAGCGGCAGTAAAACCTACCTGGAGCTTTTCACCAAAAGAAGTCGCGAGGGTCGACAAGCTCCCCCAGGCTGTGGTCAACTCCGATAACCGATGAGTGGCATCGAACTGTTGCACCACAAAACCGGAAAAAGAGGGACCGCCGGAAGCAAGAGAAGGGGAAGGAGAGGCCGGCTGGGGCGAAGAAGAAGCGACCAAAGCAACCTCCAGAGAAGCCGGAGCCAAACCCTCAGAAGGACCCGGCACGACGGCCACAGTCACCTCTGGAGTGGCCAAATCCACAACTTCGCCAGGTAGCTCCGAAGCCCCCGCGGCAACTTCATCAACAGAATGTTGTGAGTCCTGAGGCTCGGAACTCGTTGGCACGGCGGGAGGCAGAGAAGAAGTCGATGAAGAAACGAGAGAAGACGAAACACTGAAAAGTGACAAAAGGAAGCACCGATAAGAACTAGAAGAAGGAAGAAAGAAGCCAAAAGGATAAAAGCCAGAATTTACTCACCCGACTACTTTCTTCTTCGCGAAGCCAAAAGAAGGCCTCGCAGGGGGAACCACGACGGCGAAAACGTCCCCGCCACCCGGCGACGGGAGCGGGATAGCCGACAACGGAGCCGCGGAAGAAGCCAGGGCTGGAACCGTGAAAGAACTCCGCACTGGAGGAGCGGTAGAGCTCGGGACAAAGGCAACCAAAGAACTCGACACCGGAGCTTCAGAAGAAGTCGGCGCGGGAGCCTCGGAAGAACTCACACCCGACCTCCGATTACTTCAAAAAGTTCAAGAATGAAAGTCAAGACAAAGAAGAGAAATTCAATACAACAGGAATATGAAAAACAACTCACCGCCGCATGACGAGGGGTACTTCATCATCCTCTTCTTCCTCGGCCAAGGAAACCAGAGCACCTGCTGAAAAGAGGATAAAAACTACTCAGTTCAAGAGAGAAACAGGAAAATAAAGGAACAAAGAGTATTAAATGTGCTCACCTAAGATCATGCTAGCAACGACTGGAGTACCTGAGGGAGTACTTGGTTTGCGAGGCTTCTTGGAGACAGGCAGGCCAGATGAAGACCCATCCGTTCGCCCCCTCTTCGGGACACTACGAGGACCGCGAGGGACTAGACGAGGAACATATTCTTCATATACATCAACAAATCCGGAAGAAACCCCAGGAAGGGCTGTAGAGGTTTGGCACTTACTAATTGCAGAAGTTCCAGCTAGACGATCCCCAGTCTCCGCCACGGCAGGGAGAGCATCAAGGGGGATCGGATCGACAAAGTTCCGCCCAAGCTCCTGCGAAAAAGAATAAAACACCGAGACAAAGAAAAGCTAAGCAAGAACGGATGCAGCAAGGGTACATAAAGTACTCAAACAAGAAGATAGACAACTCACAGCTGGGGGCGGGTTGTTGGCTGAGAACTCGGAGACAGCAGGAGGAATGACGCTCACTCCCTTTAGCATTTTCTGGAGGCGCTCGAGTACCTCCTCACCGGTCAGCTCAAGAGCTAGGACCATGCGTGAGGGATCCTCGGCCCCAGAATACTCAAAGCCAAGATGTTCCCGCTCCTTCAAAGGCTGAACCCGGCGACGAAGAAAGCTCAAAACGATACCAAAGCCGGTCAAACCCTGCTGTTTCAGCATGCTAATCCTATCAAGGAGCGGCTGGATCACTTGAATCTCAGCAGGTGACTCAAGCTTCTTGTCCCATCGGTCGTTCACCACAGGACCAGATCCAGAGTGGACGACAAGGGAAGGGATCAAATTGGCAGCGTAAAACCACTCGGCACGCCAATCTTTTACGGAGTCGACCAGGTCATAGTCAAAAAACTTAATCTTGAGACCCTGGCGAAACTAAATCCTGCAACCGCCAAGAACACTAGTTTCTTCACGGCGGGGTTGAGGTTTTAGACGAAAGAAAAAGTGAAAAAGAGATAGAGAAGGAGGGATCCCAAGGAAGGCTTCACAAAGGTGAACAAAAACAGAAAGATAGAGAACGGCATTGGGGGTTAGATGGTTCAGACTAACCCCAAAATAACCAAGAAACTGATGAAGGAAGGCGGAAGCTGGAAGACAAAGTCCGGCGCGGACAAAGGAAACAAAGAGGACAATCTCACCAGGACCCGGAGCCAGAACCCGATGCTCGCCCAGAACTCTACATTCAGCGATGACTTTGCTTTGGATCAAGTCGTCGCTAACGAGCTTGCGCAGCTGGTCTTCGCTTGTTGTTGGAGCCAACCAAACCTTCTGAGCAGCCCTCATGACCACGAACTCCTGGTTTTCGATCAAAGAAAGGGACGACTCCTCGTCCACGAAGGTCGCCTGAGACTTGCTTGCGGTTTTCTTCTTTCCCATGAACTGGTGGAAGCAAAGAAGGCACTAGGGAAGAGGAAGCTAGGATGAAGGTGATCGAGTGACAGCGACGAAGACGGCGGCGGATTTCTGAAAGCTAGGGTTTAAAGGCAAGAGCTAGGCAGCAAGGGAAAGGAAGATAAAAGGTCTTTAAATAGATTTTTCGGTAACAAAAACGGCCCACAAGGCCTGTTAAAACACAGTGTGAGAACGCAACGGTCCATTTACCGACGCAGCTAAAACGGCGGAGGGCACGAATCCACACAACGGTACAAACCAACGGGCAGATTTCAGACTTATCCACACAGCACCACCGCAGGGTTATCAAATGAACTACAAGAACAACTCGTCAAACCAAGAAGAAAGAAAGGGCTACCTCGCAAGGAACAAAGTAACCCGGTTATTTAAGAAAGAACTCGGTAACCTCATGAACGACAGAGATCACAGCAGAAAAGTAAAAGACAACTCAGAGGACAAGATTCGTTACATTACAAGCAACTTCAAAAATGAAAGATTACAAATCTTACAAGACCCAACGAACTCGGCGCCACGAAAAGCAAAGTAGCAAAGAGGAACACGGACACGGCTAGGCTCTGGAACGACTATGTGTCCCAAATTGCTACTCGGAAGGACAAACCGTCATCAGCTACACTGTTTTCTTCAAAGAACGGATGCAGTGCATCCAAGGCGGAAATCGGTAGCACGGCAGGGCAACATGGAGCAGAGAAGGCCGACGGGCATCTGTCTACCCAAGACCGATGTGATGCTGGATATGGTGTTGATCTGCACCAGACGGTCTCAAGACAGGCGACGAGGATCAACCTAGAACTGCCGGATGAAGGAACGAAGCCCACATCACAAGACTTCCTCCAACTACCACCACGTACACCCTGGCACAATGCCGTCGCGGGATTAGCCTACCTCTAATCCCTATCACAAAACTTCCTCCAGCTACGACAAGACACACAAGAACTACAAAATATGCCCGGGGGCTGCTCTACTTCACAAACTACCATGTTCATAACCACGAAGGTTTTAACAGAATGTCCAATGGATTAAAGCAAGCACTCCGGGACAGTATTTATAGACCAAAGGAGCGGCGCACATGGACTAGGAGTACCAATGAAATAAGCCTAACAAAGGACACAGTGAAAAGATAGGACTCAATAATGGATGACTTAGGCGAGAGGAAGCAGTACTCGAAGACAGGCATATTCGGAAGAATATACCAGCACAGTACAACCCGTGAACAAAAGGCATTTACACTCAACCAGCACCATACAACTACATCTGACAACAGTAGACTATCAAAGAATACGCCAAGACCTCGCATCCGAGTTCTTCCTGAACAAAACAACACGGATATACGCTCAGGGGCTCGGCCAGCATCATAGCTTAATCAACACTAAGCTAGGGAGCTCGGCCTTCATTTCAACTACTCCCAGAGGTTCGGAACCAAAGACAAAGGACCAAGAATACAAGAAACTCAAGACTACAACGACGACGACACATCAAGACTCTTCATCCGACTTCTTTTCTAAAGAGAAGAACTCGGACAAAGCACGGGGCTGCGGGATACATAGCCCCAGAATTTTTTGAAGACAAGAATCTGGACCCTCCAACTTTTGCAAATAAAAGCAAGAGGCTCGGGGGCTACACTTAGTGAGTGAAATTTTTACGAAAAATTGCACCCACCCAAAAAGAACCCGGACATAAGCTCGGAGGCTGCATGCCACGAAACTACTCGGATGATGGTTTAATCCAAGACTAAAGGGCCGCTACGGAAAGATGCCGCAAAACTACTCGGATGATGACATAATCCAAGTCTCGGGGACTACTTCAGAACACAAATCTTCAAACAACATAAAGGATCAAGACCCTCCAACTTTTTATTCCAAATAGCAAGAGGCTCGAGGGCTACACTCAGTGAGTGCCCTTTTTCTTCGAAAAAGCGCACGTCACCAAAAGACTCCCTCAACGCAGACTACTTCAAGACATTACGACAAAAAGAACCCGAAACAAGCCATATTCGAGTTCTTTTTGATAAAACTTCAATGAACAATAAGAGCAACTTCAAGACAAGATCCTCCAGCTCCTTGTTCCAAATAGCAAGAGGCTCGAGGGCTACAACCAGATGGATGTACTTTTTCTTCAAAAAGCACTCACCACTCGAAGATCCCAAGAAACGCTACAAGGTTTCACTCCAGAAAGCACTCGGATGACATTTTGCTCCTACTCAACAAGACTTGAAGGAGCAAAGCGAGACTTTCAGAGCTCAACCATGAAGTGCTCGGGGGCTTATCAATGCGGGACCCATAGGATACCCCGCAAGGGAGAGAGAAGATCTAATCCAACTAGGATTCTTCCCATGTAATCTTAGTGGTAGAAATATTAAGTAATCCTACTAGGAAATCTCATTGTAAATCGACTAGGACTCTGGCTTCCTGACTATATAAAGGAGGGCAGGGCTCCTGAGAGAGACAACAATGGTACAACACAACATATCACGATCAATCCAATGCAAAGGCTAGCGCCGACTGGACGTAAGTTTATTACTCGATCTATGATCGAGGGCCTGAACCAGGATAAATCGACTGTCTTTTGCGTTAACCATCGAGTTCAGCATACGCCGAAGCCCGAACATACTGCCTCGGGTACCCCCGTGGCAGGCTATCGGTGGTCAAACATCGACAGCTGGTTCATGGCTCAAAACTCGAAAGAGCAACACAAAGATTATCTTATGCTCTACAAGCTAAAACTATTGGTGCGTTCAGGCCCAATAGAGAGAAGGATGAACTGACGTATGCCCTTGAGACCGCTGAACACAGTGGCCGAACGAGAGGTTTAGGACGAAATATTTCTTGGGAGCATGGTTTCCCTGACGACAGAGATACCTACAGAAGTCAGCAGAGAAGGAAGGATAATGATGCAGCGTGGATCAGTAGGTTGGAGGAATTAGTTCGTGAGTCACGGGAGGTGTTGCTTCAAGCACAAGAGTGCGAAAAAGACATGCAAGCTAGAATGCAGGACGAAATCATAAAGCAAGTGCAAATAGCAATGAGTGCCCAGAGGCAGGCATCAGATCTAGGAATGAACATTAATATTAACCCCCTGATCAGTTGAAAAGCAGTTGCGCTTCTACGGAGTTGCCAAATCAAGATGACGTAATGCTACGTTTCCCCGTGGATGACATCACTGCACCGTTTATATCATGTGAGCTACATATTCCAAAAGAGAATGCCACAATCATGGTGGCTCTCAGGTGTTTTTTCTCCTCTAGATCCTACCAAGACACCAAGAATCTATGGAACAATAATACCACATGGATATGTTAGCGTCTCAGTTGATAGAGTTAACAAAGGTTTTAGTGACCTGTCTCTTGACATTCCAGGAGGTGATGGGGAGAAGACTCTAAGAGAAGCAGAGAAAACATTCATACTATGGCGCAAGCGCTACATCATTATTCCCGGGGTCTCTAGTCCACCGCCGCTTCCTCAACTGCCAGACAATAGGTGCGGATAAAAGTGAACAAAATAATTTTTTCACAAACTTTCTATTGACATGCATGATTAATAACAACAATTTCTTATACCTAATTATTCTTTTTTGTAATCACACAGCAGGGCCTCCGCCAACCTAAGTCCAATTATTCAATCTCTAGATCATCATAGTGCTCCGGGCAATCAGGTGGCAACGCCGCCACCGCCGCCACCTCCAAGGAGGTCTCCAACGCCTCCAACGGCTGCCCCGCCTCCCTTGATGACTAAGAGAAAGCCAGCTCCTAAGAGGTCTACCCCACAAACAAAGTCGTTGTCCCATCAGCCGGCAAAGAAGAAAGCCTCATCTAATCCAGTTATTCCCCAAAAACTATTTTTCAAGAAAAGTGAAAAAGAATTAAAAGCTGTAGTAAAAAAAGATGTGGACAAATTCTTCGAAAAAGTAAAAAAGCAACGAGAAGAGAGGGAGAACCCGGAGAAATCATACTTCTACCTACCTCCAGATCTTCTAAGAAAGAAGGTGGACCAGAAAAAGCGGGAATCTCAAAAGACCCGGCCAAAATTGGACTACGACCGCTCTCTCACCAAGTCATTTGAGGCGGCACAGAAAAAGACTAGACAAGGGAAAGGTGTTGCACAACTCGGACAACAATCGCAACAATCAGTCCCCCCTCTTGTCATCCGTAATCAATATGGTTCGAACTTAGACTTAGACGTCGATTTTGAGGAGCTGGCTCGGTTTTACGAGAAAATTGGTTTGGACCTTGCCCAAGTGCTCGCTGAAGGACCATCTGCTCCGAAAGTGGATCTTTGGAAGAAATTTGAACGTGGAAAGAGTCTATACAACCCTGAGGCCTTAGATGAACTGGGTACGCAAATGTACCTGCTAAACAAGTGGTACATGGCGGCGTATGAACAGGGAGAGGCCTTTGTTACTGTCAGAGTTAGAAACCAACATTACTTCCGTAGCGATGACGTTATATATGTCGAGTTTGAAGAATTACACCTACTATGCCATCTGGACTCTCTCGACAAAAGTCTCATTAGCTGCTATTGTCTATAAGTGTGATTATTTTCTACTATTAAAGTATGTATATATAAAGCTACATGTATATATATACATTATATATCCTCACACTATATTTTTATATATGCAGATATGAGATGACAGAGCTCAGAAAGAGAAAGGATAATAATGTTGGTTTCGTTGATCCAAATGTCGTATTCAAACACCCTAATCCCCCGCCTCAATGGAAAGCTGAACTCGAGAAAAATCTCATGAGGTTCTTAGTGAACCAACAAAACAAGGACATACTCTTCTCCTACAACTTCAAGTGAGTGTTAAATAATTAATGACGATCATATGGACATTTGTTCAATTATTTGCTTACTAGCTAAGCTATCTCCCATATATATACATATATGTTGACTCTAGTTAATGTCGATCATATTTGTGTATAAAAACATATGCAGCAATCACTGGATATTGATGGTCATCGATATGGCCAATAGTCAATTGAGAATCTTAGACTCGTTAAGAAAAGAGCAAATAGAGTACTAAGACATGATAGATATTATCCAAGGGTAATATGGTCTCTCTAGCAACTATATATACCCCGATCTCTTAACTGCAACAATTATTAAAGACCAAATTAATGTTTTATTTTATTGGACGCAGTGTTTGGAAAAGTTTCATTGAGAATCACCACATGAAACATTGCAAAGCGCCACTGAATGTAATCGCACACAAAGTAAGTATTATCTACATTTATATATATATAATTCAATTAACACCATGCAAGCTTTCAATTCACCGGATCTTTTTCCTCGTAAAAGTGGGTTCTGAGGCAAGAATAGGGGAACTACTGCGGATACTATGTTTGCAAGTTTATCGGGGCGTACACAAAAAGAACTCCTGAAGAGATCCTCAAAGTATGTTATATAAATATATTCATATATTCACAATTTCTTTTGTTGCTCATATATATAAGTAATCAAGTGACCAACATATATATATATATATATATATATATATATATATATATATATATATATATATATATAGGGAGAGGCTATTCAGTAGCCGGCTACAAAATAAGTTATTCTGTAGCCACCTCCATTTACTATAATTCTATATACTAATTTACCATAATGTCAATACATATATATATATATATATATATATATATATATATATATATATATTAATACTTTTCCTTTAACTTTTATTGAAGACTCTATGGTTGAAGGAAAAAGTCATATGACGTGACCAACTGAAAGCAATTCAAGAGACCATAGCAGGATTTCTTAATGACCAGGTCCTCAACCCCGCCGGCGAGTTCTACAATGACGTCAATGAAACATGAAAGCCAAACTAGATGGAGTGATTTTGTTATCCCAAGGATATGATAGAATATACAACGCAATCTTTATTTGTAATATATATATATATATATATATATTATGTACATAAAATAACGTACAATATATGTATATGCATGTAATATATACGTTAGTTTCATACTTTAGTTTGTACAAAATGTTCGAACATTATAAACGTGTAGAATACGTATATTATTAGCAGCGTAGAATGCGTATTCGAAAACCAAAACGAATCATCAATTGAAAATAGAAACAAAAAAGAAAAAAGAAAGGAAACATTTAGTCCCGGTTGGTAATACCGACCGGGACTAAAGGTGCACATTTAGTCCCGGGCGCGAAACCGGGACTAAAGGAGGGGACCTTTAGTCCTGATTTAGTACTCCCAATTTCAAAACCGGGACTGAAGGCGGTTGAGAACCGGAAGTACAGCCCGTTTCTCCACTAGTGACAAGACCACCACACCACCCTCTAGTGCTTTAACAATCTTATAGGGCCAATCAGCTATTACCTCAGCTACTAGCAATCTTTTAGTATCAGAGATTCAGAGTGCAGCAGTGATCAAGTGTGAGTTGTCACATGGTAGGAAGAGTAGATCCCAGGAGAAGGCTTCTTGCATTACCTTACTACCTTGAATGCAAACTGAAAAACAAAGGAGATTTGGTGCTGTCCATAACCAGCAGCACTTCCACTCTCGGAAGGTAGAGCAGAGCCACCGTTTTCGCGCTTCTGGCGCAGATTAATTTGGTTCGTTGGAGCTGTTGATCGAGTCATCCTTTGTTGCCAAGTTAAGGTAACCAAGACAAGATAGATATTTCCTCTAACAAGCTAGTACAAGAAACAGGATTCCAAGTTCCAACAGAAAGCAGCAGTCGTTTTCCATGGGCCTTTTACTGGTTAAAAATTGTTCAGTGATAAAAGCAAGCGATGCTGCCCACTTTTCTTTTGCCATTTCGGCTAAAGGAGATCTTACCTGTTGTTCTTTTCAAGGTTAACATCATCTACCCCCAACACGTTTTGCATAGTAAAGTGCTTGTTGTTCAAGCGGCTGTTATTATGTGCAACTGTGCAAGAATAACAACTTTAGGCAAGTGCATATAATGCAGGCAACCGTGGCAAAGGGAACAAGATGAACAGTCGGTACACAGTTCTCCGATGGGAATGGGTAACAACAACTGATCTTCGCGCCATTCAAAGGCTGCCTGGCTTTTGTCGTAGGGTAGAGCTAGAATAATTGGGGAGGCCATTGATGGCAACAGGAGGTTATTACCAGACAGACACAAGCAGTACGGGTTTACTTTGGAAAGTATGGCATGCCGTAGCAGAAACATTTACTTTAATAAGTGGATTACTAGTGGTTCAGGCCCATATTGATCCCACTAGTCTTGTCAACCCGTCGCTCTATGGGCTAAATCCGTTACAAGCACAAAATAAAAACTGCATAAAAAAGCTTCAGAAACCAAGACTACTTTCCAGTGGTTCAGGCCCATATTGGTCCCACTAGTCTCGTTGATCCATGAATTTATGGGCCGAATCAGTTTCAAGCACAAAATAAAATACCACTCCTACAAATTATTTATTGATAAAAGGCTATTTTGTTAAAAAAAAAAAACATCAGAATAAAAGGGTTCTTTTGCGAATTAAAAGCCAGAAACGCATGTTTCGCCTGATTAGGAACATGATGCATGTCTAATAGTAACAGGATTCACATGATTAGAAACATGATGCCTCCCCGATAGACAATAGTAGCCTTTTCAAAACCCAAGACCTGGCTTCAGTTTCACATAAACTACTCAAACTAGGTGTTTCTAAAACAATAGCTGAGAGATAAATTAGCCCTACTGGATGCTACATACCAATAACACACTCAACAAATACTACTGAGCGATCAATTAGCTCTATTGGATGCTACATACCAATAACACACTCCACAAATGCTAGGCATCATTATCATCTTCTTCTGGCTTCACAAAGAATTCTATATGGACGATTCGGCTTGTCTGCTCGGTTCCTCCACCAATATTACGGAAGTATGGCATACCTGGCCTGGCAAGCGAAACCAGGTGCTGGATTTTCAGCATCCCTCCCCTCCCAATGGAGGCTTTCGTCCTACGATTATCCTTCATGACACTACTGGGGATGTTCGAGGTAGTTGCTCGAAGAAACTTGTATTTATACCTTGAAGAAAACAGTATGGTCTGCAAATTAGCACAAAGCAGCATACCATCTGAGACTCTAGATACAAGAAATTTACCTGTATAACACTTCATGGTCGCATTGGAACACGATTAGAAGGTCGGAATTTGCATAATAGGGGAACTCAATCTGCCAAATTGTGTAAGTGACAGTGAGTTATAGGCACAACTGGAAGCCAAGTGGACATAACAGGCCAATCTGTAACAAACCTGCAAGTCGCCATGACCTTCGCCTTTCAATATAACTGTTGGAGGATCTGGTTGCATTCGAATCTGAATGCTGGAACCTGGCCATTCAAGGTCATCGATTGTTTCTTTCAGGACGGCGGACTGAAATTTCAGGTAGCAAATCATATATTCCTGGTGAACTAAAATAAACAGCTGATACATACTGCCAAGTGCCAACAAAAAAACAGGGTGCATTGAGAGTACCTTGACGGTAAAAGTGACTGGAGTATTCCCATCATGCTCAAAATGGTAATCCCAAGAGACCGTATCTGGAATTCTGGTTCTGATTTCTGCATACAGACATGCATCTGGAGAGCCCACGGACCTGCATTAACATCACAAGAGTCCCTCAAATGAGCAAATTTCCAAATGTTTTAGTCTGCTTAAGTTACATAGTATATCTCTGCATCCAATTAAACATCTCAAACGTCAACAGAGAGAAGTATGATTTTTGTGTAGAGATCAAGATGGCCACAAGATGTTGAGAAGTATGAGTTACACCCACATGAGTTTCAGCAGTTTGTCTGAACACACAAACACAGTCTTAAATTCCATCAGCACCAGAGAGCATGCATACATACTTGAGGAGAAGCTGCATGTCGGGGCCAGGGTAACGGATCTCGACAGCAGACGCGTGGCCTGGCGATGAGAAGATGTTGAGGCAGTCGACGAAGAGACCCAGGCTGAGGCCGAACCGCTGCCTCCCGTCCCCCGCATAGTCGTACTCCACAAACAGCTGAGAGATTCACGAACATGTCAGAGCCCGGGGCGCGACGAGGCATAGACGCAAACACCTGACGCGCAGGCGGGGGCAGGGGCAGCGCGGCTCACCTCGCGCTTGAGGAAGACCTTGGCCAGGAGGCACCCGCTCTCCTCGACTGAGAGCACGATCCCGTGCTCCGACAGCTCCATCACCGCGTCCTGCGCCACGGGAAAGCCGGGGGCTCGGGGTTAGGATTCGGGAGCGATCGGGCGACTGGCGACAGATCCACGTACGGACCTGGTGGCGCTTCCAGCGGACGGAGGAGAGCGCGTCGACCATGCCGTGGACGCAGTCGATCTGGCAGACGAGGTCCGGCGCGTCATCGTCGCGGACGGACGTCGAGGAGCTCATCGCTGCTCGGCGGTGGGCCGGTGACCAGCGTGCCTGACGCCGTTTCGAGGTTTTTCGCTTTGCGCGCGCTGTCGCGTCTCCCGCGCGAACCAAGTGGAAGTTCCCGCCGTTTTGTTGGGCCCATTAAGTAGCTGGCGCGGATAGAGAGCGCGCACGACCTACTGGTCTTTGGGTTCTGCGGCTCGATATCGATGGCCCAGTAGTAGCAGGCCTTGTTACCTTCTAGTAGTTCTGGTTCTCAACAGAAAGATGTCACCTAGCGATTTCTTACAGAGTAGGCTGCTGAAACTTTATATTATTTTTTGAATATCTTACCTTAAATATAGTAATTTGCAGATCTTATCGAGACCTAAAATACAAAGTATCTTTAGATACCATACAAGAAAACATATAATTTTTCAAAGGTGAAAGCCTGCTGAAACTTTATATTATTTTTTGAGTAAAAACTAAAAACTAGAAAGTTGATCTCATCAAAAGCTTAATTTTCTTATAAAAACTATCTTTATATGATGTCGTATGAAACGCCGCCGCGCGTTCCATACGCCGCAGTCCACATGAGTATTGCATGTTGTGTTGTCCAATTGGGCCCTGGGTCAGATCGACAAACGCCGCCGTGCGTTCCTTTGGTCGGGCACTGCTACAACGGTCTGGGATGCAAACTGGCATGGCCTGTGGTTTGCAGGCAAACTCATCTAGGAGGCCTTGGCGTCATGGATTGACGGTGACCATCGGCGCCAGGGCATCCGCAAGGTTGTGGACTGAGCTGGGCTTCTGTGGGAGCCCTGTGTCACTACGCACCTAACCTGCACGCGGCCATCTCGAGAGCGGGAAAGAACAGAACAATCAGAGATGGCATCATCCAGAACCGTTGGGTGCGGGACATCGTCGGCGCGCTAACCACGCAAATCCTCTGTCAGTACCTTCGAGTTTGGGGCATTCTGCGCGGCGTCGTTCTCGATCCGTTGCAGGGGGATCGCTTTGTCTGGCGCTGGACTGCGGACGGCAGGTGCTCTGCATCGTCCGCGTACCGAGCTTTCTTCGCCGGCTCATCGTCGTTGTTAGGTGCCAAGGAGCTGTGGAAGACGCCTATGTACTGCGGAACGACGAAGAAGGCATGGGCAGCAAGATGATGATGCCTGCGTCCTTTGCGGACAGGAACCTGAGACTGGTGATCATCTCTTCGTAGGGTGCGTCCTTGCCAGAGAGCTCTGGGTCTCCCTTAACGCACTGTCGGACTGACGGCGCTTGCCCCTGCGACCACTGAGGACCTAGCGTCATGGTGGCTTTGTCAGCGGCTACGACTGGACGCTGCGTTGCGCCCGGCCTTCGATTCCCTAGTGCTGCTCATCTCCTGCATCATTTGGAAGGAGAGGAACAACAGGACGTTCTCGCGGACGGCATCCGGGGTTCAGGAGTTGTATCTCAAGGTGGTTCGCGAGGCTGATGATTGGGTGCAAGCAGGATTCAAGACGCTTTCGGTGGTTTGTCCGCTTTGGTCGCAAAACTTTTCTGCAATGTAATCGACGCTGTATCCAGTAGATAGGTTTGCGGGTTCTAGTCAACCTTGATGGTTACTCGCCATCGAGTCTGGACTAATTTGTTTTCAGAAAACTTTTCCCTCTTAATGAAATACGGGTGAATGGCCCGACAGCGGGAAAAAAAACACGGAGACGATGGTTATGCATGCTTCCACACACATGCATGGAATCGAGAGCTCTGTTCGGTTGGTCCGTTTGTGGGCTAACAAGACAGACCTTGCATGCAGCTGCAGTTGTGGCTGCAACCTGCAAGCGCGGGCTGATCTACCGACCAGCTGAAGATGCTGTGCACGCTCACACAGAGAGTCACACCAGCCCTCCCCCCCATGACGCGAACGCGTTGCGTCGGCACGGTACATCGCGTGTCCACAAACCACGGCCTCAAGTAGCAGGAAGCATGCCATGCCGGCACGGTCCAAAACCCAATCGCACCACCTCTAGCGGCATGCAATCCCACACATGGGACTGTCCCTCTCTGCGGCGTCACTGAAACTTTAGGATCGGAGACAACAGAATATGCGCTACCCTTAAAGAATGGCAAGATAATGAGGGCGCGTTTAGATCCAAAATTTTTTAGGTTTTAGCTACGGTAGCACTTTCGTTGTTATTTGGTAATTAGTATCTAATTATGAACTAATTAGGTTCGAAAGTTTCGTCTCGCGATTTCTCGGTGAACTGTGTAATTAGTTTTTTTTTCGTCTACATTTAGGACGCGTTTGGCGCTGCTCCAGGCGGCTCCGGCTCCTCACCTCGGGTACTGTAGCAACACTGTAGCAGGAGCCGTTTCGGAAATCGAGGCGCAAAATGAACTGAAAAGAAGCCGAAAAGAGGAGGAG
Source organism: Miscanthus floridulus (assembly GCF_019320115.1). NCBI lineage: Eukaryota > Viridiplantae > Streptophyta > Magnoliopsida > Poales > Poaceae > Miscanthus > Miscanthus floridulus. The sequence goes on from NC_089597.1 coordinate 16,495,236, forward strand.
CCGGCGAAGCCACGATTTCGAGCTCCGCCGGCTCCGTGCTACAGTGCATGAACAGTGCCGGAGCCGGAGCACCCGGGAGCTCCTCCAAACGGGTCCTTAATACTCCATACATGTGCCGCAAGATTCGATGTGACGAATACTGCACAAAAATTTTTGGTTTTGGGGTAGAACTAAACGGGGCCTGAGCCCAGGTTGGGTTGCTGCGTGCCTAGACACGCCGCTTGCATCACACAAGCATCTTCTTCCTGACTTCCTCGGCCGGTTCAGTAAGGCCTAGACACGCCGCTTGCCGTCTGCGTTATTTATCTATTTATTGTCACCAAAGGACGCCATATGGCCACTTGTGAGATGGATATGACAAAAGACGAAACTATAATTCGGTCGGTTCGTGCCTATTGTTACCTGTCTCCAGTCCTGATTGTTTAAGTAAGCAACAATACAAAGATATACCTTTCCAAGGATCGCCCGGATCAATTAAACTTTTGCGGATTCAGTTACAATAACCATATTATAACAATAAACTCTCAACAAGAAGAAGTAGGCCATGAAAGCAGGCATATTCGCTTGAACTTATCAGCTAGATTATATAGTATTTTTCTCTCACAACAAAACAGCTCAGTCGGCTTTAATACCAGCCGAACAGGCTAGTACACCTTGTAAAAATCTAAAGAGCCAAAACATATTTTAAGTCACATATATAAATACACGCACGTAATCATGCATATCCGTATAAACACCTTGAAAATCTAAAAGACTAAGACGGTAAATGTTGAAATTATAAAGGCACCATATACACCGTTATGTCGACGGTCATGTTATCTACCATTACAAGAATACCACCGCTATAAATCTTAAAATGAATTTCGTAAGGTGCGAGCACTTGCATCAAGTAAGAGACTCGAACTCGGATGGGTAGGCAAGTTCCACATACACGGAAAAAAAACTACTAAACCACAAAAACAATTCGCCTCAAACAGTAGAACTTTTTAAGTGGTTCACTATAACACGGGCGCGATCCGCATCCTCAATATTGAGAGCATTTATGAACACATTACAAGGGCGCTAAGTCGAGGAATTAAACCCGAGTAGACAGATTTCAACACAAAAAAACGACCACAATTGAACTTCTTAAGTGGTTCGGTATGATCCATTTGACACAACCCCATTAGTAGCTCTTGAAGTTGTTTAGAGCCGTTTTGTGCCCAACGGTGTAAAATCAAATATTTTCACATAAGAAGCTCCTCAAAACATGCTAAGACAAAGGACATGTGGAGGTGGAGCTGAAAATAGTAGCTTCACTCAGCTCCACCTCGACCTGATGAGCCTCAGCGAGGACAGATGGTTGTTTTGCCCCTGCACAAAGAGGACGCGCGGCCAGCCAGGGCACGCCAACGCCAAGGTGTGCGGGCAACACGGGCGTAGAGGTGCGCGGGGCGCTATTCAATGCAGATGGGAAATCGATGCTGATGAGAATCTGAGGGGACACGTCTGGACCGACAGGACGCGCTTTGGTCGACGAGACGTCGCCTGGTCAAACAGGACGTTGCCTGGGCATGGCCCACCACTACCGTGCACCGAGCGCGAGAATCAGGGCGCACCCGCCTGCAGACGACTCTCCGCTTCCCCAAGCAGGACCACGGAACGACCCAACTACGGAACCCCCGTCCAGGGGGGCAACGGGCCTCCTGGGTCGATCGGACGGCCCAGGTAAAACGACGAACGAACGACCGCTGAAAGATAAGCACCTCTGTTACTTACTTTGCGTGTTAACTTCATTACCGAGCTTCCGACCCCAGCAACGGCAGGGGCACGGACATCGCTCGGGGGCTGCCGAGAGTGTTTACTTGTTTAGACATCCTCATCACCTAACCCCTCCTTACGTTTAAAAACCGGAGACACGGGGTGCGTGTGTAAAACTTTGAGTAAAATTGGACGAACCACTAGACCCTACGCCACGGCGGCTACGGTGTTTTTGTTCACCAGCATAATTGAATTCGCAGTTCCCCGCGCCCCGATCTTTATCATCCCCCTTCTCAAGAAGAGTTCGACGAGGAGAAGGTACCAGGTCGCCTAAATCAATCGAGTGGCTTAGATCGCCGCCGAGTGACAGAAACAAAAATTGCGATGCTCGTGCAGGTCACGTTGGCCCCGTCGCAAACATCGGACCCGAACCCCGCACGGACATGTCCGGTGAGAGCTTCTCGTCGCTCATGCCGCCAAGGTAACGTCAGCGACCCTCGCTTTTGTTTCAATTAAATCATATATTAAACCCATACATCCAAACGTTGCATATGCGATCGTCGCATCTCAACGCTTCGTTCCGCGCCATGAAGCGGCGTCTGCCTCATTCGATATGAGCGGCAACTGACCGAGGTTCGAAGGCTGGCCCGCAAAGGGCTCAAGGCCGCCTCACGTCAAACTGAGCCATGGGAGAAAAACCGAGAGGAGCCCCAGCGGCCTTGCCCGACCCCACTCAAGAGCGGACAGAGACATCTTGATCTTTCTCGTTTGATTCTAACCTCGAGCCAAACCCACAAAATCTCCATCGAGGAGAGGCCAATGGGCCATCTAAGCCTATCGAACAGCTAGGGCATCTGCTGAGAGGCGGGTTAAGAAGTAGTGGAATGCCACATGAGGGCTCTGCCGTCAGCGAATGATGGACCTAGATTCCACACGAACATACCCGTTAGCGAGCTCATTGAGCGCGACACTCGAGCCATCGAGGCAAGTGTCGTCAACTCAGCCCCTCTAGTTGCGGAAACCGATGACGGGGTGACGCGCGAAAGATGGCCGACCCCTATCAGACCCTAAGGGGCTTGGGGGCTTGAGCCGCTCGATACGAGATCGAGAGACTAAGGTTCGAAGGCTGACCCGTGAAGGGTCCAAGGTCGTCTCGCATCAAACAAGAGCTAGGGGAGAAAACACAGATGAGCCTTAACGGCCTTTGCCCAACCCGCATTGAGGTGGATAGGGTCATCTCAACCTTCTAGTTCAATCTAACCTCTAGTCGAGCCCATAGAATCTCCATTGAGGGGGGATCTGTTGGAAGGCAGGTCAAGGAGCAATGGAACGCCACCCGACGGGTCAGGATCGGATTCCGTTCGAACATCCCCGTTAGCGAGCTCATCAGGCACGTCACTCGAGCCGTCGAGGCAAGTAACGTTGCCTTAACCCCTCCAGTTATGAAAACTGTGGATGGGGCGACAGTCACAAAGCAAGCCGACCCTTGACCGAACCCCCACCGCACGCAGGGGCTCGGGGAAGGCCAGGCCAGCAATAAGACCAAACGCACGATCACGGAATGATCGTCAAAATCCTAAGTAAGGGGTATGTGCGAATACAAGAGTAAGTTCGCTACCCTCGCTCCGGTCTCCAGTAACATCCGACTCTAGCGACCGCAAGGGGTCGAATCTTACTCGGGGGGTTGATAAAGGTACGAATACCTCCTTTTTTGAAACAGTCATTGCATCAGACCGTTTCCTCGCGTCGAGACTGGGCAACAAGGTTTGTGGGAACAGATCAACGAGCACGCCTGGTAAGACTGCAAAAAGCCCACGCCTCGACGGCTACGGTAACTTTGCTCACCAACACAGTCGAAATTTCCCCTTATACACCTTGGGCCCTACAGTCTTAATGAACGGAAAGACCGGATCGCATAAACCTTTTTTCTCGAATGCAAAATGGAAGAAAGTAATCTCAAACGAACGAAACAAAATTGTGAAATGAAATCACGAAACTATTTTTGGACACAAAAGTACCAACACTTGTCCACAGATTATAGGAAAATGTTTATCAAAATTATTCAACTAACTGCTTCTTCGGAGGAAGAACTATGTCTTTTAGCCTGTTCGCCAGGTTCCGCGCAATGGGAGTCACCGCCTTCTCAATCTCATCCAGCTCAGAGTTTTTGTAGCCAGGCGCGAAGCCAAGGCTCATTACCTCCAAGTTAACTTCCTGATCATAATGAGAGCAGGCAATAGCAAAGGCTTGGGTGATCCCAGCGTGAAAGGCATTCTCCTCAAGCTGGCCCACCAGCGCCATGATATCCACGGCACAGGCCGCAAGTGAGCTGGTTTCCTCTGGCCACGCCACCCCAGTGCATCGAAGACCACCCCGACGGCGGCACGCAGAAGATCATGCTCATCACTCTCGGCCTGAAGAGTCCCCCGCACCTCGGCAAGCTCCATGCCCAGCCCAATAGAGATGCTCTCGGCCTCCAGCCTTTAGGTCACCATGGCTCCAAGATCCGCCCGGAGGGAGTTGACCACCAAACGCGCCCCGTCATGCTCTTGGATGGCCTGGTCGCGCTCCTCGCGGACCGTGCCGTGCTTCGAGCGGAGTCTTTCTACGGTCTGGCGCAGCTCGTCTCACTCCCTGTGTAGCCAGGTGATCACCTCGGCATCCTAATTCGTCCTCTGCTGCAGGCCCACGAACCTTTCCTCGGCTTCCAGCTTGAGGTTTCGCTCCCTCTCTAGCTCTTCCAGGAGCTCGACGGCCCGCTGGCTGGCCTCAGTATCCTTCTAGAGCAACTCATCTCGCTCCTTTTAGACCCTAGCGGTCGCCTCCTCATCCTACTACACCCTCATCGATAGATCCTGGAACATCCCATGGACCTCCTCTATGTCCCGACGTGCCTTGGCTTCCCGCTGTTGGGCGGCAGCAAACTGGGGGCTCACATCTCCACACAGCCGAGCCTCCTCGATTTTATAGGGGCGACGAATGCAAGAAGAGCAACCGCCCACCTAGGTCTCCGAGCCTGCCACGATACACCACCGCGTCACATCACGAGATATGCGCCCGCGATCCTTATCCTTTCCCACCAAAATCACGCCGAACGTTTCGCCTTCCCTAGGCAGACCAGGACTCTTTTTCCACAGAGGGAATACGGGTCAAAAAGCTTTTCTCCAACCCGCCTGGGCCCAGGAGTTCAAGGGCCAGCCCAACAGTCTCGACGGCCGTCCCAACAAGGGATGGGCCCATGAGCGACCACAACTCAGGCACACAAGCCTCAAGGCAACCTTGATGTGCAATTAAGTCCCAACTGGGCTAATCCTGGATGAATCCCCGAGAACGGGATACCAGGGTTTCCTTTAAACCGTCCAGTTGACAGAAACCAAATCTCACAGCCATACCCACGAAGGGTCCAAAATTAACCCCAGGTGATTCTATCCAAATCACCTGAGGGCTCAGGGGCTACACCTGACGGGTGCGCTCACGCGCACCCTCTAGTGAATTGAAATACCCCCTAGGCGATTCTGCCTAAATCACTCGGGGTCTAGGGGGCTACAACCGACGGGTGCGCTCGCGCGTACCCTCTGGCGAATCGAAATACCCCCGGGCGATTCTGCCTGAATCAGTCGGGGGCTTAGAGGCTACACCCGTCGGGTGCACTCGCACGCACCCTCTGGCAAGTCAAAATACCCCCGGGCGATTCTATCTGAATCATCCGAGGGCTTCGGGGCTACTGTCGGGGACCTAATATCGGGGTACCTAATGAGATGGAATTAATAACCATCGAACGTTGACGCTTCTGGTCAGACAATAACGCTACTACACTTCTTGCCCGAATGACAGAAGAATGGTTCCGCCTCGCCCGACCCCTAAGGGCTAAGACTCCGCCTCGCCCGACAGCAAAGGGCTAGCTCTGCCTCGCTCGGCGTCTGAGGGCAGGCTCCGCCTCACCCAACGGCTAAGGGCAGGCCCCGCATCGCCCCATGGCTGAAGGTGGGCCCCGCCTTGCCCGACGTCTGAGGGCAGGCTCCGCCTCACCCAACCCCCAAGGGCTAAGACTCCGCCTCGCCCGACGGCTGAGGGCTAGCTCCGCCTCGCCTGACGGTTGAGGGCAAGCCCCGCCTCGCCCGATGGCTGAGGGCAGGCCCCGCCTCGCCCGACGTCCGAGGATAGGCTCCGCCTCGCCTGACGACTGCACCTTGCTCCTTCATAAAGACGAGCACAGGGTACGACATGACATTCGAGTCAACCACAGTACCGAGGGCCATGCCCTACATACCTGCAGGAAGGTACTATCAGGATACGACGGGACGAGCGCTTTAGGCCTTTCCAACTTGACAGAGCCCAAACAGTGTTGTAGGCGTCGACTTTTGTCCCACAGTGTTGTAGGCATTGTTCGCCTAAACGGTCATTTAGCCCGTTTACACACCGTGTAAACGCTACACAGTGGTGCACCGTTTCCGTTTAATCACCCGTTTAATTGGCCGTTTAGCCCGTTTAATGGGACGTTTTGCTCGAATAATGGCTAAATAGTAGGTGACCGACTGTTTACCGTTTAGCGTTTAGGAAAACACTGGTTGTAGGCGCTGCCATCAGCCCTCGGACGCGGATACTAACACAAGCATACGACAACCACTATGATCCAAGACAGAACTCACATCATCTACAGTGACGGACGTATGGTCACTTCCCCGTCTACTCCCCGAAGGGTCACAGCTTGGCTCTCTGACACGCCGCACCGTCCGCCGGTGTAGGATGGGACGTACCCACTTGCTGAAAGAGGTCAGGGCATGACCCTATAAGGATCAGCGAACACGCCATCCCTAACACAGTCTGCCATGTTGGTAGGGCAGGCACAGAGAAAAAGGAAGACCCAGCTCCCTTAAAGGACCTTCTCTACCTTTGTTTTTTTCCTCTTTCTCCCTTGGTCTATAAAAGGGAGGGCAGGACACCCCACTAAGGGGACCGATCGTTTTGAGATATAAGACGACGAATCAATTCGACACACAGCCATGCAGCAACCGAGCTCTTAGTGTTCTTTCGACCTTTCCATCAGAGACTTGGGACTTATCCCTCTCTCGACCGTTTGTACCCTCTACTACGAACATTTTTCGGTACTAATAACACAAGCAGCGGCAAACTGGACGTAGGGATATTCTGCTCGAACCAGTATAAACCTTGTGTCCTTTAGGGCAGTCCCAATGGTGCATTGATGATGGTTTCTATCCTTATTAAATGACTTGCCACGTAGGCAAAACGCTGATGTGGCAACGTAATTAATGAAGAAAGAGAGCAAAAATCATAGAAATGGTTTCTTCATGAAGAAACCAGGTCTACTCTTGACCCAATGCACTAAGAAACCATGAAATCGCCATTGGGGAGAAACCACCAGTTTCTAGAGAGCTCGTGTCGCACTCCCATTGGAGAAAAAGATAGAGTTGGGAGAGAGAAAGAGAAAATAGTTATTACTCATAGAAACCATGGGTTGGAAAGGAGTACTTTTTTGGTGCGGTATCCTATGTTATAGAAACTACTAGTTTCTTTCATTGGGACTGCCCTTAGTACACCATCCGAGCCTAACGCGCAACAATTATAAAATTATTAGTTGGTGTTTGTTTAAAACACCGACAATATGCGTGTCAGTTTAAGTGTTTCATGTTTGATCAATTTTTTTTTAGTAAATAGTATTCACATTTATGATCCTAAATTAATTTATTATAAAAATATATTTCGTAATTAATCCAATAATATCTATTTGATATTATAAATCTTTATATTTTTTTATCTATAATTGATCAAACTTGGTAAGACCTGATACTGTTGTAGAATTGGATTCTCGAGGGAGTACAATTGAACTTCTCGAGTGGTTCGTCATAAACAAGCGAGATCCACATCCTCACCATACAAAGGACACTTGGCGCTCTTTACTTAAGAAGAAAAATACATGTCCACGTACTGTGCAATCAGGCAGAGAGCAGCCGGGCTAGATGCAGCTTCCGGCCGTTTGGGTTAGTTTAACCGTGACCAAATTTAGTTAGGCCTTGGTACTAAGTGGACATGCGCTCGCTCGTTTTCAGGGACCTTCCCGGAAAATTACGGCTGAGTTGCCCTGCCTGCCCCACGCACACCCACAGAGGCCGTAAAAGCGGAGCTTGTTGTGCCTTGTGCGTAGGATCTTGCTCTTTCTTCCGTTTTAAAACATTTTTTTTAAAAAAAAGGAAAACTGGAGGGCGCGCGATCACAATCATGTCTTGGGTCAGACAGCGACCTGGCACTTTGCCGTTTTAACAAAGATTCAAGAGTCAGGTTCATCGCATCTCACTGACTAGTGTCCCAGTGACCCCCAGCACTGTTGCGGCATTGGAGGAACGCGGGGAGGGGCGTTGCTGGCCACCCCTCTGCCTGGGGTCCTGAGCTCCTGGTCACATGCCAATGCCCAGTGCTAGGGACAGACAATGCGGCAGGCGGCGTTCGGGCGTGATGGGACCAGAGAATCTCTTCACTGCAACGAATCTACTACTAGGACTTACTATCCTATCCTATTCATGTCCGCCGCGCGCGCGCATGGCCCTTGATGATCGGTGATTGTACGAATAGCACATTAATTATAGAATTTACTAGACGTACCCAACTGCAGAAACGCAAATGCTAGATTGAGAGATTGAAGGGTGTCCCGTAGATACGAGAAGACTTCGAAAAGGATAAATAGGGGTGACCATTCAATGTCATAGAGATTGATTTACTTGTAGACAAATTATTGAGCAAAAAATTTAGCTATTTATTCAGAGATAGGGGATAGCTAAGGACGGAGACAGGGGGCAGGGCTGCGTCCCCTCAATCTCTAAGGGTGTGTTTGGTTCTATGGATATCCATGGATAGAGCGTTTGATTGGATGGATAAGTTAGATTTGGATATCCACAACAGTGAATATTCTGGGTAGATGCTGGATATCCTGGTCCTCCAAAATCTGGCGGATGAGGATATCCACGTGTTGATTAGCGCATGTTTTGTGTGACAATTAGAGTAGTATAGTGCTAATTAACACATTTTATTTTTAATTAGTGATTATAATGACAAGATTAGTGTCGGTGCATATTTATTAGGGTATAATTAGTTGCTATTATTTTTAAATAATAGATATAATTAGTCAAGTATTCTCATCACATACAATCTCATCCATCCAACCAAACAGCAAATTAGCTCACCCCATCCATCCAACCAAACAGACAACATGTATATCCATATCTCGAAATTCATGGATGGCCATATCCCATCCACCCTTAACACACCCTAACGTAGTAACAATGCACAATCTTCATTAGTACTTGTCATTAATCAATAGAGATTATAAATCAGCAAGCTTTCTCAACCAATTCTAAATTATTTTTCTTAAATACATCTCTAATTGATTGTCTAATGTTAGGTGTCTAAATAAAATAAATATGATGTGAATCATTGATTTATCAACAATGTCTTTTTTTCTTTAGTTCAGACACTTAGCATTTTTTAAGATGAAGTATCGGATTCGTTAAGCTTTGTATAAAAGTCGTGTTTGCCTCTGTCAAAAAAAAACTAAGATGAAGAGATTAAAGATGATTTATTATAGGTTTTTGAACCAACATCAAAGTCGATATTTTCTAGCCTCTTCATCAAGATCTGGCGGTGGGACAATATATATAATTTTCGATGACGCACAATTAGCTAGGCTCTCTTAGAGCCTGTTTGGAATGCGGGATTTTTTCTCCATTCCTGCGTTTTTCCTGTGAAATTGAACTGATTCCTGTGAAATTCCTGTGTGATTCCTGTGAAATTCTTACGTTCCAAACATGCCCTTATATCTGAATCCTAGCTTCACCCCTGGATATAGCCGCGCACTGTAGGTACTTCATCAGAATCTATAATGGAGAAACGAAGTAGAAGATCTTTCACCAAGCCAAGCAAGTTGTTTTCAACATTATTGGAAAGAGCTACCATCATATAGCAGAGAGAGATGGATTGGTCGATCGTTGCAGTAGTGTCTCGATATTTCCACCCAGCAGCTTCCTATGAAACAGGGACAAGCTGTGTGACAAGGATGACATGGAACTATATATTTCCCTTGACGAGTCTTCCATATACAAGACCCGCCCGGCTCTATTATTGCTTTTGTTGTGCTGCGATCTGTACGAGTGATCTATCGGATTTTGGATTTCATGGCAAGGAAAGCGATGTCCAAGAAAGCAATCTGTGTGTAGTAGCAGTAGCAGCCCATTTCTGCCTCAGCTTTGCAACGGTTGGTTGTGTGGGTCCACGCGTTGGCACTCGGCAAGAGCTCCAAGGATAAGGAGAGGGGTAGCTCCACCATACATCACACTGTTGCCACATGTGATGCGGTGGTTGGATCTGCTACGATGACGAGGGTCGAGCTAACCGCGAGACGTTTGGTGGGATTCTACGATTCTCTCGGAGGCCACCACGGAAAGCGCGGTTCCAGACGAGGCCATAGTCTCTGTATTAACTACGGGATATTACCGCCATCTTCGTTCCATAGTATAACGGCATGTTTACAGAGACACCCCGTCACCGTTTATAACCTTTTTTTAGGAAGCAGAGCGAGGACGCCAGTCCAAAGGCTCTGAATCTACAGGGGATCCAGGGAACGCGAATACCGCAGACACTCGAACGTGTGGATCGTCACATTGCTGGTCTCGACCGATATGATCTTGAAGCACCGTACATGAGACTTATTAACCGCCTGCACATGAGCAACAGTGAATGGAGCTGGGGGATTGTGGGCGTGCACTGTTTGCTTCACCTCGCCGCCGGTGCTGACATCGACAAGTTTGCCAGCACGAAAGAGCCAGTCTTCCTGACCCGGGTTGCGGCCTTCCCCGGCCCCGCCGCCCGCGCGAGAAAACACACACACATGCCTGCGTCAGTGCGTGATGAGTGCGCGCGCGCGTCGGCACGCTCCACGACCCCGACTCGGATGGCCTCGCGCAGCGACCGGGGCGCCACCGCGGAAAACGAAGAAAAGCGACGGCTCCATCGTCAGGGCTAACGCGAGGTGTATGGCTCCATGCTCCCCCTAGCTGGCCCTGAGCCCTGGTCCGTCGTCCGTCCACCTGTCCAGGAGAGACGGAGATCATGGAGCTCCATCCCGCCCGGCTTATATGTACATATATACGACATTTGAGTCTAGCTTCGCTTCACGTCCTCTTCGATCGACGCTCGACGGAGACGTATGTAGTTTTAATTAATATCGCGGTAGCTAGTAGGTAGCTAGGCCGCGTGATATCTCTACTAGGACTGTTCTGCATACCATGTAGACGTGTACGTACGATGTAGATAGGCAAAGTTGATGTAAAGGTTCTGGCGTCATGGATTACTCAGGTCTCCGAAGCCACTGCGTGCCTTGAATTAGGGTTCTCTCTCTGATCACGGCAGTCGGCAGCTGATTTGTTGGTACAGCCGAAACTTAAGTCAGCTGTCGTCCGAGATCGCTATCATCCCAACAAAGATCAGCGGGGACTGAAACAACAAGACTTATGGTCTCACGCTGAGCTCATGCTTAATAGCGTCGGATCAGTCATCCGCAGTCACCCAGGTCTCTCTGGTTCAGGTCAGCTAGCTGAGTCACGAGAAAACGATGTGCCCGAGTGCTACCGCTAGTCGACCGCCGGCTACGCAACAACTGGAGAAAACTGTTAGCGCACGGGCCCGTCCGTGCGTCAGTGCGTGCACCGAACCGTACCCGACCCCTTGCCGGCCAAGTTTTGGCCGGGCCGAGCGGCGACGTGCCCCGTCCGTCGATCGCCGGGACAAGAAGATCTCGATATTTCCGGACGCGTCGCCGCTGTATCAAAAACGGGAAAGTTTTCGCCCCGGGCGTGAGGTCAGGGCCGACGCAGTAGTACTTGTGTACCAGTACACGCCACGGCCTTTCTCTGCGCTCGCCATCGCCTCCTTACCACGGCACGCCACACGCCACGCCGACCACCACCTGCAGCCACGCGGCGTCCCGACGCCGACACGGATCTCCGTGCGGATCTCCGTGACGCATACAGCAGGGGCCAGGCCGCGCCAAGTGGGATTCGCTGCCTTCCAGAAGCGGACGACGGCGCCGTCGCCTTTTTACGATCGATCGGAAAAAGCCGCAGGGGAGGGGAGCGGCACCGCGGGACCGGGCCGTGAGGTTGGCCGAGCCCCCACGGCCTCTCCGGTCTCCACCACCTTGCAAGGGAAAAGAGGCCTGTTTTCCGTGCGGCCCCTCGTGAGGCCGTCCAATCACGTCCCCATGGATGCGGTACTGTGGTGCCCTTTTGAGCCCAGGCGCCTGTAATTTTGTTTTCCCGTTGAAGAAACTGACGAGCGCTTTGCTACCAGTAGTTTCCTTCTCCTCGTGCGCCGGTCCGTACACAGCAGTCGTCAGTCAGCACACGAGAACACTATGGCCCGTACGTACGGCGTTTTCCTTACCTGTGGGCTGCACGTACGTCCTCTGGAACCTAGCCCCTCAGTCCTAAAATATTTGCACATCTGGCGTTCAAAAATTATCCTAAGGTGGTGTTTAGTTCCAAAAATTTTGCAAAAATTTTTAAGATTTTCTGTCACATCGAATCTTTGGACACATGCATGAAGCATTAAATATAAATAAAAAATAAAACTAATTACACAATTTAGACAAAATTCACGAGACGAATCTTTTAAGCCTAATTAGACTATGATTGGACACTAATTGTCAAATAACAACGAAAGTGCTACATTACCATTTCCCAAAAAAAATCGCTAACTAAACAAGGCCCAAATTAAAGTGCCATATAGGATACCTAGGGTACATCTACTGACTACAGCAGCCACAACAGGTACGACCATGAAATAAAAAGAAAAACTGGACAAAAGAGAAAGCAACGTAGGATCCAGAAGCTTCCCCGTCCACTCGTTTGGTTAACCCGTTTGGACTACTGTACGACGCCACCAAGGCTCCAAATCAAGTCAGATGGATGTTTCTAGGGATAGCAGCGTCATTTTACGCTAGTCTTGATTTGCATGCCCAAACCTAGATGTGCAAATATTATGGGACGGAGGGAGTAGTAAACGTTTTTGTTGGTGCCCATGGTTTCTGTTTGTGGCACGGAACCTCTTATGGTCATGTTTGCTTCTCGGTCGCAGCTCGTTATGGCTAAAGTTTGGTAGCCACGGAAAAAAGTCGGTGCTTGGTTGCTCGCCACGTGATGCTTCCGCCACAGTTTTTGCATGCACTGTTCCGTGACTGGCGAGTGTGGCGGCCAAAAAGCTCGCCACAAAGTGTGGCACAGACTCGGTGTGGTGGCAGGCCAGGTACCAAACAGGCGCATAGCCCACACTTCACACATGTCCACCTTAGCCTCGGGAGAAATCGATGCAAACATCACATGGCTCAGGTCGGTCGATCAAGGTTCTCGATCTGTGGTTGAGTCACTGGTCGATCAAGGTTCTCGACTGTAGCTGAGTCAACTATATGAGACAAAAGAGCCACATACCAAGTGGGGACGGACTTAGAGCGACGTTGAAGCGGCTAGCAAATGGAGGTAGGTGTGGTGGAGAGCGGTGGCTCCGCCCAAATCAGCGGATGAGGTAATTCTTTTGTAAACATTAGGCAACGTCATAGTTGCGACAAATAGATCTTGATGATGTCACCAACACGTTCAAGACAAGATCCAACCTGATGAGGTAATTCTTTTGTAAACATTAAGCAACGTCATAGTTATGACAAATAGAGCTTGACCATATCACCTAACACCTAACACGTTCAAGACAAGATTCAACCACCCTGTACACGGACGATATTACTACCTCTATCTAACTTTAGACTGTCTCCAACGGGCCATACCTAAAAATGAGACGCATATCATGATTTGAGTAGCACACAGCGAAGGATCGCGGACACAAAAAATCTCGTTTTCCAACAGCCGACGCAAACGAAGCTCCCGTCGCCTCCCCTTCCTCTCTCCATCTCCCTCTCTCCCCCGAGGTGGCGGCGCTGCGACAGGTCCCGAACGCGGCGGCCTCCCTGCGCTGCGCGTGGATGTGGGCCCCGGCGGTGGGCGAGCCCGGCTTGGCGTGGCGAGCCGCCTCTCTCTTCCCCCTCTCCGCTGGCCGTCCTCCGGCGAGGTGGCGCGCTGCGGTGGCGGTGGCGGTGGCGCAGCGTGGGCTTTCCCCCTCTCCCTCTCTCCTGCTGTGGCCACGGCGGCGAAGGTGGACCCCGCGGGCTTTCCCCCTCTCCCTCTCTCCTGCTCATGGTGCTCAGCGGTGGCGAAGGTGGACCCCCGCGGAGCCTCCTTAGCGTCGGGCGGGCAGGAAGGGGTTGGGCGTCGTGGGGCCTTAGATTCGGCCGAGCCCAGGCGTAGGGTGGCCGCGGCGTTATAAAGCAGAGCCCGGCGGCGCTCGACGCGGGTGGCGGCGGCGGCCATGCCACGCACGTGCGTGCGCCCTCGCGCGGGTGTGTCGCGGGGTCAGGCCTGGGAGGGAGAGGGAGGAGGAGGGGGGGGAGGAGGAGGGCGCCGGTGCCTGGGCTTTCTCCGATGCGGCGGCGAGCGGCCACCTCGACGGTGCGGAGGCATGCGCGGGCGGGCCACAGATTTGCGTAGCGATGAAGAGGCGATGCTTTTTTGCGTGTGGTCTGGGCTGGTACCCAAAATGGGTCATGCGTTTGGGTTAGCTATTGGAGAGGGTTTTTGATACCTAAAGCACTGTGCCGGATGTAATTTTGGGTCTGCGTCTCCCCGTTGGAGACAGTCTTAGTAGTTCAGTGGCACTAGCTGACGCCATGAATGCAAACAATGAAGAAGAGTTAAGGCAACTATCAAAAGAACCCTAAATTAAACTTTTCATTTTTCCAAACTAAATTGTCTTTGCGTGAATTGCATGAGCCAATAAAAGTGTGCATGGCACATAGCGATTTAGTGCCCATACCATCTTTATTGTTGCATATTGTTTGTTTGTAGTCCCTGCTAAGGAACAAATGTTTTTGTCTTTTCATAAAAGTTAGTGTAAAAAAATACCCCACGATTCACCCATCTCTACCTTACAGGTTTGGGGGCAGGGGAGTGATGGAAACCTAATGTTCCTTAGCATCAATCCATCAAAGTGGAGGGTGGCATATAGGTGGAGGTGGTAGTAGTAAGCGGTGTCACCGCCCAAGTCGAGATGATGTGTGTGTGTTTTTTTGCAGGTTTTGGGTGACAAATAGAGAAGAACAATGTCACCAAACACATACAAGATCCAACGCATCACAACCTTACAACATGAAGTGATAAAAAGAGGATAAGAGTTAAGGCAAGCATCAAATGAGCCACTATTAAACTTTTCCTTTCCAAACTAACTTATCTTGTATGTATCAAATGAGCTAACAAACCGTGCATTGTAGGTAATTTTGGCGATGTAGTGGCCATAACCATTTGTCCATTGTTTAGAATCATTCATAAGGCATGAAACCTCTTGTGTTCATAGAGATGGTCTAAAAATAGCCCATGGTCCACACATGTCCACCTATAGTGGTAGAGGGAGCGGTGGAAACACGACGATGATGGTCCTTAGCATCGGTAGATCGTGCTTGGATGGTGTGGTGCGGCAATGATGCCTAAAGGAAGGCTAGGGATGGTAGCACTCTCATGGTCGATGCATGTAGATGCGAATCTAGGGGTATTTATCGGGGTCGGTGGCCCCAAGAAAATTTGTAAATCATATGATGAAGTTAACCTTGATAACACCAGTGATGTTCTCGGTTAGATTCGGTTTGAGATGTATGAAGTTAGTTTCTAGCATGTTTCATGTTGCGCAAAGCTAAAGATAGATAGAGATCGACAAACTTGACCAAAACAAATAACAGCTAGTGACCACGGATGCCGATGACACTAATATCTCTACGTGGCTTGGTGCCAGCGGCGAGGCATCGTGAAGTGGAAACAGACATGGAAGAATTGTGTTAAGGCTAGTAGCTAGATCTAATCCCTAGAGGAAGATGTCAAAAAGGAAACTATTTGAGCCACTCTGGAACTAGGAAGAATTGCATGTACTGTACTAGTATCTACTATACCAAAATAGCAGAATCCCACTAGCAGAATTCTCTACTATTACATGAAGCCATGTCATCAGATCCTTCTGCAACTCCTTAACATTCGATAAGTGGCCATACCAAAAATGTGAAACTCCTGGCAATTGCATCTCCTTCCTGACTCTTCACATGTGAATTCAATGCCGCATGCATGCCTGCATCACCTTGGGGCCTCTACATAATAGACCATCTCACCCAAGCAACATGTAGCCCTCTTCTCCACTTCATCCTGTGAGCATCACTCACTACGGGAAACACATGATTTGCCGAGTGCAAAAATCTTTGCCGAATGCCAAATTTCGGGCACTCGGCAAAAACCTGCTTTGCCGAGCGCCGCACTCGGCAAAATATGGCACTCGGCAAATACCTGCACTCGGCAAAGGTTGTCTTTGCCGAGTGCCTGGCACTCGGCAAAGGCAAACACTCGGCAAAGATTAGTAGGGGCCTAACGGCATCCAGCGGCGTCCTCTTTGCTGAGTGCCCCCCGTTTGGCACTCGGCAAAGAATTTATTTTGCCGAGTGCCAAAACTTGGCACTCGGCAAAATATTATTTTTTTTGTTTTTTGCCACCAATTTTTTTGAAGCTTTAGTACACTACCACAAATAACATGTTTAAATTTGGGACATTTTCATTGCCTTTTGGCATATTTCTATAGTTTATTTTGTTTTGTTGAGTTTTTCTGAAAAATATAAGTTTGAACTGTAGGTGCATCGAATAATGGATTACATTCGTTCAAAAAATGTTATCCTTGTTTCTTACTGTAAATTTAGGCTAAATCCAGGAACTGTCTCGAAATTTCGATCAACGTGCTCATGGGGCAACGCCGCCAACTTGCGTGGGAGTGGTTTTTTAATTGTATAAAATGCGAACAAATTCCAAAAATCATGAAACTTGTCGAGTTGTCGCCGTATCATATGCGTATGCCGTGGAAAAAATTTGAAAAAGTTTCGACCACGTTGTCACGTACGATGCTCACAAACCAGGGCACTGCAGAAGAGAGGAGGCAGGGGAGAAGAGAGGAGAAGGGGAGAAGAGAGGAGGAGAAGGAGAAGGAGAGGAGAAGGAAGGTGCCGGACTAGGCCCGTCGACCCTCACGCCGTTGCGGTCGTCCCGCCGTCGTCGCCGACCCTCGTTGTTGCCATTCTCGTCGCGAAGGTATGCCCTACACCTGTAGTAGTTAGTAGTAGTACTTAGTAGTGCTAGTAGTAGTTAGTAAGTAGTGGTAGTTAGTAGTTAGTAGTGTTAGCAGTATTGTTAGTAGTAAGTAGTGATAGTAGTAGTGTTTGTAGTAGTAGTGTTAGTGTTAGTAGTAGTTGTAGTGGTAGTAGTACTTGTTGTTGTACTACTTTGATACTTTCATCTGCATGGAAAGAGAACTAAAGTACATGGCTCGTCTTGGTATATATATGTTTGTTGGCCTTCGTGCCTATGTTTGGTATATATGTGGTTGTTGGCCATCGTGCCTACGTTTCTTGCAGGTTTTGGAAACCTCCCCGTGCAGGGGAGGTGCTGCCGAAATTTTCAATGGATTCTAACCTATTGCCTTTTTATGTAGGAGAAGGACCCGTGGGAGGGACTCGGTGACCCTGATCGTCTTCGTCGTTCATTGCTTTTACACATCTACCTTGCCTTTGCATTGTTTAAACATTGCGGATGAAATGTTGCAGGGCGACTTGCGGAGGTTGGAGGCCCAGCAGGCGGCCCAGGCAGAGGCCCATCGGCTGGAGATGGAGGCTGTACAAGCCCAGAGGGCGGCCGAGGCACAGAGGCTACAGGACATGTTCAGCTTCATGGCGAGCCTTCAGGCCTTGCCAGGTGTGGTTGTGCCCCAGTCGCTGCTCGCTCCAGTTGTGGCTCCTCCTCCTTCTATAGGGACTCCGGTGAGTATATATGGTTGTTTATTCCTTTAGCTTGTGCGGCCCTCCTGTAGATACTCATGAATTTGCTTCTCCTTTGTGCAGCCACAGTCGGCGGGTTCGAACCCAACTCCTCAAGGTGGCCCTTCTCCACAGGCCGGGTGGCCAACTAGCCCTCCTCAAGGTGGCAGTTCACACTCCGGGTGGAGAGACTGGCAGTAGGTACCGTTTATTTGTTTCTTTTAATGTTGCATGGACTTGTGTTAGACTTAGCCTTATGTTGGACTACTACTAGAGACATATATATATTGTGATGGATATTGTTATGGATGATGTAAATGTATGTGATGGATTATAGACAATGGATTTGTATGTGATGGATTATGGATGGTGGATGTGTATGTGATGGGTTATGGATGTGTATGTGATGAAATATGGATGTGTATGTGATATATCATGTGTTGTGTGTTAATATATATGTGATTTCTTTGTTTGTGCTGATGGAAAGCAAAAAACAAAAAAAAGCATTTTCCCCCTCTTTGCCGAGTGCCACACTCGACAAAGAGAGCTTTGCCGAGTGCCGTAACCATGGCACTCGGCAAAGCTGGGAAGCAGAGACCTAATTTCCTAGCTTTGCCGAGTGCCAGAGCCATATCACTCGGCAAAGATTTTTTTTTTTAAAAAAGAAAAAAATTCTTTGCCGAGTGCAAGAGTATGACACTCGAAAAAGAATTTTCAAAAAAAAAAATTCTGCCGCTGAGGTGGCACTCGGCAAAGAGACCGTCAGAGTTGACTTCAGATTTTTTTTGCCGAATGCTGACGTGACACTCGACAAAGGCTTTACCGAGTGCCCGATATGTGGCACTCGACAAAGAAACCTTTGCTGATGAGTTTTTTTGCCGACTGCTCTTTGCTGAGTGTGACACTCAACAAAATCTTTGCCGAGTACCATAGGAGCTTTGCCGAGTGCCCTAAGCACTCGGCAAAAAGCCTGAATGCAGTAGTGACTACAGCCAGGCAACATCACACCAGGTTCAGGTACGTGCTTGCTCATGCCATAAAAATAAAATTTATATGAAAATTCCGCAAAAAAAATAGGATTTGATATGATTAATATATCTTAGAAAAGTCATATTATTTTTTTGCGGAATTAAATAAAAATAAAATTTATATGAAAATTATAGATCTCGACGAGATCTACAACTTTCTAGTTTTGAGTTTTTTTATTTGAAGTCGTTAAGATGCTCAAAAAAATTAATAACATATTTGAACTTAAGGGCATTTTCGTCTTTTCACACCTGCAGTTTGACGGCGTTAGAGCCTAAACTGACGGAAGTGGCATGGAGGACACGAAAAAGTTAGAGTAGTGACGCTGAAGACTACTGAATTTTTTTTAGGGACAAAATTGCAAACTTTTATAATGTCACCTTAAAAAAAAAGGGGATGTACATCAATGCTGTCGTGCTATGATCATGACTGACAACTACAATATAGGCGTAGCGCTAGCGTGCGCACCTGTCCATGTGGGGAACGGATGGTATGCGGTGACCACGCCATGGTGCGGCACTGGTGTTAATGGTGAGGTCACACCATTCGTGCCACCGTATATCCACTCTCGAGCTTCGGCAAGCCATGGATAGGAAGTGACATGACAAGATCCCACATGTTTTATCCTAAAATCCCTCAAAACAAAAAATGGTTATACAATGTGAAACTTACAACGGATGCTGACTTAGTATAGAAGGAAATCGATCACCTCAAGCATATACCTTGAAAAATTAATTTTCTTTTATGATTATGAAGACATGTTGGCCAAATAATAATAAGTTTCTACGACTTCACTATTTGCTTCATTTATCCCGTGCAATTTGAAAATTGATCACAATTCCCACCTCAACGCATGGAGAGTTCCTTTTCATATCATAAAATGCATTCCATTGCACTAATGATTAATTCGTTCCCTTTTATGATTTCACTATTTTTCACTCCATCAATCTCTCCTCCCGTCAACAGGGTATCATCTAGTTTACACACCAGAGCTCTATTTCTATTCCCACACAATTCCCCTATAATAAAAGTTGAAGGACAAGTCCTCTCATCCACCAAACAATGGTTTTCTACTTTTCGTAGCCGATCCAAGACAGATAGCGCGAGGAAAAGGGGAAAAACGCAAATGAAAAGAAAAAAAAACACGTAGCTGATGAAGCGAGGAAAAAAGAAAACTTCCCTGCAATCCAAAGCTCCTCCTTAGACTATCCTCAACAAAAAAAAAAAAAACCATATGGACACCCAAATTCAAAATAGATAACAAGAGACCTAAAATCAGTCTCCAACATAATACCTATACGGGAGACCTATTTTAGGTTACAGAGACACAACCCAAATATGTGCATCATCTCTCCTGAAAACCCATTTGGAAAAAGGATTCTCTTTTAGGTCTTTTTGTTGGAGAAGATACTGAATATGTATTGAACATTTTATCTATAATATTACCCAAAGGACGAATGAATCTTGTAAAAAATTTTTTGGTGTCGTTCTTGAAGACGGTCTCCCTGCCTGCCTGATTCCTCCTCCTGGCCCGGGTAAACGAACGCCACGCATATTTTCCCTTCCCCTCGCCCGCCCGTCCGCGGGGAAAAGCGCGCGTGGGCCGAGCGGACGGCACCGCGCGCGGTCAAACGCAGCAGAATCCTGCGGCTGGGCCTCACTCACGCGGTCGTCGTGCGCCCCGGCCCCAGCAGCCGCCCCCGCGCGTTTGAAACCCGGCGAACCCCGTCCGCTGCAGCAGCAGCCAGCGCTCCACTCCAGCGAATCGCGGGCGCATGAGTAAACAAACTGCATACAAAACCAGGGAGAAGTCCGATCTCGCGGGTCGCGGCCACTCCCCGCCGCGGGATGCCGGATCCAACGGCCCCCCTCGCTCGCGGCCGCAGCCACGGGCGCGCAAAGGAACAAAGGGAAGGGATCAAAGAGCGTGACCCCGGGAATGGGATAGCCGCCCGCTAGCCTCCAACCCAACAACCGCCACTGGCAAACGGTAACGCCACATGGGCCCAGGCGTCAGCGGCTGCCTGCGAGTGAGCCCAGGCGGCCAGGCTCGCGATTAATGAACGGGCCCCGCGGTGCCAGCCACGAACAAACGAGGCTTCCCTGAACCAGCACAGCCCCGGCCACTGACGACTGGGCCCGTTTCGTCGGGGTCAAACGCACACCTACCCCACGGTCCAGGGGGGAGGTGAATGACTGGTGAGAGAGGGAGAAGAGTCCTGGCACGCCTGCCAGCCACGAGAAGGGGAGAGGAGAGGCACCTCCACCACCACCAACAAAAGGCAAGCGGGGGAAGGGAGGCAGCGGCCGCTATAAAAGAGGCCTGGGCGCGGCCCCGTAACCCTCGCCTCGGTCACAACGCGCGGTCGCCCATTCCGCATCTCGCCCTCCCGTCCTCCGCTTGGCCGCCGCCCGCCTCCCGCCTCCCGCCCACCGCCTCTCCTCGTGAACAAGACCACCGCGAGCGAGCGAGCCACCCCGCGACCGCCCCGAGAGCCGCCGCCGCCGTCGCCGCCCCACCCCGACTCCTCCTGACCGCCGGCGTGAGCTGCCCGGGCTCCTCCACCGGCGACGACACCCTCCCCGCCGCGCGCGCCCCCACCGCCTGCTCCGTTTGCGGGGGTAGCCGGGGCTCCGGCCTCGGCGGCTTTCAAAGCCCCCTTCCTCACAACAGGATCCAAAATCCCGTCCTAGAGTTCTTCTACCTCCCCTTCCAGAACTTCCTCTTTTGGCATCCCTGACGGTCGATCTCGATCCCCCCTTCGATTTCGATTCCTCTTCTTATTGATTGTTTTTTTCTAGCTTCTTTCATATATCATTTTGATTTTGATTCCTTCCTTCTTCCCGGTAGCAAATCCAATCCAACACCCCCCCGTTCCATTTCGTTCCTCCCTGTTCATCACCCGCACCCAGCTAACGCCACCCAAAACAGCAAATTCACAGCACAGGAAACAACCAACCAAATCTCACCCACCGCCCAAAAAAAAGAAAGGCTAACCTTTTTTTTTTCTCTCTCTCTCCATCTGTGGAATTCTCCGGTTTTGTCTGACGAGATGCCTGCGCTCGCCGTCGACGCCGCAACACCCGTGGCGCACGCCTTCGCATCCTGCGACGCGGCGGCACGCTTCCCTGCCCCGCCCGTGGTGGGCCCCGCCGCCGCCGAGACCGCCCCCTGGTCGTCCGACCTCTCCGCGGCGCTCTACAACGTGGACGGCTGGGGCGCCCCCTACTTCTTCGTCAACGGCGACGGCGACGTGGCCGTGCGCCCGCACGGCGCCGCGACGCTCCCGGGCCAGGAGATCGACCTGGCCAAGGTCGTGGCCAAGGCCGCGGGCCCGCGCGCTGGCGGCGGGCTCGGCCTGCCGCTGCCCCTGCTGGTGCGCTTCCCCGACGTCCTGCGCCACCGCGTCGAGACCCTCAACGCCGCCTTTGGCTACGCCGTCCGCTCCACCGGCTACGGCTCCAGGTACCAGGGCGTGTACCCGGTCAAGTGCAACCAGGACAGGTACGTCGTCGAGGACATCGTCGAGTTTGGGGCGCCATTTGGGTTCGGCCTCGAGGCCGGCTCCAAGCCCGAGCTGCTGCTCGCCATGAGCTGCCTCTCCGCGCGCGGCAACCCGGACGCCCTGCTCATCTGCAACGGCTACAAGGACGATGGCTACGTCTCGCTCGCGCTCATGGCGCGCTCCATGGGCCTCAACACCGTCATCGTGCTTGAGCAGGAGGAGGAGCTCGACATTGTCGTCGACGCCAGCCGCCGCCTCGGCGTGCGCCCCGTCGTCGGCATGCGCGCCAAGCTGCGCACCAAGCACGCCGGCCACTTCGGCTCCACGTCCGGGGAGAAGGGCAAGTTCGGCCTCAACGCCGCGCAGATACTGTCCGTGGTCACCAAGCTCAGGGCCATTGCTATGCTCGACTGCCTCCAGCTGCTGCACTTCCACATTGGCTCCCAGATCCCGACCACCGCCCTGCTCTCCGACGGCGTCGGCGAGGCCGCGCAGATCTACTGCGAGCTCGCCCGCCTCGGCGCGGACATGCGCGTCATCGACGTCGGCGGCGGCCTCGGCATTGACTACGACGGAACTCACTCCGCGCAGACCGACATGTCGGTGGCGTACAGCCTGGAGGAGTACGCGGCGGCCGTGGTGGCCGCCGTCTGCCGCGTCTGTGACCGCAAGGGGGTGCAGCACCCCATCATCTGCAGCGAGAGCGGCCGCGCGCTGGTGTCCCACCACTCGGTCCTTGTGTTCGAGGCCTTCTCGGCTACGGCGCCCGGGCGCCTGGACGCGGCCACAGCCTACCTCCTCGACGAGCTCACCGACGACTGCCGCGCCGACTACCGCAACGTCATGACCGCCGCCGTGCGCGGTGACTACGACACCTGCGGCCTGTACGCGGACCAGCTGAAGCGGCGCTCCGCCGAGCAGTTCAAGGAGGGGGTTCTTGGCCTGGAGCACCTGGCCGCGGTGGACGCCTTCTGCGAGCTCGTCGCCCGCGGCATGGGCGCGCCCGAGCCGCCGCGCACCTACCACATCAACCTGTCCGTGTTCACCTCCCTGCCGGACATGTGGGCCATCGGGCAGCAGTTCCCCATCATCCCGATCCAGCGCCTGCAGGAGCGCCCCGCCGTCGACGGTGTCCTCTCGGACCTCACCTGCGACAGCGACGGCAAGGTGAGCGAGTTCATCGGCGGGAGGCACTGCCTGCCGCTGCACGAGCTCCCCACCCACGCCACCCGCGGCTACTACCTGGGCATGTTCCTCGGGGGCGCCTACCAGGAGGCCCTCGGCGGGCTGCACAACCTCTTCGGCGGTCCCAGCGTGGTGCGCGTGTCGCAGTGCGACGGCCCCCACTGCTTCGCCGTGACGCGCGCGGCCGCGGGCCCGTCCTGCGCGGACGTGCTCCGCGCGATGCAGCACGAGCCCGAGGTGATGTACGAGGTGCTGAAGCAGAGGACCGACGGTGCCACGGCCGCCGCCCTTGCCAGAGCCTTCGGCGCAATGCCGTACCTGGTGTTCGACCCGGAGGCCGCGGTGTTGTCCAGCGGCGAGGGCAGCGGCATGAACAGCGACTCGGAAGGGTCCGCTGCCGGCGCCGCCGAGGAGGAAGACGATGAGGAGTGGGAGTTCATGCGCGGCCTCACCGTCTGATGGCTGGTGCAGCAGCAGCAGCGCCCCTGTTCCCGTGTCCGTCCTGGTGAAACAAGTCAGTCGCCAGCAAGTTGTCAGTCGCCGGCCGGCGTTGGTAATCTAACCCCACCGCCCGGTGTTGTATCGTGTCATGGTCGTAGTCGTTGGGTGTCTCGTCGTCGCCGGAGTTCATGGCGCCACCTTTTTATTCCGAATGCGTCAGTGTCCACTGTTCGCCTTTTTTTTTCTTCTTCTCAACATGAAGGAACTAATAGCAAGTTTCTCGGCAACTGTTATCTAGTTTCGTTTTTCAAGAATTCAGCTTTGTCAATGGGATATCCATCCATTGTTGCTTTGCTTGTTTCTTTCTGTGATTGTTCCTCTCCTTTTGCTTTGAAAATGCTATCAGCAATCCACTGGAAACCTCGAGCGGTGCTCCCATTTTTCCCCTGTGTTTTCCCCGAGAGAAGAATAGGTGGAAAAAAAAGGTGCTTTCCAAGATTCTGGGCTTTCCGGCTAGCCATGAGCAAGACAGAAACTCGAAGGCAAGATGAGCACGGCGCCGACGTCTTCGTCCCCGTCCTCGTCGGGACACAGTATCATCGGAGACGTGTACGGTGCACCGGGAAAGGAACGGCAAGTCGGCGACCCTGTCGCCGTCGGCTCGGCTTCCCCGCTCTGTCGACCGCCTCGTGCGCTCTCGTGGCTTTCTCCGGCGTCGCGTCGGGGGCAACGCACAGGCAAGCCGGGCCGTGGGCAGGTGTCACGGCCGCGAGCGCCGGAATCTCTGGATAAACCACGAGATATTCGGACGTCACGCGGTGGGCCGCGGCGGATTTCAAACGCAGCTCTGGGACGCTGCCTGTCGTGCGGCGCCGCGCACGTCAGCGTCATCGGCATGGTAGGTGTGTGGGGCTGGCCGGCTGGGTTGGGCTTGCTTGCTCGAGTTCGTCTGCACTCTGCACTGCACATGTCGGAAAGGAAGACGAGGACGAAAAGGTCTCCAGAATTTATGAGCGGTTTTTGGATTTGGCACAGATGCTGTGAGCTCGAGGACGACCGTCGACCGGGGTTGGTGAGCGCCGCCCGGGCGTCGGTTATTCTATGACTTCCTCGCCACCGCCGCCGCCCGCCGCCGCGGCGCGTGCGCGGCGCAGCGTTCACGGACTCCGGACACTTGCTGTCGCATATGCCGCATAAATAAACTGGGAAGAAACTTGCAGTATTGCAGTATATACCTCGTATTTGGCTTATGTGACTTCTTTTTTTTAGCGGGAACTATATTTTTTTCTCACAATAATTCAATCAAAAGCGTATTTTTCAACTAGTCAGCCAAGTTTCATAACAGCAAACGGGACCTCGTCGTTGCCAACGAATACCATGAGAACGCAATTGACCGAGGTGTTGGAAATTGCTCTGCTCATTCAGATCATCCGCGCGCTGATATACACGAGGCCAGGGTTCATCCCCTGTCGTGGCCACAAGTGTCGCTGTCCTGTATGCGCCTGTGCTGTGCGCATCTCTTTTAAGCTTTACAATGCTTCGCTTCGCCTACAGATTTATCCATCTACCGTAGATAGGATGAGTAACCATGGAGACTATCTCTAACAACATCACCCGAAATACAAGATTTATTTTAAGTTTAGGTAGCGTTATAGGTAAAGATTTTAATATTTATTTTTGATCTTCTCCAACAACAGGATCCAAAAGAGAACTCTTTCTGCAAATGAGTCTTTAAGAGAGATGTCGATAGAATATTGTCGATAGTCCTTCGAGAGGTTTCCCACGAAGGTAGATTGATCGGCAGAGATTCGTGTAATCGAGAACAAGAAGACAACAGAGACATGTCTTGATACGCGCATGTTAGATGACGTCGGCAAGCTTTCAGACTTCTTTTCTTTGACCCTGCTACAAGATTCATTCTTCATCTTCCAGCAGGCTCGAAGACCAAGTGGCTACACTTCATCTGGCGGTGAATCTAGTGCTTATTTCTTGATTTACTCTCCTTATTGACGGAGTCTAAGTGTCTATACTTCTCCTAAGTGGAAGAATTTTTAGATTTTGAACTTGAGCTCCTTACATCCTTATGACAAGCCATACTTGGGATACACTGCTCAGCGACGGTTCACGCTGCTCGCAAGACTTTATCTCGCAGTATCTTCAGGATATTTTTCCGGTATCTTGCGGGAGACGCCGAGCAACGTCGTGCCTCGCAAGGCTTTATCTTGTGGGCTGGGCTGCCCCTGCGGGCGTAGCCCATGTGGTCTGTCATGGGTATCCGGGGTCGTACCCTCCATAGCTAGTCCCCGAGCGTCTTGTATCCGTTGTGCAACGCCGTCTTGAGCTTGTCTGAGCAGGTACGAACAAAGCCGAGCAGTCGAACTCATGGTCCGACCACCGTGATGAGTTGTCGAGCAGTTGTGAACCATCGTCGAGCAGCGTGAACCGTCGTCGAGCAGCGTGAACCGTCGCCGAGTAGTTGTGAACCGTCGCCGAGCAGTGTATCCCAAGTATGGCTTGCCATAAGGATGTAAGGAGTTCAAGTTCAAAATCTGAAAATTCTTCGACTTAGAAGAAATGTAGCCACTTAGACTCTGTCAATAAGGAGGGTAAATCGAGAAATAAGCACTACATTCACCGCCAAGTGAAGTGTAGCCACTTAGTCCCCGAGCCTGCTGGAAGATAAAAAATGAATCTTGTAGTAGGTTCAAAGAAAAGATGTCTGAAAGCTTGCCGACGTCATCTGACATGCACATATCAAGACCCTAGATGTGCTGTCCAAGATCAGCTTGGAGCAGCTCGATAGCACACCGATGATACGTAGCAAGATCCGACCACTAAGGGAGTCTCCGGCGTGGCTGGCGATGTCCGAGCAACGAGGAGTCCCCGGCGTAGCTGGCAATGTCCGAGCACTGAGGAGTCCCCGGTGTAGCTAGCGATGTCCGAGCACCGAGGAGTCGTCGGCGTAGCTGGCAATGTCCGAGCACCGAGGAGTCTTCGGCGTAGCTGACGATGTTCGAGCACCGAGGAGTCCCCGACGTAGCTGGTGATGTCCGAGCACCGAGGAGTCCCTGGCGTAGCTGACGATGCCCGGGCATCGAGGAATCCCCGACGTAACTGGCGATGTCCAAGCACCGAGGAGTCTCAGGCGTAGCTGGCGATGTTCGAGCACCGAGGAGTCCCTGGCATAGCTGGTGATTTCCAAGCACCGAGGAGTCCCTAGCGTAGCTGGCGATGCCCGAGCACCGAGGAGTCCCTGGCATAGCTGGTAAGCCTCCAGCATAGCTGATGATGAAGCACGAGCAATGAACAGTCTGGTGAATTGGTCGGTGGTGAAGTGAGCATTGAGTAGAAGCGACCGACGAATAGTCCGATCAACTGGTCGACGATGAAGTCCATGAACCTAGCGGTTCGACCAGTTGATCGGTGGAGAACTTTAAGCACCAGGTGGTCCGATCACTAGGACGATGATCCTGCAATATAAATATATAGAGCGGATAGTACATGATGTAAAAATATATGAACTCCATAGAAGAATCAGCAATGGTGATGAAATAACGTATACAGCTCGACGATCAGTTGGTGTGAACACTTAGTGTTATTCTGAAGATGTATTTATATTTAATACAAACCGTCTAACCAGTTAGTGTGTAGCTGAGTCTCCAGCCCTAACTAGCCTGTTAACCATAACGCGGAGCGTGGAGCCCGTGTACGTGTAGGAAGAACAAAGCGTCGCTAAGGAGCCACTGCCGACCACCCATAACGCAGAGGCCAGACGCTCATGCACGTGTAGGAAGGAGTCGGAGATAGGGCCGTCTCTGGGGACATCCGAGCGTCAACATGACTGTTCGGGGGTTCACCTTAGACTTAGTTATATGTCATCTTTAAGATGGTATACATGAAAGAAAATCATTTAGAGAGCAAACATGGAGAAAACAGCTCGGAGAAACATTATGGCGATATATGGAGATTGGAAAATATTTAGAAAAATATTAAAGCATGACTTAGCTTTAGACCAAACGTTTGGTTGGCAGCATATGGCGTTATCTGGTCAGCGACGTGGGCAGCTCGCTTGATGGCTAGAACATAGTCGGAGCTTGGGCGTGGTTGTTGAAGGATATCAACGTGATCAGTCGAGTTGCCATAAAGGATGTTTATCTTGAGTTACGCCATCTGGTTCGCCAAGAATCAACGCGCACGAGCCCCACGGTGGGCGCCAATTGTCGATGTTGGTGAGCCTAAAGGGTAGGGCCGTAACCCATGGAGTTTCTTGAGCAGCCTATGATAGATCTGGATCAGAGGGTGGTCGACGCTAAACCAGAGTGGTCAGAGTCGATTTTGTGATGGAGAGGCAATCGGTGAGCTTCTGGTCGACCTGATCGATGGATGCGATCAGATCATCGTTGTTGATTTGCCTCCTCTGGTAGCAGGGGAGCGTGCGGCGAGTTGTCAACGAAGACGACCTTGGAGGTGGTTTCGAGATCAGATCTGCAGTCGCAGGTATTGGGGGATCGGTGCAGTATTGATCTACACCGATTCGATGAGCTCTTCGACCCTGTCAGCATTGACAATCCACGTGATTGATCCTTCCGTGAAGATCTGGCTGGGCTATGGGATGGACGAAGAGCTCGCGGAAAGTACCATCTTGTGTGACATGGAAACAACATGCACACCCCTACCTGGCGCGCCAACTATCGACAGAATATCATCGATAGTCCTTCAAGGGGTTTCCCATGAAGGTAGATTGATCGGTAGAGATGCGTGTAATTAAGAACAAGAAGGCAACAGAGACACACCGGTTAGATAGGTTCAGACCATCAGTATGACGTAATACTCTACTCTTATGGTCTGTTGGATTGTGTTGGCTATCGTATGATATTGCGTGTGTTTAGAGGGGGTCCCTACCCGCCTTATATAGTCTGGGGGTAGAGTTACAAGTCGGTTAGATCTGGGTGGTAACCAGAAAGTAATAACAGATTACAAGAATCATGGGATCATACGTATCCTAACAGATCTCGTAGTATCTTCACGATATCTTTTTAGTGTCTTGCGAGAGACGCCGAGCAGCGTCGTGCCCCGCAAGGCTTCATCTTATGGGCTAGGCCGCCCCTGGAGGCGTAGCCCATGTGGTCTGCCATGGGTATCCAGGGTCATACCCCCCACAAGAGAGAATACTCATATTTAGGTTGTGAGTCTGCTGCAACCCAAAATGTATTTTGCATATAGGTAATCTGTTGGAGGCTGAAACAGTACCATCCAATATCCATTTTGGGTTTGGGTACCCATATGGGTAAGTTGTTGGAGATAGTCTAACTAGTGTAAAAGTACAATAACCTGAAGGGCAAAGATTATATGTGATATTGTCATCCACAGATTTCTAGATATGGTTATCCATGTTCTCTTTTTGGTTAGATGTTCTCTTTTTGGTTAGATGGATGGACCGAGTTTTTCTATGTTTGGTTATTATAGATAGATGAGAATAGATGAGATGAGAATACTTGACTAATTGTATTTTTATATTATTTAAAAATAATGATTATACACTAATAAATATCCATTAAACACTAATTTTGTCATGATAATAGCTAATTACAAATAAAATATGGAAATTAGCATAATTACTACCCTAATTAGCATGCAAAAAGTACATTAATCAACATATTAGTACTTATCAAAATTAATCTAGCCATCATAATTACTAAGCAATAATATAACACACTAATAATTTTTAATTTTTTTCTAATGATAACAAAAATTATAAAATATGGATGGGCTATTGTGCTCGCTAGACAATTTTTTGGTGACAGGGATATCCAACATCTAGGAAAATATTCCTGTCCAGTATATCCATATCTAACTCACCCGCTGTCGGGTATCGGTATTAGGGATACCCGTAGAAGGGATCTGAGGACCGTGAACGACGACTCGCCTAGATAATCAAGGATGTACTTTAGTCTCGACCGACCCTAAAGGGTCAGTCTCTGTCTCGCCCGACCCCTGAGGGTACGGGAACCGTCTCGCTCGACCCCTGAGGGTACGGGAGCCGTCTCGCCTGACCCTAAGGGCATGGGCTCTGTCTCGCCTGACCCCTAGGGCACTGGCTCCATCTCGTCCGATGGGGACCCATACCCAGTGTTATCCTAAATGCTAAATGGTAAACAGTCGGTCACCTACCGTTTAACCCATTATTCGCCCAAAACGGGTGTTTAAACGGGAAAAACGGCCGTTTAAACGATCAAAACAACCGATTAAACGGAAACAGTGTACCACCATGTAGCGTCTCAACGGTGTGTAAATGGGCTAAACATCCGTTTAGGTGAACAGTGCCCATACCGCCTCCAACCACTATGGGTCTGAGGGTACGACCCCGGGGTCAAACTTCTGACACCAGGAGGGAAGCGGGCACGTCTCTACGTGACCCATGGCCACATCAAGCCACGCCTGGGGGGTTCACATTGCCAATAGTGACATGCGTGAGGTCACTGTGCTGCCTACTCCCCGTACGATCGCTGACAGGCACGTCGGTTCACCACGCCATCTGTCAGGACGAGATGAGATGCCACAACCAGCTGTTGATGCTGGGCATGGCACCAATGGTGAACAGGAGCCCGATGTGGAGCCATCCCCATCACCATCTACAGTGCTGGCAGAACCCACATGAAGGAGAAGGACCTGGTTGCCCTGTAGGCCTTCTTCTCCCTCGCTTTTCTCCTTCTTTCTCTCTATAACCAGCACCTTCCCCCTTCTCCTATAAAAGGAGATGTAGGACGCCCCAAGAAGGGAGAACGAGCACACGGCTGAACAAACTCTCAGCACTCTTCAACCCTTCCACCAGAGACCTAGGATTCGCTCCCTCTCTCACTCATTTGTAACCCCTACTATAAACTAGTGCCAGTAACAGGAGTAGCAACACACTAGACGTAGGGACATTCCGCTCGAACCAGTATAAATCATTGTGTCCTCCGAGCACACCATCCGGGCCAGACGCGCTCAAATTTACTAGCTGGTGATTTGAAATACCAACAGTTGGCACACCAGGTAGGGGCTTTTTGTGCGTCTTGACGTCCACATTAAGCCTCGGATGGCTAGTCACGGCGTTAGTTGGGTCCCGAGCGTGCACGTGCGCTTTGGGAACCTAGACTTCATCGTCATGATAGAGGGAGAGTTGGCGCAGGGTCCCACCGTGGTCCAGCCTCTCCACTGCGCTGCCTCGATGCAATCATCGAGGCACTTGTGGAGCTATAGTTGCACGTGCCCGAGGCCCATGCCCCTAGGAGCAACCAGCTCCTCAGCTTCGATTATGGGAGGCTAAAGTGCCAGCTCGATGCCTTCCTAGGATCTTGACTATCCTGGGAGGACTTGTGCTGCCTCACCTTCTCATTTGCCAATATCATGACGTAGCTTGCTGAGGAAGAACCGCTCTCCCCAAAATACCTCATCCAGAGCGCCCCTATAGTGTTCTCGTTTGGTCTGTGCAACGCCACAGAGACCATTGGCCACCTCATGGCGCAGCGCATGCACCCATCCCCTATGAACAACAAGTTCGTGAAGATGATCGAATACATCACGGAATCTTTCCATGACCTTCTCATGGGAGATTCAGAGTTGGCCTTCGACTCTAACTCCAGCTAGGGGAGCCATCACCCATCGTGAGAATGTTTTATGGTAGGTACCCCCAAGGGATGCATCGAAAGCATCCACGAGGGAGGGGCTACCCCACCAAACAAGCTTGACAATGAGGTCAATGGAGATGTAGGGGCCCCGCCTCGCCTACAGGTGGAGTAGCTGAGGGCGCGACATAGGGAACTCAAGGATGCGTGACTCTAGCTAGAGTAGGAGTGCACAAAGCTCGAGCAAGAGATCAAGCGCCGTGGAGACAGTGGGTGTGTGTGCACCATGGTCCACGATGTGAACCGGAGGATCATCGAAGATGATGGAGCCCTCCCACACTTTGCCCGGGCAAGCCAAAACATTGTTGCCAGGACGGCCTTGCTCCAAAGGCACCTAGAGCCCGAGCACATAGTAGTGCAGTAGGCGGAGAGCTCACTGTCTTGGTGACGTGAGCTCAACGCCAGTCAGTATGCGCCCTTAGGACGACATGTCATGGACGTGTCTATCCACCTGTCATCGCACATCGGTGGGGGGCATGCAGCGGCCCCGATGCATGAGTGTCTTGGCCTCCACCATGACGCATGTAACACCCTAGATGCCTGTAGGTGTGGATGAAGCGGTGAGAGAGAGGAAGCCAGCCATGGCTACCACCCTCATCACGGCGGACGCTACGATAGCGGCGTGGACCGGAGCCTGAACCCGACCTGTTAGGGCCTTAGGCCTTCGGCCGACACATCCTCAATGTTACCTTCCCACCGTGGTACCAACCGCTGACCAACATCCCAAAATTCTTCGAGAAGATGAGCCCTAGACTATGGCTCAAGGATTATTGGCTTGCCTGCCAAGACGGTGGAGCGGATAATGACAATTTTGAAAGCATTTAGGCCCCTAGTTGGGTTTTGGTGATTAATGACAATACGTGATTACTATGACTAACGTGTGTTTTGCAGAGGCAATTAATTTAGGCCATGGTAATGGCAATTGATTGGGCAATCATGGTTAACATGCCCCTACGATGGAAATCATTTTGGTTCTTAAAGGATGGATGACAAGGTTAAGGATGGATTAGTTCTAAGTGTCGTTTGGTGTTGAAGAGACACTTAGAGTACTTTAGGACTTTGTTTTTTCTTTGGCTGTACTTTCAAGGGGGTATGAACTAGTAGTTTGACCTTGGTGAGTCTAGTGGGTTAGGTGTGGTGCACACTTGTCAAATCTAGCACTAGGTAGCTCTAAAGTAGCCCTAAAATCAATTGGAGCGAACTTTATTCACATATGATTTTGAGCTAGAAGTGAATGGAGGGTCAAATGTTGACCGAACACTGGTTCTGGTGTGACCGGACGCTGGCAGTAGAGTTCGGTCAGTTCATTTGATCAAGCTAAAGTCATCTGGATACGACCGGACGCTGAGTGTAAAGTGACCGGACGCTGTGTGCCAGAGTCCGGTCAACTCCAATAAGGTTCTAGAGAGGGAGAATCCTTATCGGACGTGTCCGTTCAGTGCTGACCGAACGCTGGTCAGGTTTCGGTTAGCTGATCGGACGCTGAATAACAAAGTGACCATACTCTAGGCGCCAGTGTCCGGTCAACATCAGTAAGGTTCTAGAGAGCAGTTTTCATGATCGGACGTTGGTGAGAGTCCGATCACAACTTAACGGTTCTATGATGGGTAGAACTGACCGGAGCGTCCGGTTACCCCGTAGTGTGGTGTTTCCACCTCCTAACGGTTCATTTTTAATGAGGGGGTATAAATACTTCCTCTTTTCTTCCAAGGGAGTTCTCTTGCCCATTTGATCAGCTGAGAAACACCTTTGAGAGTGCTTTGGAGAGCAAGAGCCTAGTGAGGTGATTGAGATTTGAGAATTCAAGATTAAGGCCTCATTTATGCAAGGAGAGTAGCAAGTGTGCATCCACCCTTCTCATTAGGCTTGTTGTGGTTAAGTGAGAGTTCGTGCTTGTCACTCTTGGTGATCGCCATCACCTAGATGGCTTGGTGGTGATTGGGAGTTTGGTGATCATCCAGCGAAGCTTATGGATGACCCAACTCAAGTTGTGAGCAGTTGTGGGTGATTCACCATGACGGAGTGTCAAAGAATCAATCCGTAGAGAGCACTTGATCCTTGCGTGGATCAAGGGGGAGCTACACCCTTGCGTGGGTGCTCCAACAAGGACTAGTGGGGAGTGGTGACTCTCCGATACCTTGGCAAAATATTGCCGTGTTCCTTCTCCTCCCTTCACTTTGAGCATTTATTTTTGAGCAATTCAATTCTTGTCTTTATATTCTTAGAATTGCCATGCTAGAGTAGGATTAGAACTTAGGGTGCTAAACTTTTGTGTGGTAGATCATTAGAATTACTTCTAGGCACAAGGAGTGAAGTGGGCTAAGTGTAGGGTTTAATTATTGCAAAGAATTTTAGAATTAGCCTAATTCACCCACCTCTTGGGCATCTTGATCCTTTCAAATTTCATTATCCGCAACCTCCCATTGTTCCTGGCTGATTCGACGCGAACATGGTTAGAGCACCTTCCGCCCAACCAGATTCAAAGTTAGGTGGACCTAAAGGACATTTTTGTGGGAAACTTCTAGGGCATGTACGCGCATCCTGGGAACCCATGGGATCTCAAAAACTACCGATAGAAGTCTAAAGAAACTCTTCGTAAGTACATCCGACGCTTCTCTCGGTAGTGCAACGAGCTGCCCGACATCGTTGACACCGACGTTATAGGAGTCTTCCTATCCGGGACCACCTGCAAGTCCCTAGTTCACAAGCTAGGACGTAAGGGCCCGTGAACCACCAAGGGGCTCCTCGACATCGCCACCAGCCATGCCTCGGGTGAGGAGGTGGTCGAAGCGATTTTCAACTACCCCAAGGGCAAGGCGAAACAGGACGAGGATGCCGGCGAAGGCACCTCTGACCGCCCCAACAAGAAGAAGAACAAGTAGCGGCATGAGGGCTCGCTTGTGGCCGCTACCGATCACAAGGGGGTCAGAAGCCCGCTGAAGGTACCCCAGACCACTTTGAGAAGTTGCTCGAAGGGCCATGCCCGAACCATGCCTTCTCTGTCAAGCACCTATACAAAGACCGTGCCCTCGTGAAGCGGTTCTCGGTGGCTCCAAGAAGGGGGAGCATATGAAGGAGCCCTAGCCAGTGGTAGACGACGCCGAGGGGAAGAATGGCGGCTTTCTGACATCGGATGGCTGGCTCATGATCTTTAGATGGTCGGTGGCCTACAACTCCAAGCACTGCCAGAAGCTTGCACGCCGTGAGGCATATATGTCCGAGCCGACCATGCCTTCCTTCCTCCGATGGTCAGAGTCCGCCATCACCTTTGATCGGTCTGACCACCTGAAAAGCATCCTACAACCAAGAAGATACCCGCTCATGGTCGACGCAATCATCACCACGAAGCGGCTCAACAAGGTGCTGATGGATGGAGGCAGTGGCCTCAACATCATGTATGTTTAGACACTCAACGCCATGGGCTTCGACCAGTCATGCATCTAACCGACCAGGGTGCCTTTCCATGGCATCATGCCTGGAAAGCAGGCCGTGCCGCTCAGGTAGATTGATCCACCCGTCACCTTCGGGAATCCAACCAATTGCAGGACGAAGACCCTTACCTTTGAGGTTGTCGGGTTCCATAGGACCTACCACACCATCCTAGGATGTCCATGCTACGCGAAGTTTATGGCCGTTCCCAACTATACCTATTTCAAGTTGAAGATGCTGGGTCCGTGCGGGGTCATCACCGTTGGCACCTCCTTCTAGCATGCCTACGAGTGCGAGGTCTAGTGCTGCGAACACGCCGTGGCGATTGTCGCCTCCAAAGAGCTCATGCCCATTAGGGAGAAGATCGTCGAAGAAGCGCCCGACCCCAAGTGGCCGGCCTAGTCTTTTGAGCCCGTGGAAGGCACCAAGGAGGTCCTCATATATGCCAGCAGCTCTGAGGGCAAAGTGGTGCGCATTGGCACCACGCTTTCCTCCAAATAGGAAAGCACGCTCATCGACTTTCTCTACGCCAACAGAGATATCTTTGCGTAGAGACCCTCAGACATGCCAGGCATTCCGAGAGAAGTCACCGAGCATGCCTTGAAAATCAGGCCAGGCTCCAAGCTAGTGAAGCAGCACCCGCGTCGCTTCGACGAGGAGAAACGTAGGGCCATCGGCAAGGAGATTGCGAAGCTTTTGGCTATCGGATTCATCAAGGAGGTGTATCATCCTAAGTGGTTAGCCAATCCTATTCTTGTAAGAAAAAAGAGTGAGAAATGGAGAATGTGTGTTGACTACACATGTCTCAACAAAGCATGCCCAAAGGATCCGTTTCCTTTGCCACGCATAGACCAAGTAGTCGACTCGACCTCAGGATGTGAAACCCTTTGCTTCCTTGATGCGTACTCTAGGTACCATCAAATCATGATGAAAGAGTCCGACCAGCTTGCGACGTCTTTCATCACCCCATTCGGATCATTCAGCTATGTCACAATGTCGTTCGGTCTGAAAAACACGGGGGTTACATATTAGCATTGTATGCTCAAGTGTTTCGGGGACCTCATCGGGAAAACCATTGAGGCCTACGTAAATGAAATCATAGTCAAGTCCAAACGGGCTGACCAGGTCATAGCCAACCTAGAGCAGACCTTTACAAAACTAAGAGCAAACAACATCAAACTCAACACCGAGAAATGTGTTTTCAGGGTCCCAAGGGGTATGCTGTTGGTTTTATCGTATTCGAGCGTGACATCGAAGCCAATCCAGAGAAGATCTCGGCCATCATGAGGATGGGCCTGATTCAGAACATAAAGGGGGTACAACGAGTTATAGGGTGCCTCAGCATGCTCAACTATTTTATCTTGCTCCTTGGCGAATGAGGTCTCCTCCTCTATCGGTTTCTGAAGAAAAGCCCCTACAATTTCGAATGGACGCCCAAGGCCCAGGATGCGCTTGATAAGGTCAAGCAGCTCCTGACAAAGGCCTTGATCCTAGTTCCCCCGACTGATGGGGAACCTCTCCTGCTCTATATTGCGGCCACCACGCAAGTGGTTAGCGCTGCCCTGGTGGTAGAGCGGGAAGAAGAGGGACATGCCCTCAAAGTGCAGCGTTCCATGTACTTCATTAGCGAGGTCTTGTCTGATTCCAACACTCACTATCCCTAAATCCAGAAACTCCTGTACGCCATCTTGATCGCCAAGAGGAAGTTGCGTCACTACTTTGAGTTGCACCTGGTGATGGTCGTGACGTCCTTCCCTCTCAACAAGGTCATCCAAAACTAGGATGCCACGGGAAGAATCAAGAAGTAGGCACTCGAGCTGATGGGTCAAGGCATTTCATTGTAGAATGGCCCAAGATCCAAATGTCGCCGATAACCATCGACCAAGAGTGTTGGATGTTGTACTTCAATGGGTCGCTGATGAAGAAAGGTGCCGGCGTGGGGCTGGTCTTTGTTTTGCCCCTCGAAGTACACATGAGATACATGGTTCACATCCATTTCCCTGCTTCCAACAATGTGGCTAAATATGAGGCACTCATCAACGGCCTACGCATCATCGTCGAGTTGGGCATCCGATGGCTTGACATCTAGGGCTATTCCCAGCTGGTCATCGACCAAGTCATGAAGGAGTCAAGCTGCCACAACGCTAAAATGGATGCGTATTGCTGAGAAGTCTGCCAGTTGGAGGATAAGTTCGATGGTCTCGAGCTCAATCACATCCTAAGGTGGCTCAACGAAGGAGCCGATGCACTAGCAAAGATGGCGTCTAGCAGAGAGCTGGTGCCAATGGGCATCTTCACCAATGATCAGTATAAGCCCTCGGTTCGCACCGGAGATGGGCCTCCTGCCCTAGGCTTAGGGGCTAACCGACCATCGATTCCTTTTGACCCTAAAGTCATGGAGCTTGATGAAGATCCAGCGGTAGAGCTTGACCCTCTAGCCGATAGGAGAATGCCTTACCTCGACTACCTCCTCTGTGAGGCGCTACCGATGGACAAAATAGAGGCTCGGCGGCTCGCACGTTGCGCCAAGTCCTTCATCGTTATCGAAGGAGAGCTCTATAAGCGAAGCCACACCAGGATCCTACAACACTGCATCCCCATCGAATAAGGGAAGCAGTTGCTGAGAGATATCCATGGGGGGGTCTACGGGGACCATGCCACACGTAGGACCTTGGTCGGAAATGCATTTCGACAGGGCTTCTACTTGCTGATCGCAATAGCTAACGCTGAACAGATTGTGCACACCTATGAAGGGTGTCAATACTACGCTCGATAGACCCACCTACCGGTCCAAGCACTCCAAACGATCCCCATCACGTGGCCATTCGTGGTCTAGGGGTTCAATATGGTCGGACCTCTCAAGAGAGCGCTTGGGAGCTATACTCACTTGCTTGTCACCGTAGACAAGTTTACAAAGTGGATAGAGGCTCGACCGATCTCCATGATCAAGTCTAGGCAAGTCGTGCTGTTCTTCCTTGACATCGTCCATCGCTTTGGAGTCCTGAACTCCATTCTCACGGACAATGACACGCAGTTCACTAGAAAAAAGTTTCTCTGATTCTGTGATGAATACCACATCCGCATCGATTAGGCCACCATGGCGCACTCTCGCACGAACAGGCAGGTCGAGCGTGCGAACAACATGGTCCTACAAGTCCTCAAGCCTAGGATCTTCAATCGATTGAACAAGTTTGGTAGGCGATGGGTCGCAGAGATCCCCACGGTGCTCTGGAGCCTGAGGATGACCCCTAGTTGGGCCACCGGCTACACACCCTTCTTCATGCTCTATAGTTTTGAGGCTATCCTCCCGATCGACCTCGACTATGGAGCGCCGCGGGTCAGGGCGTACGACGAGCAGGGAGCCAAGGCATCCCTCGAAGATGCCATGGATTAGCTCGATGAAGCGCATGACGTTGCCTTCCTCCACTCGGCCAAGTACCAGCAAGCGTTGTGCTGGTGCCATAGCCATCAGGTGTGGGGTCGGGCCTTCAATGTTGGGGACCTGGTGCTCCGCCTCGTCCAGAGCAACAAGTGCCACCACAAGCTCTCTCCGTCGTGGGAGGGACCGTACGTCGTCGCGGAGGTGCTCCGACCGGGCACCTACAAGCTCAAGAGCGTTGACGGTGAGGTCTTTGTCAATGCCTGGAACTTTGAGCGGCTACGTCGCTTTTACCCCTAATCTATGCATGTACTTATGAAAATGAAGAATGATGTTTCTGAAATGAAAAACACTTTCTCTTATCCGTTTCGCTATCGTCTCCCCGATCTTTAGTGACACCCAACCCCAGCAATGGCAAGGGGTTGGGCCTCACTCGGGGGCTGATAAGAGTATATCTACCTAGAAGCAATGGTTATAGAAATAAACGGTGAGTAAAACTGGTCGGACTGTAAGAAAACTACGCCCCAGTGGCTACGACATTTTTGCTCACCAGCATGATCAGAATTTTTTTGCCTGCACCTCGAGCTTTATAGTCTTAACAATGGAAAGGGTCGAAACATATTAACCTTTTTATACATAAAAGGGGAGAAGAGCCAAAAGTCTGTTTGGTCATAACAAAAGTTAAGAACTTGTCCACCTATTACAAGTTCACCGTCTGGCTTATCTAACTAACTAATTTTTAGGGGGATAATCTCATCCTCTATCTTGGTAGATAAGTCCTACGCTAGAGGGGCCACCTCCTTCTCAATGTCCTCCAGCTCAGCGTCAGAGTAGACAGGCATGAAGCCCTAGCTCATCGTCGCTAGATCAATGTTCTCGTAATGAGAACGGGTGATCGGAAACGATCGGTGAACATCGAAGCAAAGCACATCCCTCATGATCTCACGCACTCAATCCATAATCTGGATGGCGTGAACCACGTATGAGCTTGTCTCCTGCTCCGGGGCCAGTTCAAGGTCGTCGAAGACTAGCTGAACGGCGATGTGCAGGGAATCACGCTCATCGCTCTCCTTCAGGAGGGAGGCCTTCACCTCGTCGAGCTCCTTCTCCGGGCCACGTCTCTTCATCACCTCCACCCTAAGCTTGTCGTCGAGACCTATCCAAGTCACATACCGACCGTGTCAAAAGGCCTACCATGGATTCTAGGGCGAAAGACAACAAGGGAAACCAAAGGCATACCATCCACGTCCGCCCAAAGCCTACGCACCTCATTGCGTCACTAGGTCACTCGGCCTTTAGGCGCCAGACCTCTTCCTGGCGCTGCTCGTGTTGCCGGGTCACCTCGGCTTCCAGGCATCGGACCTCATCCTGGCGCTGATCGACCTCCGTGGTGAGCCTGGCCGACACGCCCTTGACCGCAACCTTTAGGTCCTTCTCCCCCTCAAGCTCACCCTTGAGGAGGTTGATCCACTGCTGGATGTCAGCGCGCTCCTAGTGAGCCATGTCACGCTCCGTGTGGAGCCCCTCTACGGCCCAGAGAAAATCGTCCCTCTCCTTCCGTAGCCGCCCAGCCTCCACGACATCTGTGAGAGCCCTCTCGATCAGGGCCATGAGCTTCTCCCCAGCCTCACGGGCATCATCGCGAGCATCCTTCTCCCTGACTCTAAGGTCGAGCAGCTCCCGGGCGGTGGGGGCAAGCATAGCCACCTCCTGACGAGCGTCAGCGAGCTGTGTGGCCAGCCCCTCACTCTGCCAGGTCTCCTTAGTGAGGCATTTGGACTTCTCTCAGCTGTGGACCATAAGGGACTATGGAGAGGACAAGACTTAGAGGCGTGGAAAGGGAAAACAAGGGTCGAAAGCATGGTCATATCATTCCTGGCCAACCGAGGCGACAATATCGTGCAGTGAGCTCAGAACGATGGTCATGGCGTGAACCATGGTCCCAAACTCCAAGATGGAGAAGAAGTACCTCCATAGTTCGAAGTGGGGTTTGATCCCCAGGTATCGCTCACACGACACGATGAAGGCCACGATGTGCTGGATCTTGTTGGGATTCAGATGTTGTAGCTCAATCTGGTAGTGGTGCAGCAGTCCCCGAAAGAATAGATGGAGAGGAATCGTGAGTCTGCGCTTGTGGAAGGGCGCAAAGGACATGAAGTAGCCATCGGGCGGCACTGACGCATTCTCACGACCGGGCACGAGCCACTCCGTCGCATCAGTCCTCCTACAGAGAAGACCGCGCTTGATGAGGCCTCCTTGCGTGCATGGGTGATGTCGGAGCGGTACCATGACTCCATGGAAAACAAAGATGGAGGAGCAAGGACTTTTTGGCGGTGGCGGAGAAGCAAAGGCTATGGATCAAGGGCGTTGGCAGTGGATTAGCAAGGGCAGCAAATCTGAACGACAGCGGTGAAAAGGCGGAGAGGGCAATGTTGTGGTTTAGTGTGTCGAAACTTGGAGGGGAGGCCACTATTTATAAGAAGGGGTGAAGCGAGAGGCAAACCATCCGCCTAGATCTACGCCCCCGTCGTGCCGTGTCACATCGCCTCTCTGAAAACATGTGCAGGCCACCTCTGGCTACTCCCTCGAAGGACACGCTGGATGATGGTTCGCCCCATTCGATGGGCTAAGAACCGCCATAGGTAAGGAGGGATACAGAGTTAAAAATGCTCCCGTAGCCCATTCAGGACTAGGAGTTCGAAGGTTAGCCCACCGACAAGTTCGCAACCACTCTGGTGCACCTTTAGAGTGAGGGGTGGAAAAGGATGGGCCCGCTAGCGGCTAGTACCCGGGCGCACGAGTGCCGCAGGCATCTTGGCCCATGTTTGAGTCTTGGTCGGTTCCCAGTCCATGGTTTTTTCACAAAGAAACGCAGCGAGCCCTTGGGACCGGTCGAACAGACCCAAGAACTATATGGATTGGCCGTCAAGAATCTAAAGTCGGTCACCAGCTGGCCCATGCCAGACCCCCGCGAACGGGAAGGCGGGGCCCCACTCAGACTAGCCCGTTAACAGCTCACCGAGCACCATGATTCGTCCATCGAGGAAAACATGGCACAGCTCAGCCCCTCTGTTTTATCAGAAAAACGCTTGAGAGAGGACGATCCCAAGACAAGCTGACCCCTCGATCGGACCCCGCTACGCGCAGGGGCTCGAGGGAAGTTGGACTCACAAGAAGACCGAATACACGATCGCATGACGATGGCAGATCGATCGGATCCTAGGGAGGGATCGGAATCAAGAGAAATCTTTTCCAGCCCCCGAATCCCGCAGCTATATGTTCCCAAGGAGTCCGATCGCAACAGAAGGGAATCGCAACGCACCAAGGCATCCTGTGGGTAGCAGAAGATCGAAGCCCTCGAAGTCCCTCCATCTGAAAAAGCCTATGA
This sequence comes from Miscanthus floridulus, assembly GCF_019320115.1. NCBI lineage: Eukaryota > Viridiplantae > Streptophyta > Magnoliopsida > Poales > Poaceae > Miscanthus > Miscanthus floridulus. The sequence goes on from NC_089597.1 coordinate 16,536,940, forward strand.
AGGAGTATCCTACTCCTCCGTAGCCTCGGGGGCTACTGTCGGGTATGGGTATTAGGGATACCCAAAGAAGGGATCTGAGGACCGCGGTGGATGACTCACCTAGATAATCAAGGATGTACTTCAGTCTTGACCGACCCCGAAGGGATGATCTTTGTCTCGCCCGACCCTGAGGGCACGGGCTCCGTCTCATCCGACCCCTCGGGCACGAGCTCCGTCTTGCCCGACCCCTGGGGCGCGGGCTCCGTCTCGCCCGATGGCGACACATACCACCTCCAACCACTACGGGTCTGAGGGTACGACCCCGGGGTCAAACTTCTAACACCGAGAGGGGAGCGAGCACGTCTCTACGTGACCCATGGCCATGTCAGGCCACGCCCGAGGGTTCACATCGCCAACATTGATAGGTGTGTGGTCGTTGTGCTGCTTACTCCCCGTACGGCTGCTGACAGGTACGTCGGTTCACCACGCCGTCCGTTGGGACGGGATGAGACGCCACGACCAGCTGATGATGCCGGGGCATGGCACAAGTGGTGAACAGGAGCCCGACGTGGAGCCGTCCCCGTCACCATCTACAGTGTTGACAGGACCCGCATAAAGGAGAAGAAGGGTCCAGCGGCCCTGGAGGCCTTCTTCTCCCTCGTTTTTCTCCTTCTTTCTCTCTGTTTCCTGCGCCTTCCCCTTCACTTATAAAAGGGGAAGCAGGACGCCGCAAGAAGGGAGAACGAGCACACGGCTGAACAAACTCTCGGCACTCTTCAACCCTTCCACCAGAGACCTGGGATCCGCTCTCTCTCTCGTCCGTTTGTAACCCATACTACACACTAGTGCCGGTAACACGAGCAACAGTACACTGGACGTAGGGACATTCCGCCTGAACCAGTATAAATCCTTGTGTCCTCCGACTCTCCGAGCACACCATCCGAGCAAGACGCGTAGATACAAATTTTCTGGCCCATGATCCGAAACACCGACACCCACGAACCGAACACCGCGCCATCTCTAATCCCTCCGCTTCCTACTGGCCACAAGTGAGAGATTCTCTGATTTGTTGAACACCAGAGCATCTTGCACGCTCCAGCTCCACTGAAACTCTGAAAGTTGTAAAACTTGAGAGCGGCAGGAATCTCAAGGCCACCTGGTGGTGATGTAGGCCGTTGGTTCCACGATCAGGTCGGATGCAGCCGCTGGGGTGGGAACTGAAACTCTGAAAGTTGTAAAACTTGAGAGCGGCAGGAATCTCAAGGCCACCTGGTGGTGATGTAGGCCGTTGGTTCCACGATCAGGTCGGATGCAGCCGTTGGTTCCACGATCGGGTCGGATGCAGCCGCTGGGGTGGGAGCATGTGACGTGTTCCCATCCAGACCGAGAAGGATCAGTCGCTCAGATCTACTTGCTCCAAGTAGATGGTTGACAGTTGGGGTAGGCAGAGGCAGCCATGCAGGTGCAGGTGCAAGTGCAGGGTTGTGGGTATTGACTATTGAGGACGATGGATCAAGGATCATGGATGGATGGATGGATAGGGGCTATAGGCTAGGGGCCAGGTGACCTCTCGGCTCTGGCCTTTCGGCGTCCATCTCCATCTCCCCTCCCTCTTTCCCTCCTTTCCTCCGTGATTCCACGGGCCATTTGTTGCGTGCGCTGTGACCTGTGAGATTCCAGATCCAACACCTGCCGACCCCTGTCGTGATCCTGTCCAGTGTCCAGACACAGCACAAAACATGTCAAACTCCCAGCCAGGAACCCAGCCCCGCAAAGCTCTCTTTCTTTCAGCCCCAGCTGCTGCTGGCTGCCTCGTGTGGGAGCTGAGCTAGTGGCTGGGTGCCCAACCACACTAGGCAGGCAGATGTTGTGCCCATATTCGCCGTGCCTTTCAGCATCTATCTGGGGTAAAGCGAAAGCCTGCCTGACTCCTGAATGACTTGGGGGATGGCTGACCATCTCAACTCTCAAGGACGAGATTACTAGAATCTTCTTTTGCTCTTGTCGACACTTATACTGGTGTGTCCATCGCCTGTTCGATCGCCGGCTCATCGTGTCGCTGTAATGCTTCCGCTGTTGGGGGCCATGGCCATTATTCGGTTCCGTCCTTCGCGGATCGGATCGTCGTCTGTCCAGCACTATCAGTTTGGTTCATGGAATGCACCGTTGACGGTGATCGAATAAGTTTACGCGTGATTCTGAATGCTGTCTCATCTAATTCAGCGGTTACTGCAGAGGTAGTAGTTGCCAAGATGAAGGTCCGTAGAATTAAATTAAAAGAAAACGTGGAGGATTGAGTCTGGGAGAGATGTATCTCCAATTGAAGAAAAGATCAGAAAAAGGCAGCGATGGGACCTGGTTAAAGTGCACGCACTGGAGGATCAGTTCAGTGTTCAGAGGGATACAGTTGTTCACTTAGAAAGAAGTCTAAACAGAAATTCGTATCCCTCGTCGTTACAAAGAGTGCAGTTTTAGACACAGTGTTCAATCAAACCATCTTCATTCAGTGAAGCAGAGCGAGTATATCTATTTGTAACCATAATTGTTGATACTATTTCTATAAACTCAGTCGAATTTATAATACTTTGACTTTTGACTGGATCTAAATATGCACTCTTTTAGATTGGAGGGAAGAATACGTAAGTACTTAACCTGTCATAGTCTTCTCACATTGTTTAGCAAAATTAGTAGCACAGCATCATATACGGGAACCTATACCTTGCATGTTTAGCTTAGGTGAACAAACTTGTGCTTCTTTCCTTCAGAAAGAGGAACTCTACATCTACATGCAGTTGTTGCGTCAGACACCTGAATTCTTGCAACGTTTCCGTGACGGCCAAGTCCGGTTCCGTACAATTGTACAAGGAACCGGTCGTGTCGCACTCATGCGTGAGACCTGCCGAGTAGTTGCAAATTGTAGTACTGCACGTCTGCACTGCTGAGTTCTGAGGGTGCATAGCCAGAGATGTCCTCTATCCACTTTGAGTTTGAGAGGATGGAAAAGTTCTTTAGTTAACAATTTGATGATGGCCGGTTTATCCACTTCTTTTTTCATCCGGAATAGTATTTTTCTCTCACAAATTTTTCCAGATTCCTCCAGAATTCCTCCAAGCGAACGGGGCCGATGTGAAGATCTCATGCTGTGTGTTCATGAAAAAGTAAAACTAGGATCAGATAAAAAGAAAAACTGAACTTCAACAACAACCATAGACTGAGATTGGTCAGGCCCTACCTTTTCAAGTCATGTTCAGGCTGATCTGCATACCAAATTGCATGTACAGAGTATTCTTTCAAAGATAAAAGCAAAGTTCTACAGTACAGAGTAGCCATTGCAGATGCTTTCTTATCGGATCAGTTTATGGATTGTTCAGACAGGGACAGCCACTCTGCCACTGCATCACTGCATGCCAAGTGTGGAACATGCTCATCTCTGGGATCCGCATGCGAAATTCAGAACTGCAAATGCTGCAGGAAACCAGCTACCAGCCAGTGTCGTCTTAGCTTTCATCTCCTCGGCGGAGAAATCAAAATTTTCTTTCTTGTGTCCGAATCCAAGCTTTCAAACTTCATTATCCGGTTGCGGAAAAAGTTCAGCATCCGGTCGAACTTGACGAACGTAGATGACACAAACTCAGCCTGGACTACCAAGATCAGTACGTTTCCGGACAGAGGACATGCATGACGAAATGGTTGGTGAGCAGTTTTTGCTGATGAGACTTCACAATTCAGAAACGTTTGGTGGTGGTACCGTGGTAATGCAAAACGCCGCAGGCATGTCTGAACCTGGACACACTGCTACGTCTGCGTGCTTCCACCAGTCCTTTTTTTTTTTGCGACTTTGCCTCCACCAGTCACTGGCATACCAGATCACCAGTAGTTGTTGAGACGCCGGAGACCGGAGACTTTTGAGCAGAACTCGGTGACAGCAGTGAATTTCCAGTCCCTGAGACGCTCGTATGCGACATTGCAGCAAACAGACTGTTAAGATTGCATTTGACCGTTTCTGACTGGCCGGCTTCCTGAAGTGGGACTTTTCCTACGGTAGTTCTACTTCTACACGAGTCCAGAGAAGTGGTAGTGGTTGGGCCAGTGAAGCTTCGCAGGTATTTTTATTTTTTTTACAACAAACGAGATATATTTCAACAGCATCGAGCTGTTAGCAAGATTACACCGTTTATGCTTACAGATTGCAGAGCCTCTGATGTACATGAGCTACATTGGAGCAGTTGGTAGCAAGAGTAGGCTGCTGCATTTGTGCAGCTACAAATGCCTGTGTTTGCAAGCATGTGAGCAGTCTGGTTGATATTTCTAGGAATCTTAAAAATTCTAAAATTTCCTTGGTCGCTGGAGGTGATGTACTGTTGTGTCAAGTGTTTCATCCTCCAGCCAGGTGGCGTAGAATGATCTTGGCTGCTGGTTGTCTGATAGGAAATTTGTCCCTGTGAATTGAAGGCGTTGGACTAGTGCCGCAGCTAGTGCCAGAGCTGCAGCTTCCGCCATCAGAACAGAGACACAGAGTCTTCCATCGCTGCTTGGATGTAAATGCTGTGGACTGGTTGCACCCGAGTGTTAATGATGAGTATTCCCAGACCTGCCTTTTTTTTGTGAGCGTTGAGTTGTTGTCTGGGGTTGTAGAAGCGTCCGTGTAGCATCTTGGACCCGGAAGCACTGCAGGAAGTAGAATTTTTAAGATGGTGTGTGAAGCTTCACAGGTTGTACTGTTGGGAAGTGCCTCTAAAACGTAGATCAGGAGTAAGCATCTTACTTAGATAGGGAAACTGTTGATGTACCTCACCCTAGGTTATCATTCGGTCCATGACGCCGCAGCGGCTTGGACGCCGGTGTCGTGGTAGCTCGGCGCAGTGGAGTCCAGCGTAGTGGTGGGGAGGTCCAACGGCGATGCAGAGGCGACGGTGAGATTGGTGGCGGTGAAGTCAGTGGGTCTTCCCGTCGCTGGCAGCACCCTCTTTAGATCGGGTTAGATTTTCTGTTGGTGGGTCACGGCGGCTCCGGTCAACCTCGTAGTTCGAGCCCTGATCTCCACCTCTCTTTTATAGTGTTGTGCGACAGGGGCCCACCAACCATATTAGGGTTGGGCGCCCCCGATCAGGGCGTATATCCAAGGGCCCAATAGGCCATGGTGGAGATCAACTAACATTCTCCCTCTTGATCTTACTACCATCTTTCAATTTCATATCATTTACACTTTTGTTCATTTCATTACAGATTAGCGCATAGAGCATGTTTCATCGTCACGATCAATTGTCGATAGATTTAACAGCTACAACACAACACTCTGTTCTGAAATAGATACTTCACTTTGGACCTTCTTTTGTTCAGAAATTATAAGCTTTCCCTTAAACTCATGCTAGCTACATGTTCTCTGAACACGTTGGGTGGTAAGCCTTTTGTAAGCAGATCCGTGAGCATCTTTTCGTTACTTATATGCTCAAGACTTATGACATGATCCCGGACTTTATCTTTCACAACATAATACTTTATGTCAATGTGTTTGGCAGCACCACTTGACTTATTGTTGTGAGCATACTGTACTGCCGGATTATTATCACAGTATAACTTAAGTAGCCTATAGATGTCGTCAACCACCTTTAAACCGGGTATGAACTTCTTTAGCCAGTTCACCTGTCCCATTGCCTCATAACACGCTACAAACTCGGCATACATTATGGACGATGTAGTGACGGTTTGCTTTGAGCTTTTCTATGAAATAGCTCCCCCTGCGAGAGTGAATATATATCCAGACGTGAATTTTCTATCATCTCTCGCATAATCAAAATCTGAATATCCCGCTATATGGAGTGAATCAGATCTTCTATACGTCATCATGAGGCTTTTCGTTCCTTGCAAATAACGCAAGACTTTCTTTACCAATTTCCAGTGTTCTATTTCAGGATTGCTCTAGAATCTACCAAGTAACCCGGTAACAAATGGCAAGTCAGGACGCGTACATACTTAAGCATATTGCAAGCTTTCGACAGCTGAAGCATATGGAACCGTTTTTATTTGATCGATCTCATACTGGTTCCTGAGGCATTAAAAATTCCCATATCTGTCGCCCTTGATTATAAGAGCAGGTGATGGACTATATTTGTGCATACTGAATTTCTTTAAGATCTTTTCTATGTATGCCTTTTATGACAGTCCTAATACCTCTTTACTTCTATCTCGGTGAATCTTGATCCCTAGAACGAACAAAGCTTCACCACGATTTTTCATATCAAATTTTGAGAATAAAAACTTCTTTATCTCCAGTAGTAGACTGACATCACTACTAGCAAGTAAGATATCATCCACATATAGGACAAGAAAGATAAACTTCCCATTCTTAAACTTTACATAGACATAATTGTCCTCTATATTCTCTTTAAACCTAAAATTTCTTATTTTCTGATCAAATTTTAAGTATCACTGTCTTGAAGCTTGTTTTAATCTATAAATGGATTTCTTTAAGCGGCATCCCATTCGTTCTTTTTCTTTTATGACAAAACCTTTTAGTTGTATCATGTAAACATTTTCCTCCAAGTCTCCGTTGAGAAATACCGTCTTTACATCCATCTGATGTAATTCTAAATCGTAATGTGCCACTAATACCATTATGATTCTGGAGGGATCTTTACATGAGACTGAAGAAAAGGTCTCATTATAATCAATGTCTTCTCTTTGCGTAAAGCCTTTTGCCCCAAGTCGCGCTTTATATCTCTCCATATTCTCTTGAGAGTCAAGTTTTGTTTTATAGACCCATTTACAGCTTACTGTTTTGGCTCCTTTAAAAATTATTTCTAAGTCTCAAACTTTATTGGCATTCATAGATTTCATTTCATCTTTCATGGCCTCAAGCCACTTTGATGAATGATCACTTCTCATGGCTTCTTCAAATGAGGTAGGATCATCCTCCATTTGAAATTTCTCAGTGTTGTATACTTCATAGGCAGCAGGAATAGCTGATTTTCTAACTCTTTGAGACCTTCTAGGGGCCTCCACATTTGGCACTTCTGTTTGAGGCTGTTGTTGCTCCCCCTCATGTGTGGCAATAGGTTCCTGAAGAAAAGGTTCCTCATCGTCATTCATTGTTGCCACAGATAGAATAACAACATGTGCTGGCACCACAATATCTTGCACTGTCGGTGCAGCGATAGCAGGTAGTGAGAAAAAATGGCTCATGAATTATCGGAGTGGGCGCATACACCCGCTTCTCTTCAAGGTCAATTTCTCGAGCTACCATGCTCTCCCTCATCATTTCATCCTCTAGGAAGACAGCGTGTTTCGTTTCCACAAACTTTGTATGTCTGTCTAGATAGTGAAAATAAAAACATTTTGACTTTTTTGGGTAGCCAATGAAATGGCAACTTACTGTTTTGGGATCTAGTTTTCCAATGTTTGGGTTAAATACTTTAGCCTCAGCAGGACTCCCCCATATACGTAAGTGGTTTAGTGAGGGTACTCTTCGTGTCCACAACTCATACGGTGTTTTGGGCACCGACTTACTTGGTACTCTATTGAGAATATGAATGATGATTTTTAACGCCTCCATCCATAGGCTCAACGGTAATGTGGAGTAACTTATCATACTGCGCACCATATCCATCAGGGTACGATTGCGTCTTTCTGCTACTCCATTCTACTGAGGTTCGCCCGGTGTAGAATACTGGGCTACTATGCCATTCTCCTATAAGAATCTTGCAAAAGGTACAGAAACTTGGCCATATGGGGTATGCCAACCGTAGTACTCCCGCCACGGTTGGACCTGACTATCTTAATCTTTAAATTGTGTTGGTTTTCAACTTCTACCTTAAATATCTTAAATTTATCCAATACTTCTGCTCTTTCTTTGATTGGATAAATGTAACCATAGTGGGAGTAATGATCTGTGAATATTATGAATGAATCATAACCATCCACACTCTTTATAGGAAATGGACCACAGATGTCTGTGTGAATAATCTGTAAAATTTCTGCGCTTCGTTTGGCATCTTTCTTAATTTTCTTTACATACTTTCATTTTATGCATTCTTTGCATTGTTCTAAATCTGAGAGCTCTAAAGGAGGAAGAATATTATTCTTAACTAGTCTTTCTATTCTCTCTCTTAAAATATGGCCTAAACGACAGTGCCATAATTTCGACGACGCATCGTGAGCTCTCTTATACCACCATTTCCAGAGTAACTCTCTGTCACCAGCTGCTTTATTAGCTGGGTACCATATGTCTTTGAAGAGCTAGTGAACTGATTCTTTATTCTATCGAGGTACTCGGTGACCTGTGTCACACTCTGTCACACTCTAGGATTGAGCCCACAATTATAGTCTCAATCATGTTCTTTATCATAGTCAAACATTTCTTGTTGACAGTGACCCTCTTCCTAAGCTCAAGGTCATAGGACATCTTTTAGGATTCAAAATCCCTCTCTTTAGTTGCTCAAGCGGCATCAGCCTCGTTTGTCTCCCTCATCGGTGCCACAAGCTCAGTAGGACATGGTGAGGTGACTACCCAGTCCACCTCAGCCAAGATGAAGGCCAGGTCAATCCTTTTTTTTTACTCCGTGTAGTTGTCACCTTTGAGAGTGGGGATCTCTTTGATACAACCCATCAAGTTGTATCCGCCTAGCAACACAATTTATATAGAGTAAGAACATAAATAATAACAATAATTGCATGCCTTGATTTCAACGTTGGTCAAAATTAAAACATACAACTGTTCTTATACACTAATTCTACATCACCGTTAAGCAGAAATAGAATTAATGCATAAAATCATTAAAATTACGATATTGTTATTAGCAACGTTGGTCAGAAAATAACAACATCATAATCATGTCAAAATCTATTTTTCTCCAATTAAATATCACGTTGGCTCAAAATAACTAGAGAATAAACAATTTCTTTAGCAGCGGAAACATGAAAAAAAAATCATTATCTATTTTTCAGAAGCATTAAACTTTTCTTAAATATTCTCTGAAAAATTATCCCGTTGGTTCAAATTTTAACAGAGATATTAAACTAGACAAAATTCATCAAAAATTGCTTCTAAAAAAATAAAACTTAAACTTGTATGAACACAGTTCATTTGGCCCAAACCAGCTGAAACAGTGAAATCTGGCCTGGCCTGTTTCTGTTTTCGCACACGCGCTGCCACCCAGGCCGCAACATGGGCCTGGGCCAGCAAAGCGATGCGTCTGCGTGCCTCGCCTAGGCCGAAACTAGCCTAGTCGCGCTCCGTCGTCGGATCGCATCCGACGGTCGCCCGACCGTCTCGCTCGAACAATACCGCGGACGCCGATCTCTCCCGATCCCTAAATGCTCATTTGCGCCTCCTCCTTCTCTCTCTCACTCTCTCAGCCACAGCGAGGTGAGTCCGAGCGAGCAGACAACAAAGAGTGAGCAGAGCCTCGGCACCGTCGCCGACCCCCTCGTCGGCGAGCGCGCTCCCCAGCGGGTGAGCGCGCCACCATCGAGCGGTCTGGCTGCGGCACCCCCTTGGCCAGAGCTCTACGAACAGCTCCCCCAGCTAGGCCTTCTTCTCCCCATGCGCCGGTGTGCCGCACTACGGTGTTGTTAGTAGTGGTCGAGGCAGGCCTCCCCTTCCCCTTCTTCCCATTCTGATTTGGGTCTGGTTTGTTTTTCTCGAATTCAACCGATTGGGGATCTAGGGTTAGGGTTTTGGGTTAGAGTTAGGGATTCACTCTGTTCTTCTTCCCGAATTGATTATGGGTTTAGGGTTAGGTTTCAAGTAGACTTGAAGCCGAGCCCTCCTTCTCTTATTTCTTTGATTTTCCTTTCTTTTCTTCTCGGATTTGTCCGATTTGGGGATTAGGGTTTGGTTCACTGTTGTTCTTCCATGAGACTGATTCACATGTTAGGGTTTGGCTTTGAGATCCTTTCCAAAACCGACACCCTTTCTCTTCTCTGTGCTTCACCCAATTAGGGTTAGCTACCGGCGGCCGTCGGTCTAGCTCTGGCGAGCCACCTCCCATGTCCTTTCCCCTTTCCCCTTCTCTGTCTGTAGATCTTGTTGTGTTCTTCTTGGTTCTTTGCCGATTGGGGATTAGGGTTAGGGTTAGGATTTCATTAGGGTTAGGATTAACCCGATTCATTTTTCTTTTGGTTTGGGTTCGGTTGAACCCTCTGATCTTTTCTTGCCGCGCGCCGACGAAGACGGCGGTGCGGCACCTTTTCCCACACGGTGGCGGTGGTGACCGACAGTTGAGTGACGTCCGCCACCTCCTCGGTCTCTTTTCATTTTCTTTTACCCGGTTAGGGTTAGGGTTTCAATCCGAACCGGATCGAACCCTCTGTTCCTCTTCAATTTCTTTTCAATTCTCTACCCCCATACTAGATCTATACACTGTTAACCTGACTCTGGTACCATTGTTGGAAAACATAGTGCCTCTGAAACGTAGATCAGGGGTAAGCATCTTACTTAGATGGAGAACTGTTGATGTACCTCGCCCTAGGTCATCATTCGGTCCATGGCGCCGCAGCGGCTTGGACGCCGGTGTCGTGGCAGCTAGGCGCAGTGGAGTCCAGCGTAGTGGTGGCGAGGTCCAGTGGCGATGCAGAGGTGACAGTGAGATTGGTGGCGGCGAAGTCAGTGGGTCTTCCCGTCGCTGGCAGCACCCTCTTTAGATCGGATTAGGTTTTGTGTTGGTGGGTCACGGCGGCTCTGGTCAACCTCGTAGTTCGAGCCCTGATCTCCACATCTCTTTTTATAGTGTTGTGCGATAGGGGCTCACCAACCATATTAGGGTTAGGCGCCCCTGATCAGAGCGTAGATCCAATGGTCTAATAGGCTGGTGGAGATCAACTAACATGTACTACATCTCGTAGGCTTTGACTACCACGTGTGTGTGTGTGTGTTTGTTTACTAGGGAGTAGATGGTCTGGTTTGGTAGCAATGGTGAGTTCAGGATAGTGACATCTGCTGCTGAAGGGGACTGGTGAGTCTGTCTGACTGTGGCCTCGTTCAGCTTGCTGAAACTTGGTTGAATTGGCTGAAAAATACTGTTCTGGCTGAATTGTTGTGAGAGAAAAACACTGTTTCGGCTGAAAAAACAAGCTAAATAGTGCGGATTATAAGGTAAGCCGAACGGAGCATGTAAGTGAGCCATGTATACTAGTGCCAGTTGTAGTTGAATGATCCATACTGAAGTTACAAGTTTTCAAAGTAGAAATGTGGCAAGTTTGGAAGAAGAAACACATTTATAAAACATGTTGTGCTATTAAACATGTATACTTTATATAAAATGTGGTCACGTGGATGTTCGGATGTTCCCTTGGAAATAAAAGAACCTACAAGTTGGTACTCTATAACGCATTACCATGTCGCCAACAACAACGACACGACGCTTTGAATGAAAAATACTCCATATTGCATTATCCTAGTACAGCATATATGCTTTCTAGGAGTAGGTAAGATAAACCATTGCTGGTCAGAACAAGAGACAGCAGCTAGATTTTTTCAGGATTTCCCTGTCTTTGTCGCACACTCAAGCCTAAGCCTAGGCAAAATATCCGATACACATTACCCGTACCCGAATTACCTGAACCCGGACCCGAATTACCCGAACCCGAGGTACCCGATCCCAAATTCAGATAGCGATTTTGATTACCCAAAATTAGTTTGGGTAATTCGGGTAATATCCCCCGGTACCCAAACTACCCGAACTACCCAAAGATTTGTTTTGTCTTTATATTCATCATGTGTTGTTAGCTGAACCATTTAACTTATCACTTTATTAGAATATAATTCTCTCTATTTGAATGAGTGACTGTAATATATTATTCTCTACAAAGTGCTATTGAAATTCTATACAAATTGCTGCTGAAATTATGTATAGATTGCTACTGAAATTTAGTGTAGTTTGTTGTTTTCTGTAAATTTGGGTATATCGGGTAATACCCGAACCCGAATTATCGGGTACCCGAATTTGCGGGTAGTGTTTTTTCGGAAGTAATATCGGGTAGCAATTTTTATTACCCGAATTTTAAATTACCTGAATTACCCGACCCGAAAAAATCGGGTAACCCAAATGCCCTACCAACTGCTGAAGGTTTCTGCCTGAACTTTATTTATCCATGCAACTCTGAGAAGGCGAAGAAGCTAAGGAAAGAGTGGAAAGTGTGAACTCACAGTCTCACATGCACATCCACTGACCAGAGAGATGTTGTGATGAGGCGAAAATGAACTTGACATGTACAAATGAACAGCGAGTCGAATGCTGTCTTGCGTTTGACCGATAACAGTGACTGTTTTATCCGCCTTTGCAGCTTGTTTGAAAATCACACTTGACTGTTTTATACCTACTGCTGCTGCTTGTGCTTCCCCTGTTGAGGACTAAAACGGGAGAGCGACGATAATGCAATCTAGCCATCAGCTATATTACTCTCGTTCTTGTGCTGATGCAGTGCTTTTCTGTAGGAATTATGTGTTGCTCAGATCTTGGTTGACCCTTGCGCTCTTCCTCCGTCTAAAATGTGGTATTTCTAGCTATGTACGTATTTGGACAAGTGCTTGTCTAGATACATAGCTCTAAATGATTTTATTTTAGAACGGGACTGAGTATATTCTCTAATCTGATACTGTACCTTAGGATTGGAAACCGATTCCAATGCAAGTGGGTGAAAAAGAATAGTTTGACTCGTGGTTTGAGCGGGCATTTTCTTTCAGAGATCGATGGTGACTGATGACTCGCATTCGGGCCGGAGATGACGTGTGCATGTAGGCTGTAGCAGATGCGTACCCATTTTTTTAAGCGTATGGTAATTTATTAATGCGACACTGTACTAGTATTATGCCGGCATGACGGAACATTTGAGAAATAATGTTCATTTATTTATATTTACTAGGCCCGTGCCCGCGTGTTGCTACGGGACAACTAAATCTTTTATACTAAAAATACATAGATCGCACGATAAGATAACAATACTGTTAAATTAAATATCGACGTCAAAGTGACATTTAATTCAAAAAGCAAAGTTCGTGAAATTAACACAATCACGGAGAGCGCGATGTCGTAGGCTCACAAACTCTACTGTATAGACTTTTCATGATACGGCTAAGATAATATTTTATATCGGCAAAAAGAATTCTACGATATCAATTTCTTTTATGCGTCAATAAATCCATGAATAAGTTCCGCTGCATCTCCATATAATCATGTACACACTGGTTCGAGTATATATATCAATAGGTTCATACTCATGCGTTGCTACGGGACAGCTAAACTTTTATACTAAAAACACACAGATCGCACGATAAGATAACAATACTGTAAAAGTATATGACCGACGTTAAAGTGATATTTAATCCAAAAAGCTAAGTTCGTGAAATTTACATAGTCACAGAGAGTGTGGCATCGCAGGCTCACAAACTCTACTGTGTAGATTTTTCTGTGATGCAGCTAAGATCATTTTTTATACCGGTAGGAAGAGATTTTCGATATACATTTCTTTTGTGCGCCAATAAATCCACAAATAAGTTCTACCACATCTTCATACCATCCTGTACACGGCACTGGCAAGCGAATTAGCCACAACTTATGTAATTAGGTTTATAATTAGCTCATGTTTAGACCTTCTAATTAATATCTAAAAATTCAATGTGACAGAGACTAAAGTTTAGTCCTGGCATCCAAACACCCCCTAACTCTTGACTCCTACTGGCTGCTCACTTGTACCACCATGCCTATGTGCCTGCACGTATATACTCTAATGTCAGAACATCTAAGATGGTCTTTATTGACCACCCTTTAAAAATATTATAACTTTAAGGTTGCCATTTGTGTATGCTATAGGATTAGGATGCTTTGCACTGATCCATGAGAGTGTCCATAAGATTCAAAATTTTTTATGCCATTATGATGTCCAAGCTTACCAATCAGACAGTGACGAATTTGATTGTTAAAATATTTTCAACACTGCTTTCATATACTCCCTCTGTCCCAAAATAAAATTCATTCTCGCTTCCCGAGAAGTAAACTTTTTTTAACTTCGACCAATTATATATAAAAGAATATTAATATTTATAATATATAATTAGTATCATTACATAGACCATTGAATATATTTTTATAATAAACTTATTTGGAGATATAAATGTTGCACGTATTTTTTACAAACCTAGTCAAAGTTTAGAAAGTTTGACCTGCACGCATCCCATAACGATTTATATTTTAGGGCAGATGAAGTATATGCTAATGGGAGTAGTCAACTGAAAGTCGTGATGAACACAACAATACTTTTATATTATATGCTAATGGCAGCATGAAGAAACACAGAGGAATAGACCTATATACTAATGGTGGGAATATTCATTTAGAAAATTAGAGAACTTTCATTAGTCTCACCATGTATAACCTGCACATCTTTTATTTGGCACCACTGATGTTCTCAAGGAGCAGTCACTTTTTAATTTTAGATCTGCATGCTGAAAACACTAAAATTAAGGGTCAACCTAATTGAGTCGTCTTGCTTGATCTTTGCCAATTGTCTTGCTTGAGCTTTGCGAATAAATTATACCAGTGGCAAAGACTAACACATAAAGAGGTACAAGTTACAAGAATAAAGCTAGGTGGCCTACTATGCACCCAGTCTAAATTTAATACCCTTCAAATTATGGACAATACCATATAATCTGGTTTACGTGGAGATGAAAGATATCTGACCGAGCGAGAGAGGGACACCACATGATTGTTTTCTTCCATGCATGGTTATTGTTTCCTTCCATGCATGTGGCCTCAGGTGATTGATTTGTTTCCTTCAAAGCAGACGGAGATCGCAGAGATGGTAATTTTTTTCTATCACGTGGTGCATGATTATTGTTTCCTTCCATGCATGTGGCCTCAGGTAGTCGATTTGTTTCCTTCAAAGCAGTCGGGGATCGCAGGCGTGGGCAGACGGACGAATCAAAACAAATGTCGCACAAAAAAATGTCCACACTTTATTGTATTTAGTTGTAGGAGATTTATTTACTCTTCCCGAGAAGTCAACTTTTTTTTTAACTTCAACCAATTTTATATAAAAGAATATTAATATTTATAATACATAATTAGTATCATTACATAGACCATTGAATATATTTTCATAATAAACTTATTTGGAAATATAAATGTTGCACATATTTTTTACAAACCTAGTCAAAGTTGAGAAAGTTTGACCTGCACGCATCCCATAACGACTTATATTTTAGGGCAGAGGAGGTATATGCTAATAGGAGTAGTCAACTGAAAGTCGTGATGAACACAACAATACTTTCATATTATATGCTAATGGGAGCACAAAGAAACGCAGGGGAATTGACCTATATACTAATGAAGAGATTATTCATTTAAGAAATTACAGAAGGTTCACCAGTCTTACCATGTATAACATCCAAATCTTTTATTTGGCACCACTGATGTTCTCAAGGAGTAGCCACTTTTTAATTTCAGATCTACATGCTGGAAACACTAAAATTAAGGGCCAACCTCATTGAGTCGTCTTACTTGATCTTTACCAATTATCTTGCTTGAGCTTTGCGAACAAATTATACCATTGGCAAAGACTAACACATAAAGAGATAGAGGTTGCAATAATAAAGCTAGGTGTCCTACTATGCACCCAGCCTAAATTTAATACCCTCTAAATTATGGACAATACCATATGATCCGGTTTACGTGGAGATGAAAGATATCTGACCGAGCGAGAGAGGGGCACCACATGATTGTTTTCTTCCATACATGATTATTGTTTCCTTCCATGCATGTGGCCTCAGATGATCAATTTGTTTCATTCAAAGCAGACGGGGATTGCAGGGATGACAGTTTCTTTTTCTATCACGTGGTGCATGATTATTGTTTCCTTCCATGCATGTGGCCTCAGGTGATCGATTTATTTCCTTCAAAGTAGGCGGGGATCGCAGGCGTGGACAGACGGACAAACCAAAATAAATATCGTAACAAAAAATATCCACACTTTATTCTTTTTAGTTATAGAAGATTTATATGACGTCAACTAGGCAGGAGTGAGCGAAGACCGAAGAGCGGGAGAGGCGGCTGAAGAAGCCCAAGCCAGGCTCAGATGGACTGCGTATTGAGCCCAGGTAATGGCGGCAGCGGGCCAGCCTGAGCCTATACAGAACGGGCTGAGCGGGCTGACAGGCCACCCTTCCTGATTACCGCCTTTCCCATTTGCTTCTTTCAAAGAATTGGAGAAATAATTTACTCTTCATTTTATATTACAGAAAGAATTTTCAGCTTTATCTTTTTCAAGTAGAGGAATCAATTCAAATTATCACAAGGAGTGGCATGTGCTACTGAAGCACAAATAATTTGGACGCATGGTAACCTATTTCTTGGAAAGACAAATGAAAACCCTTAATTTTAGTGGCACCTTCATCGATCTCTTGTTTCGAATAATGCTACAGCTCAGCAGCTAATGATGCTTCAACAGAAGATAAGGAAGATGCAGAGATTGATCAGAAGAAGAATGGTGCAGGAGACACGGGACATACAGCTCAGGCCTGCAAACAAATGCTGCGCCGGACGGACGTTGCCCGCAGCAAGCCATTGGTGCGCTTGAGGCCTGCTGGGCTGCTAGGTGATGTGGGCTTGCCAGGGGGAGGAAGTGATACGCAGCCCACCTTCTGTTGGGCCAGGCCGGGCTTTGTGTGTGTGTGTGTGTGTGTGTGGGGGGGGGGGGGGGGGGGGGGGGGGGGGGGGGGGGGCTGAAGAGACGGATCAGCCCATCTTGTCGCAAGAGATTTCTATCTATCCTAAAATAACTGCTATGCTATAGCCGGAGCAAAGCGAAAGATCAAATTAAATGGTGGTAATTTACCCGCACACACTTATATGAAGTGGTTAGCATGCTTAGCCCAGATGGGTGCGACGTCACCAAACCCCACAGTGGCCCTATTCGGCTTACCCTATATTCGATTTATTCGGCTTCTTTTTTTCACCACAACAGTGTTTTTCTCTCACAACAATTCAGCTGGAACAGTATTTTTCAGCCAGTTTTAGCCAAGTTTCAGCCCAGCGAACGGAGCCGGTGTATAATACAACTCTACTTAGTGAAATACAGGCTAATGTCGTGTTCTAAAAATAAAGAAGAAGGACGAGTAGTTAGTAGAAAGCATTTGCAAGAGAGTCATAATTAAAAGAATCTAATGAATGATTTCTTGACCGTAGGCTTTTGGAGACTTCTCACGGTGATTCTATAGCTACAGTGCTCATCCTCTGTCGTCATCATTCTCAGAATCAGAGCTTTCCACCAGCTTCGTGTTATCCTTCTTGGACCCATGGCTTCTTTGGGGTTTCTTTTAGTCTGTTCGCTGGTATGAAACTTGGCTGAAATTGGCTGAAAAATATTGTTCTAGCTGAATTGTTGTGAGAGAAAAATACTGTTTCGACTGAAAAAAGAAGTCAAACAAATCGAATATATGGTAAGCCAAACATGACCTTTGGTTCAAGACCGGCCATTGGGTTTATCTTGTCTTCTTCGTCTCCACTCCTTTCTGCAAACACAACCGGTATTTATTCAATTTCACTGGACTACCGCTCCGCTCCGAGCTTGCCATTGCTCCAACACCCAAGGATAAGTTCAATGATAGTTGTTATTGAGTTCTATTATAGACATAAGTTTTATTGTAAAGTTTAACGTTACGTAATAAAGCATATTGTTGCTGATATGAACCATTTTTATCGGTATAGATTTCTTTGTTATGAACGACGTATAGGAATATGAAGTAAAGAATCAAGCCACAGAGGAGACACACGATTTAACGTGGAAAACCCCTCCGATGTGAAGGAGAAAAACCACAGGCACCAGCCAGCAACAATCTCACTATCTCAAGAGTTTTGGGTTACACGCCTATGGCGGCTTACAAGAGAATCGAGTCTCCACGAAACCATAGCAAGGGTGTATATACCGTACCGTACCGCGGGGGCTCCGCCCCCCGCACCCCTCGAGCACAGGGGTGAGACCTGATGGGCCGGCTTCAGACTCCGCTACACTCCGCCCCAAGCCTCCACTTCGCTCCGTCAGAAGCCCAGCCTATATCCTGGAGTGAATTTGGAACAACTCCAACAATCTTAGGAGTACATATCGCAAGTGATTGGTTTTATTCATAAAACCGGGTGTAACAGTATGAAAAAGGTGGAAGCACCAATATGTTTTTTTATCTCTCTTTCTCCACGTGGCACCTAATGCTAACCTAGAGCCAACTACTGGCGATGCCCTCGGATCAAAGCAGGAATCAACAGTGATTGTGATTCAATGGCTGCAAATTTTGGATGACACGGTTTGCTATTTGATTGAGGTTTATGGCAGTTAGTGATCGGTAGTGGCCTCCACTGTACAGACGTGATCCAGCTCTAACAAATTTGAACATCACTCACTGGAGTACGCCATTTTTTTTCTGCACGTACTCTTAACCACCTTCTGAACCTAATTGATTCCGTTGACTGAGCAACATACGCTACATTAGCATAGTGTCAACGCACACATAAAACAAAATGAGCGAGCTCACTTTTGACTTTCGTCGATCCTAGGAAAAAATGATTGACAGACCATCTCTTTTCAAATTATCTTGCTCGCTCTAACCGTACGTAGTTTATCGCTGACCCATGATGGAAGCATTTTTTTTTGCTGTTGTTATTAGCCGTTAGCTCTCATCAACGGGTATGTTTCTAAATTAAACTATGGATATGGATGTACACAAATACGTAAAATATAGCGTAAATAAATAGGAGTAAATTCTCGGTTTGACACGAAAGCATATATCATGTGTGCAGGTCCCATCTGTTGGCCAGACTGTGTATTGTTTTCATTCCCTTGGACGGCATCAACCACCATGTGGTTCGACAGCATAGACATGTTTCAGCTCAGGTTATTAATTAGTTAGCTTACATTCTGCTCTGGCGATCATAATTTTGTATTGCCATGGTCTCTGATTGTTAGCAGGGCGATCTTTTTAACAGCAAATTAAGCAAACCCATAATTAGCGCAGAGTTGTCGAGTTGACATCCATATTTGTAAGTGCGAACGGGTCCGATGTGCAACCTTCTAGATGAGTCAAGACAATTTTGCATGGTATAATCTGATAGTAACAGATACAGAAGTAAATTAGTAATGAGGCACGGCCTTTAGGACAATGATGATTGCGCTTTGTGTGGCCAAGGTGCAGAAACTGTGGGTCATCTGTTCCTAGCTAGGTTTGTGTCTTCTCTAGGCAGGTCTGGTTCGCGTTGCTGGCGCCGCTCAGTGCCGGTCCTGAGATTTTTAGGGCCTAGAGCAAAACTAAATCTCAGGGCCCTTTAGTATAAACATCAAAATAATATATTAATATTACTAAACACATGTATAAACGGAATATTACCTATAAACAGTTAAAGAGTATCAAATGCAATATTCATATCAAATAAATTATAATATTAAATTACTTTAAAATTTTCTTCAATGTCTTCTACATGGTTGATTATCTACATTAATAGCAATTATATCTAATTCGTATGGATTTCTTGATGTGCTTATATGACTTTTAAAGAATTTATCATTTGATACTCTCTATGACTGCAACAATTCATCAACTTGTTTTCTCTTTATTTTCTCACTGCCGAAATTTGGTATGAATAAATTAATTGCAATTGGAAGAAAAGAAACGATGCTGTAATTTTAAAGAGAGAAATGAAACGATTACTAATGCAATTAGAAAGGCACAAGCTCTCAGTTTATACCTGCAGTCTTCTTCCTCGTTGAGGGGCCGTTTGTCAGGCCCAAATGGCCAATTGACAATGAATTATAACTAATAACTACTCCCTCCGTTCATAAATGTCTGTCGTTTTCGTTTTCCAAAAAACAACTTTGACTAATTGAATATTAAAAAATATTAATATTTATAGTACATAATTAGTATCATTGGATATATATTTGAATCTAGTTTTTTTAATAAATTTATTTAGAAATATAAATATTGCATGTATTTTTTATAAATCGAATTAAACTTATTGGCACGCAAATCGTGGCAATACACGTTTAGGGACAGAGGGAGTAGTAGCTAGCTTCCTAGGTGCTACAATAAATATATACTAGTAACTAATAATACATACATATACATACTATGTACCAAGTATATTGCTACCTACATCACTACATGTACTAGTATCGGAGGCCCCTTGGTCCCAGGTCCCAGGGGGCCTAGAGCGGCTGCCCCGCTCGCCCCCCTCCAGGGCCGGGCCTGACGCCGCTAATTGGCCTTGCTTCGCTCATGCCGGCCAGAACGCGATGAAGAGTTGGCTGCTGAATGGTGGCTCCATCTGCGACTGCACGTCGACTCACAGGACTTTTGGCAAGCCGGCTTCTGGAACACAGACGGTCATCCAGACGGTGATCCGTGAGGCGGAGGATTGGTTCTTGTAGGGTTTGCAACTCTGTCGTTGTTCAACTCCTTGCGGTTCGCAAAACTTTAATCAAATTAGTATAATATAAGTAGCAGACATGTGTAGTTAGGACCGTGGCCGGTTTGTGGTGCTGGTCCCTCGCCAGCGTTACTGCAAAGCTTTGTAACGTTTCAAAACTCATTTCCTCTTAATGAAAAACGTGTAAAATCCCACTCATGAAGAAAGTAAATTAGTAATGACACCTGTTCTATATCTATATACACATAATATGGTAAAGTGATCCATTCATTTTTTTTATTTCTCAAAGTGCCATCGTGTTTCTCATGATATGTGCTCATACTAGTTAGAACTACGTGTGCTTATCCATGTAACAATGGTACATGTCTGATTCCAATTCATATTGGAACAACTAACACGACCATTTATATATATAAAATCTCCAAGGCACAAGTTGTTGAGGTGACGACGTAACAAGATGTACGCAACCTCTTTCTTTGGCCGTGGCTTGTCGTAAACGATCATAAATTTTTAGTTGGAATAGTATTTTTCTCTCACACAAACCAGCCAACAGTACTTCTTCACGAACCAGCAACGAAACAAACCAGCCAACCGAACAGGCTGACGTTCCGTTACAATGTATAAGTACATTTGCTACACTAGTAGAGAAACGACCTTTGATCCTACCTCAAAATTTGGCTTTAGTCCCGGTATTTTTTGCGTCCGGGACTAGAGAGACCTTTAGTCCCGGTTTGTAGCTCCAACCGGGACTAAAGGTCCCTGCCCAATGGCTACAGCGACAGGCTTTTGCTGCAGGGGACCTTTAGTTTCGGTTGGAGCTACCAACCGGGAGTAAAAGTCTACTCCTGGCTGGAGGCTCCGTCTAGGACTAGAAAGAGACATTTAGTCTCGGTTTCTGTCTACAACCGGGACTAAAGGTCCCCTTCTATATACCCCTTGTTCCTTCCCGAGCTCGAGCCACTTCGAGCTCAGTGTTCTTGCTTCATCGCCGGCCTCTCTCCTTCCTCATCACCGGTGATCACAAGATTTCTTTCATTCCTCCATCAATTCTTCGGTTCTAAAGGTTGCCAACTTTATACTCTCTTGTTTTATCAGTAGCTTATTTCATTTTGTGGACTAGATATATGTGGTTTTTTTATGGTAGATTTTTTTTATTTGTAAGCCATTTAAGCTCAAAATCATTTTAAAGTTTGCATATTTGGATGAAGGAAGGTTAAAGTAGTTATTGAAAACTAGTATTGAGCTTTCATTTCTAGCATGCATAACCTACTTCATGCTTTAGAGATATAGAGAATTTTAGAGTTTTTTTTTAATTTTATTTATTTATAAAATGAGAAATTTATATTATATTAAAAATGAGTATAGAAAGTAGATGGCAACTGCTTCCGGGTCCTCAGCCTCTCATCGGGTTACAAAGCGACTGTGGCCGGACCTCCCTCTCATTGCATGCGGTAAGTGTGAGGAGAAGATTGTGATGGAGTACCGGGTGAGGAAGGAGTGTCCCAACAAGGGCCGTATCTTCTACAAGTGTCCGGATCGCAATGTGAGTTATTTTGTCGCATTTGATGATTATGGTTAATTTATACTTATTTTCATGATGATTGTGATTAAAGTTCTAATTTTTTTGTTTTAATTTTAGTGGGATGGCACTGGATGTTCAGGCTAGTACTGGGAGGAATAGTATGTTGAACACGTGCAAAACTCTCTTGCACAGGCGGCTACGGTGGCTGATGAGGCAGTGATCCTACGGAAGAAGCCCATAGATGTTGAACAAACACATGATCTGTCTATTTTAGATGAGATTGGTCGCGAAATCCTTATGCTGCTGAAGTGCATTTTAGCTTTAGTTTTTTAGTGGTAGTTGGGATTGTCTACATTGTAGCGAGACTTTCATAAATTAATACCTTGTGTGGTGGCATGCATGTCGTATAATTAACTAATTATGTTTTAGGTTTTAATATGGTATGTATGTCATGTAATGCAGATGAGTTGGCATTGGATGTACAATGCTGATCGCCACTCCCAAGAGTTCATTGAGGGCGTGCATTCTTTCTTACGTGTGGTCGAGGCAAAGAAACGCGATGGTTTCATATGCTGCCCATGTGCCATATGTAAGAATTTGAAGAAATATGCTAGCTCAAGGAGTCTTCATTCACACTTGTTGAAGTCGGGTTTCATGCTAAACTATATTTGTTGGACGAAGCACGGAGAAACCAGGGTTGTAATGGAAGAAGGTGAAGAAGAACAATGGGACGATGATGACATTATTACTGAATATGGGGCCTTCAATGATACTGCAATGGAGGAAGCTAAAGAAGAGGTAGGGGAAGAAGATGAGCCCGCTGATGATCTTGGTCAGGCCATTCATGACGCACAAAGAGAATGCGAAAGTGAAAAGGAGAAGATCAAGTTTGAGCGCATGCTAGAGGATCACAAGAAATTGCTATACCCAACTTGTGATGCGGGGTAGAAAAAGTTGGGTACCACACTAGAATTGCTGTAATGGAAGGCAAAGAATGGTGTATCTAACAAGGGATTTGGGGAGTTACTAAAAATCCAAAAGAAGATACTTCCGAAGGATAACGAATTGCTCGCCACTACGTTTGAAGCAAAATAGGTAGTCTGCCCTTTGGGATTAGAAATCCAGAAGATACATGCATGTCCTAATGACTGCATCCTCTACCGTGGCGAGGAGTACGAGAAGTTAGATGCATGCCCGGTATGTCATGCATCGCGGTATAAGATCAGGCGAGATGACCCTGGTGATGTTGAGGGCGAACGTCCCACGAAGAAAATCCCTGCCAAGATTATGTGGTATGCTTCTATAATACCACGCTTGAAACGTCTATTCAGAAACAAAGACCATGCAAAGTTATTGCGATGGCACAAAGAAGACCGTAAGGTAGACAATATGTTGAGACACCCTGCTGATGGGTCCCAGTGGAGAGCAATCGATAGAGAATTCCCGAAGTTTGCAAATAACGCAAGAAACTTAAGGTTTGCTTTAAGTATGGATGATATGAATCATTTCGGGGAGCAGAGCAGTAGTCATAGCACTTGGCCTGTTACTCTATATATCTACAACCTTCCTCCTTGGTTATGCATGAAGCATAAGTTTATTATGATGCCAGTGCTCATCCAAGGCTCAAGGCAACCTGGCAATGACATCGATGTGTACCTGAGGCAACTAGTTGAAGAACTACTTTTGTGGAACAGACCAGGTGTACGTGTGTGGGATGAGCACAAATAGGAGCACTTTGACCTACGAGCATTATTGTTTGTAACAATCAATGATTGGCCTGCTCTAAGTAATCTTTCAGAACAATCAAACAAGGGATATAATGCGTGCACGCACTGTTTTGATGACATTAAAGGTATATTCTTGAAAAAATGTTGAAAGGCCGTGTACCTTGGCCATCATTAATTTCTTCCTATGAATCACCCCCTAAGAAAGAAAGGCATGCATTTTAAAGGTAAGACAGACCACCAGACCAAGCCGGGCAACCGAACTGGTGAGGATGTACTCAATATGGTCAAGGATGTGAAAATAGTATTTAGAAAGGCACATAGCAGTGAACCTGTTCCAAACGATGCCGACGGTCACGCACCCATGTGGAAGAAGAAGTCCATATTTTAGAAGCTACCCTATTGGCAAGTCCTAGAGGTCCGTAGCGCGATCGACGTAATGTACCCGACGAAGAATCTTTGTGTGAACCTGCTAGGCTTCATGGGTGTGTATGGAAAGCCTAAGGACACACTTGAAGCACGATAGGACCTGCAGTGTTTGAAAGAATGAGACAACCTATATCCAGATAAGACAGATGATGGACGCCATTACTTAAGTCCTGCCAGCTACACTCTAAGCAAAGAAGAGAAGGAAAGCATGTTTGAATGCCTAGCAAATATCAAGGTACCATCTGGATTCTCCTCGAATATAAAGGGTATAATAAATGTGCTAGAGAAGAAATTCCTAAACTTAAAGTCCCATGACTGCCACGTGCTCATGACACAATTGCTTCCTGTTGCATTAAGAGGAATTCTACCTCCAAATGTACGTCTAGCCACCGTGAAGCTATGTGCATTCCTAAATGCAATTTCTTAGAAGGCAATCGATCCAATGGATCGAGCTAAACTACATAATGATGTGGTTCAATGCCTTGTCAGCTTTGAGTTGGTGTTCCCTCCTTCCTTCTTTAATATCATGACACACCTCCTAGTTCACCTAGTCAAGGAGATTAGCATTCTCGGTCCTGTGTTCCTACACAACATGTTCCTCTTTGAGAGGTTCATGGGAGTCCTAAAGAAATATGTTCACAACTGTGCTTGACCAGAAGGAATCATCGCCAAGGGCTATGGAACATGGGCGGATTCAAGGGTATTCCCTTGTATTCCTGGGAATACCCAACTACTTGGGACATACCATGGGCGGATTCAAAGGTATTCCCTTGTATTCCTGGGAATACCCAACTACTTGGGACACCTTTGTGTGTGTTATATATATATATATATATATATATATATATATATATATATATATATATATATATATATATATATATATATATAGACAGACGTACTATTCTGTAGCTGGCCACAGAATAAGTTATTTTGTGACCACTTTGAGTTACGATAATTACTATACTAATTTACGAGATTATGGTAACTCTCTCATAAATGATTTACTATAACATTATGGTAAGTATAATCTTGAATTATAATAATCCATGTATCGTAAATGTGTATTGTCATTATCGTAAATTGGTACAAACATTATCGTAAAACAAGGTGGCTATAGAATAAGTTATTCTGTGGCCAGCTGCAGAATAGCCTTATATATATATATGTATGTATGTATAATACACCATTCTTCAACATTTTCACTCAATTTAGCCTAAAAATCTTAGAGTTGGCTAGCTGAACAATTTGTTATTTGAGCATTTGTGACTTCAATCATCGATAACATACTGCTATAAATTATATTTTAAGGCTATGGATTCAGTTTTTTTTATGACATAGAAGTAGGAATACCCAAGTTTTAAATCCAGGCTCCGCCACTACTATGGAACAGAGGTCATTGAGTTTTGTGTTGACTTTATTCCCAACCTTGACCCGATTGGTGTTCCTGAATCACGACACGAGGAGAAACTAAGTGAAAAGGGGACACTAGGGAAGAAACCATATATTGGTATGCAGGACAATTATTTTAATAAAGCACACTACATAGTTTTGCAAAACTCTTCTTTGGTGGATCCGTATATCGAGACACATAAAGAGTTGCTCCGATCCGAGTTTCAAGGGAAGTCTGAAGCTTGGATTACGCGTCAGCACATGGAAACTTTCAGTGATTGGTTGCGAAAAGAATGTCAGGGTGATGAGAGTATTGATGAGCAACTTTATTTGTTGGCTAGGCAGCCATCGTGGCATATCCTCACATACAAAGGGTACGAGATAAATGGGAATACATTTTACACAGTAGCCCAAGATAAAAGGAGCACCAACCAAAACAATGGTGTCCGCATAGATGCCACTGACCCTAATGGAAATAAGCAAACATATTATGGCCGCATAGAGAAGATATGAGAACTAAACTATGCACCTACTTTTAAGGTACCTTTGTTCAAGTGCCAATGGGTAAAGGTGACTGGAGGCGGGATAGCAGTCGACAACCAGTATGGAATGACAACCGTGGACCTCAACAATATTGGGTACAAAGATGAACCGTTCGTCCTTGCCAAGGATGTGAATTAGGTGTTCTATGTCAAGGACATGGCTACAAAACCGAAGAGAGGGAAAACAACAATGACCCAATCAATGAGCCAAAGCGCCACATAGTTCTTTCAGAGAGAAGAAACATCGTCAGAATTGAAGACAAGTCAGACATATTAGAAGATTATGAAAAGGATGACTGAATTCCACCCTTCACAGTGAACAAAGACCCAAGCATCCAGCTAAATGATGAGGACACTCCATGGTTACGGCGCGATCATAACCAAGGGATATATGTTAAGAAGAAGTTCACTACGTTAATAAGATGTGAAAACTAATTTCCCGTCGAAAAACAATAGTTTTAATGATTTTAATTAAGTAGTATATTTTTGCATGGTGTAAATTATAATTATTATTTACACTATGTCAAATATTTATACAGTAAAACAAAAGAGTTTAGTTTACAAATTTTTGTTGCGTATAATAATGCAAAACCAAGTCCAAGATTTTTTTTATAATTTTTTGGATAATATTTTATTTATTAGGCAATTAATAACTCTCTGCAAATTTATATAAAAGAAATATATAAAAAAGGAGAAAACTTATGGTAATTGGAGAAAGCCAACTGCAACTCCCCCTTTACTCCTGGGTGGATCAACCACCCGGGACTAAAGGTGGAGCTTTAGTCCCGGGTGTATCCACTAGCCGGGACAGATCCCCCTTTACTCCCGGGTGGATCAACCACCCAGGACTAAAGGTAGAGCTGCAATTTTCATGGCCCGCCCAAATGCCCTTTACCCCCGGGTCGTGGGTACACCCGGGACTAAAGCTCAGACCTTTAGTCCTGGTTCTAATAATAGCTCGGGACTAAATATTCTTTAGTCCCGGTTGGTATCTTCAACCGGGACTAAAGGTATCCCTTTATAAACCATGCCCTAGTTCTCTTCCTCTCTGTCTCTACCACGCCGTCGCCTCATCTTCTCCACCAGATCGATCCAGCAGTGCCGTCGCTCCCAGTCGACCACCCTAGCCTTGCCTTGTTAGCGCACCTCTTCTTCGACCGGTCAGCGCGCTTCTTCTCTGGCCAGCCAGCGCACCTCACTCGTCCTCGCTAGAGCGCACGTCGTCCTCATCCCTGGCCCCCACCTCGCTCGTGCTCACCGGAGCACGCTGAGCTTTCACCGCGCTGCCTCACCGGAGCTCGCCCAAGCCTTCCCTGCGCACGCTGCCTCACCGGAGGGTGGCCGAGCCTTCCCCACGCTGCCTCACCGGAGCTCGCCCGAGCCTTCCCCACACGCGCTGCCTCAACGGAGCGCGGCCGAGCTCCCTTGTAATTAGTTTCTCTTGTATGTGCCTGCCAGTAGCATTATATGTTTGAGCATGTTTGAGTTTCTATAAAACGCGACGTGTGGGACGACGGAGAACTCATGCTGCCGACTCCACACGGCTGCGGTGCCCAGCGGTGCGGCTCGTTTCGTCATTCGGCTCTACCGATCAAGGTTTTGCGGTTGCGTTGCTCGTTTCCATCGGCTGCGGTGCCGGTCATGGTTCATCTCTTCGTTCGTAGAATCGGAGCCCAAATAGTTGCATTAGTTCATGTTGTTTTTTAAAGATCGGTATAAACATAGACAACTATATGTATGTAACTGCACACGTCCGATGAATAAGTACATAGAAACCATATCTTAGTACCTCCAAGGTGCTAAGCTAACATATCTTAAAATTAACGAAAGAACCAAAGTTATCTCGTTGTTGGGTACGTTGTTTACCATTAAAAAATAATTAACCATACTAGCATTCATGCTGAGACTCAAACTATATGGACATGTTTCACCACAAAGATTCTGACCAATTGAACTATGACCTAGTATTTTTTAGCCTGCGTGATAGGTTGTTCATTTTGTTAACAACCTAAACTCCTAAAGCCTAATATTTGGCTTGTATAACACCATACAGTTCTAATTTATAATATGTAGCAAATATAGAACACATATTTGAGCATGATTTCATAAATTCATAGAATTTATGCATAAATTGAAATTGTTTAACAATTAACATAAATAAGTGTCAATAATTCAACATATCAAAGTGGCAACATCCGTATTAGTTGAATTTGCGGACCGTGTTCATCTCGGCAAGCATGTTCTCTGCCGAGCGGTAACGGACGTCAAGAAGGAGCTTTGATTGTACGAGGGAGAGCAGCAACGGTCGTGGAAGACCGTGTTCCCTTCCTCGTAGAATCAGAGCTCTTCCTTGGCCAAGTACGGTGCCGTCTGGTGGAGAAATGCTCACCGAGATGATCACGTAAGCAAGGTCAACTAGTACGGATGGTTATTTATTGAAACATGTTTTATTTTTATAGATATATCTAGTGGAGTAACAGCTAGATGGCTGCCCTGAGAGACAACATAGATGAAGAAATGATGAATATTATCAACACTGGCACTCAATGTGCCGATGGTGACCAGCAGGATGTAGATGACAGGAGTCAATACCTGGCTCTTGAAGAAAACCAAGAAAATATTGTACAAGAAAATACTGGCGAGGTATATATATTTGAATATCTATCATCTATTATGTGTACACATGCTATTTATTTATTCTTTTTTATACGTAGCCCTCTGGATCGACGACCACAACGGCGAAAAGCAAAAATATTCGAGCCCGAAAAAGTCATTGGAGGGGCGCTACATAATATCGGAATTCAATATTGAGATAGGCGAACCACTTGGTCCACATGCAAGGAAATTCATGCAACACTGTGGGTACCTTGTAAGGGACAGACTTCCGATCAGTGCCCGTGAATGGAAGCAAAAGATCAACGAGCCTCATGTTAGTTTTGTCTCAGATCTTGATAAGAATTTAATTTGGGATAATATCCTTCAATATTTCACGTTGCAAGCGGATGATTATGATGATATCAACGATAATGAATTGAAAGAGGTAGTTCGAAAGTGGGCTATGAAGAAGATGGCCACACAATTTCAGACTTGGAAGAAATCCCTATACACGAAATACGTCAAGAAGAACCTAACGTTGAATTTTAATACTAGTGGCTCGCTCGTGAAGTTGAGGCCCTACTGGAATGATTTTTTTACAGTACAAGACATCGGAAGAGGGTGAGGAATGGGTGAGAAGGAACCAAGAAAATGCCCGACAGAAGGTATACCACCATGGCATGGTATTAGGTGGCTACGCGACTGCCATTCCCAAGTGAGAAAAAATGGAAGCGGACATTCTTGCCAAGGGTATCACACCAGAATCACTCAATTGGCCCAAACGCACGAAGAATTGGTTTTTCGCTCATGGGGGAAGACTGGACCTAGAGACCGAGAAGCTGGTTCATGGCTCAAAACTCGAAAGAGCAACACAAAGATCATCTTATGCTCTACAAGCTAAAGCTATTGGTGCGTTCAGGCCCAATAGAGAGAAGGATGAACTGACGTATGACATCAGGACTGCTGAACACAGTGGCCGAATAAGAGGTTTAGGACAGAACATTTCTTGGGAGCATGGTTTCTCTAACGATAGAGATACCTACAGAAGCCGGTAGAGAAGGAAGGATGAGGAAGCAGCGCGGATTAGCAGGTTGGAGGAATATGTTCGTGAGTTATGGGAGGCGTTGCTTCAAGCATAAGAGCGCGAAAAAAAACATGCAAGCTAGAATGCAAGACGAAATCATAAAGTAAGTGCAAATAGCAATGAGTGCCCAAAGGCAGGCATCAGATGCAGGAATCAACATTAATATTAGCCCCCCTGATCAGTTGAAAAGCAGCTACGCTTCCACAGAGTTGCCAAATCAAGATGACGCAATGCTACGTTTCCCTATGGATGACATCACTGCACCGTTTACATCATGTGAGCTACATATTCCAAAAGAGAATGCCACAATCATGGTGGCTCTTGGTGTTTTTTCTCCTCTAGATCCTACCAAGACACCAAGAATTCATAGGGCAATAATACCACCTGGATATGTTAGCATCTTAGTGGATAGAGTTAACAAAGGTTTTAGTGATCTGGCTCTTGACATTCTAGGAGGTGATGGGGAGAAGACTCTAGGAGAAGCAGAGAAGACATTCATACTATGGCGCAAGCGCTACATCATTATTCCTGGGGTCTCTAGTCCACCGCCGCTTTCTCAATTGCCAGACAATAGGT
Source organism: Miscanthus floridulus (assembly GCF_019320115.1). Lineage (NCBI taxonomy): Eukaryota > Viridiplantae > Streptophyta > Magnoliopsida > Poales > Poaceae > Miscanthus > Miscanthus floridulus. The sequence goes on from NC_089597.1 coordinate 16,567,191, forward strand.
GCGGACAAAAGTGAACAAAAAAATTTTCACTAATTTTCTATTGACATGCATGATTAAAAATAACAATTTCTTCTACCTAATTATTCTTTTTTGTACTCACACAATAGGGTCTTTGCCAACCTAAGTCCAATTATCCAATCTCCAGATCATCATAGTGCTTCAGGAAATCAGGTGGCAACGCCGCTATGGGGGTATTAACCCCTATACCCTTACGACTAGGCTTGGGCCGGCCCAGACCAGGGGGTCTGGCCCATTAGAAGACGACGCACAGCCCGGCCAATTTGATCGGAGTCCTACGTAAGAAATCAAGGTAGACTTGGAGATCAAGCAAGATCCTGGTCGGTTAGAATAGGAATCCTTATTCGGCCACTTATGACAATTGTAACTGGTTAGGATTAGTTTCTAGATCTGTAACCCTACCTCCTAGACTATATAAGGCGGGCATGGGACCCCTCTTAAAAAACATCTCTTATTGACATACAACAATACAATCAGACGTAGGACGTAGGTATTACGACTTCACGGCGGCCGAACCTGGATAAAACCTCGTGTCTGTCTTGCGTCACCATCTTGTTTCTAGCTTGCGCATCTGTCTGCCGATAATCTACTACCTTGGGCATACCCCTAGGTAGACTGCCGACCATATTTTGTCGACAGTGGTGCGCCAGGTAGGGGGTGTGTGTACTGCTCTCTAGACAAATAAGATGGTCATCGTCCCTGATTCCATGGCTATGCCGAACGGCCTCATGTTCACCATTGGCCAGATCACCTAGACCACTAGCTCCGACAACTTCATCGCCATGACCATGGAGGAGGCGTGGATCCAATCTACGTCGACCACTGCTTCATCAGCATCAGCTATGGCTTCGACCATGTTGGATCTGGCTCTGGCCACACCAGCATCATCTTCAGCCACGTTGACAACCCATCGTCCGCTTCCTCGCTACAAAGGGAGGCAGACCGACAACACCGACCTGCTTGACTCCATCGATCGAGTCGGCACCAAGCTTGCTGAAACCCTAGCTCTAGTAGATTTGATTCAAAATCAACCTACTGAGAAGGTAACCACTACCCACAACAGATCTATTCAACCAGCTCAGGCCAGTCGTCCTACACGACTCGGTACGGATCTCATGGTCACGTCTACTCCTAAAGGGCGCTCCATTCATCGCCGACCAGCCCCCACGACAGATCTCCGACTCTCCAAGTGTGAAGCCTCGATGGAGAACTACCAGGCTTAGCCCTACGGCCTGCAAAACACTGCTTCCAACTACGCGCACAATATACAACGCTGCTCGGATCTGTGTTCTATACATCGACCTCGACCAAAGCCACGTAACTTTGTCAACATGGTTCGGATCGAGGAGTATCAAGAAGGGTCGGTCCACACAGTTCAAGAGGGCAGTTCAAGCTCCCTGTCCAGCATCGCATCTATTGGCTCCATCCACACTGAGCTCCAGCGTCGTGACAATGAAGAAGTTGAATACGATCTGGATATCCTAGACCACTCCCCAGGTTTCCCACGATTCCCATCTTTCCCACCAAGGTGAGGAGACTTGATCAATGTCATCAGTAATGACGAACCACCGGCAGTTGGTGAAACAGAACAAGAAAGGCTAGTACGCGAAGCACGCAATATTGACTGGTTTAATCACAGACAAGCCAAAGCCAAGGCAGAAGAGGAGGCACGACGCATAAGGTTCTAGCCACGTGATCTCAACAATGCCTTTAATAGGGTAGGGGAAAAGCAGGTCTTCAAGACTCCAAGTGCCAACGTAGCTGTTGCCATGGCGACAATGCAACGACTACCCAATACCCCAGAAATCCAGGCAATTCGTGATGATGTACAAGCCTACCTGATGGCTGCTATAGCCCAGACCACAGAGATTGCAAACCAAGCCCGGGCTTTGTCCATCTCAGTCGAATCGAGCCACAGTCGCCAGTACTCAAGTCACCCATAGTCACCCAACCAACGTGTCTCGCGCAACAATGACCCATCAGACAACCATCAAGGTGGAAACAGTGGTCATGATGGTGGTCGGGATAACAACCGCCGCAACAACCAGGACGATAATTGACGAGACAACCACGACAATCGCCATGGTAACCATGATCATAGGGTCAACCAGGATGGCAATCAAGATTGCCATGATGGCAATAACGATCTCCGCCATTCCCTCGGAGAACACAATCTGCGCGATCGCATTAACCAAAGAGCCAACGATTGTGCATCCCACGAAAGCTATCGCCGTATGGAATATGATACTACACATGGCCCTCTAGGTTTGAAGAAGTTTACTCCTCACCTTCGCCAAGTCATATGGCCCAAAAACTTCAAGCTCGAAAAACTCCAAAAGTACGATGGCAAGGAGAACCCCAAATTATGGGTCATGCTCTACAAAACCGCGTGCAGATCAGCCATGGCTGACGAGCACGTCATGTCCAATTACTTCCCAGTCGCCGTCGGCCATGTAGGCCACCAATGGCTGGTCAGCTTGCCGGCAAACTACTTTGATTCTTGGCAAGACCTCAAGTAGGCATTCATCAACAACTTCATTGCTACTTGCGAACAACCCGGCAACAAATATGATCTGCAGCAGATTCGAGATCTCAAAGATGAGCCACTGCGCGAGTATGTCCAACACTTCTCGGAGTTGCGCATCAAGGTCCCGTCAATCTCCGACAATGAGGCAATTGAAGCTTTCATCACTGGTCTCTGCTTCCACGATGCCCTAAGGGACAAGCTCCTCTGCAAAAGACCTGAATCGGTCATAGCGCTCCTGACCACTGCTAAAAAATATGCGGATGCCAATGATGCTAAAAAGATAATCATCGAAGAAGCAGCAAGGGTTCCACACTCCGACCACCCCCCGCACTATGACGACTACCGTGGCAACCATGGTCGGAATGACAACTTTGATCGCTGCAACCAGCGCAACGACTCCCACGACCACTGCAACCAGTGTAATCAGCGGCGTAATCGCCGTGACGATTACAGGGGCAAGCATGCTTGGGAAGATGACAGTGAAGTCAACACCGTTAAAAAAGGTGGCGGACATCGCAACTATGAAGAAGACTATGCCAAAGCATTGAAAGGACCCTGCCAGCTCCATCCCAAGTCAAACCATACCATGGAGAATTGCCGTGTTCTCAAATCTATCTACATGTGCCAACAGGCTCCGGATACATCCGACAAGCCTAACGACGCAGGGGAGCAGCGTAACGAGAACAACGATGATGAAGACATAGATCCCCATCACAAGTACGTCAAGCCAACCGACCGCATCCACACCATCATTGGGGGCAGAGTGTCCATCGAGACCAAACGAGAACACAAGCTACTCGCCCGCGCTTGCTTGAACATGGCCAATGCTGACAACCTCATCGCCGATCCACGGCTCCCTCCTTGGTCTCACCGTGAGATCTCCTTCAGCAGAAAGGACCAATGGGCTGCAATACCTAAGCCTGGGCATTTTCCTCTAGTTCTCGATCCTTGTATCAACAAGGTTCAGTTCGATAGAGTGCTAATTGACGGCGGTAGTTCCATCGATATATTGTTCAAGAATGGTTTGCCAGCCCTGAAGATAAGCTAGGCTGATCTCAAGCCATACGAGGCACAGTTCTGGGGTGTTCTCCCCGGACAGAGCTCCACACCTCTCGGGCAGATCACGCTACCTGTGCAATTTGGTACCCCAGACCACTTCTGCACCGACTACGTCAACTTCATGGTCACCGACTTCGAAGGCACCTACAGGCACCTACCATGCTATCCTTGGTCGACCAGCGCTCACCAAGTTTATGGCCATACCTCACTATAGGTATTTGGTGCTCAAGATGCCTACTGAGAAGGGGGTTCTAACTCTCAGGGGCAACGTATACGCAACTTACACCTGTGAGGATGATAGCTTCAAAATAGCAGAGGCTCATGACCTCTCTATTAGCATGGCTGAGACCACACTCGACGCCAAGAAGACCCCAGCTGATCACCTAGAGATCCTAGAGCTCGAGGCTCCTCGCAAGAACATCAAGTCCAAAGAGCACAAAGAGATCCAGCTGGTCGACGGTGATCCCAGCAAAACGGCCCTTATCGGGGCCAACCTGGATCCTAAATAGGAAGACGCACTCGTCAGGTTCTTGAGAAGCAACGTGAGTGTGTTCACATGGAAACCCGCTGATATGCCTAGTGTACCTCAAAACTTGATCGAGCACTCCTTAAATGTTGATGGCAAGGCCAAACCCATCAAGCAGAAGCTACGATGGTTTGCTCATGACAAAAAGGAGGCTATTAGGGTAGAAGTTACATGGCTTTTAGCAGCTGGATTTATCAAAGAAGTGTATCATCCGAAGTGGTTAGCCAACCCAGTTCTTGTATGTAAAAAGAATAAGGAATGGACAATGTGCGTTGATTACACTGATCTCAACAAACACTGCCCTAAAGACCCCTTCAGCTTACCTCGCATAGACGAGGTCATAGATTCAACTGCCGGTTGTGAGCTACTTTCCTTTCTCAATTGCTACTCTGGTTATCACCAGATCGCTCTCAAAAAGGACGACCAGATCAAGACATCCTTCATCACGCCCTTCGGTGCCTACTGCTACATGACCATGTCATTTGGGCTCAAGAACGCTGTTGCATTCCTCGACCAGGTCATCCACCGTTTTGGCATACCCAACAGCATCATCACTGATCTGGGTACTCAGTTCACCAAAAACATTTTTTGGGACTTCTGCGATGAAAGGAGCATAGTAGTAAAATATGTCTCGGTGGCACACCCTAGAGCTAATGGACAGGTCGAGCGAGCAAATGGTATGATCTTGGACACACTTAAGAAGAGGATGTACAAAGAGAATGACAAAGCTTCTAGAAGATGGCTCAAAGAGTTACCAGCCATGGTCTGGGGTCTCAGAACCCAGCCTAGTTGTAATACTGGTGTATCACCATATTTATGGTTTATGGCGCTGAGGTAGTGCTCCCAGCAGATATAGCCTTCAGATCAGCACGGGTAGAGAACTTCGACGAAGACAAGGCCAATGAAGCACGGGAGCTAGAAGTAAATAGTGCAGAAGAGAAGCAACTCGATTCTTGCGTACGTACAGCCAAATACCTTGCTATTTTGCGCAGGTACTACAACAAGAATGTCAAGGAGCGGTTCTTCGTGGCTAGGGACCTAGTCCTGAAGTGGAAGATGAATCAGGCTGGTGTCCATAAACTCACAACCCCATGGGAAGGGCCCTTCAAGATCAAGGAGGTTACACGCCCTACATCTTATAGGTTAGCTCGCCTAGACGGAACAGACGTACCCAATTCCTGGCATATCAACAAGCTTAGGCATTTCTATGCTTAGCTACTAAGATATGTACCCCTCTTGTACTTTTGATTTATTTCAAATAAAGCTATTATGATTTCTCCGACCACTCTAATGTGTCACTTTGAAGTCTATTGTTATTCTAACTCTACCAGTTAAAACCGACCACCATTCCTTCTCGGGTTTTTAGAGCAGGCCCTGTCTTCGGTTCCTCCCAATGCGTGCACGAGATCCGCTCTCTACGCTATGGGTGATCGGTAGGTGCTCTCTGGTTTGACTTGTGTGTTTCTACGTATGCACAAGCTACGCACCTCATACTCTGACCGCAAGGCAAACCAGGGCCATACAAATCTTTCAGGATGACATGTCGACTAAACTAATACAACTAAACAGAACACCAACACGTTCTAACTTAGTTACATCAACATGATATCCAAGCTTAAACATGTTTTCTACAAAACAAACAAGCTTATGTTGAAATACAGTTACGTTATTACAAGCTTGCCTGAAAAGGTCCAAGTTTACAATAACCCAACTACATCTTCTTCTACAGCTATAGCCTACATTATTGGCTAGTCGAGGCACGCGACGCTTGCTGCTCGCTGGGCCTGACATCGTGCTTGGGTCTCGGGGACTCCGGCATTGATCGAGCTGAAGAAGATGGCCCCGCCGATGCCTGGTTGGTCGAGACCGTAGGCTTTGCCGGTTGGCTTGAAAATGACGGCACTCCCAGCTGACTTGTTGACGGCGTTCCTTGTACGGGGGGTGTCGCACCTCCACACAGGTTAGTATCACCAATTATTTTCGCCAACAAGTCTAGCTAGGTCATCCGTAGCTCCTTGGCCTTGTCTGGATCTACCTCCTTCGGGTATCTAGCCTCCAGGCACTTGAGATCGATCAGGGGGTAGTGAGCACATACCATGCTTAGCACATGTGCGCCTGTGTACTCTCCCGCCTCCTTCATGAACTCCTGGAACCATCCCCATGCCCTTTGGCATCTCTCGATCAACCCCAGCTATGGCATCCTTGGCACATCTTCTGCTAGTGCCAGATCGAGAAGGTTAAGGACTGGCAGAATGCCCTTTGCCATCTCCTAGGACCAGTTTTTCCAGGTGTCATGGTCCTTGGTGATCTCTTGGCATTGCGCTTTCTAGCCGTCATGGTCTTTCATCATGTCCTCCAGATGCTTCTTTGCACTGATTTTTATAACTACAAACCACACACGTTATTAAAACGTTAGACCACGCCAAACTACGGTAGGCAACAAAAATGAGCAAAGGCAGTTGGACAACTTACCTTTCAGCTCCTCTGTCATCTTGGTCGTGTGGTCCTAGGGCTACGACTAGTCTTGCACTAGTTTTCTATTGTCCTCGTTTAGGCGATCACACTCCACGACCGCACGACTTTTCTCCTCTCAGAGACGGATCACTTCAGCTTCTAAACCTGCACAACAGCTATTACTACCAACAACACAACGGCACTTGTCAGTAGTCGGTATGATAAAATGACTACTTACTTGTTTTTTCTGCTCTTTATTACTGAGCTGGATGATTAGGTCCTGGTTCTAGAACTCTTGCACCGTCTTTTCATAATTGGCGGCTTCAAGTCGCTGGCGCAAGCATTCCACCTCCGTCGTCAGCTCCTTGTTGCTTGCAGTGATCCCCTCGATCTGGTCGAAGCATTTCTTGCGGTACCTTGTGGTCTTCATTAAGTACTGTGTGCAGATAGCTAAGTAAGACAACTACGACTAAACAGCAAGACCAATGGGTGAAGCGAAGCTTACCTACACTTCCGTAACAAGCCGCTTCGCCGCCCGTTCAACCTTCTTGGTTTCTTCGACCTCCGGGACTTCCTCATGGATAACCCATTGGTCGCTCCGCCAACGCGACACATACACATGTTGTCGCTTGTCTTGTGGATGGCCCAGGACCTCCTCCACCTCGTCCTCTTCAGGCTCTTCTTTGGGTCATGGTGCTGGCCCAACGTCTGCAGCATTTGTGATCACCACAGCCTTCCCATGAGCTATAGCATCGGTAGATGTGGTCTGTGCTCTCACCTCCGGCCACTGCACCTTAGTCTACTCTGTTACCCTCGACGCTGAGATGTTGCCCTTAGCAGGTTTAGCACTAGGAGCACTCTTGCCCGGCTCGACTGGTCCCTCGACCACCTGCTCGGGGACTGTTGTCTGACTGCTTGCTTGCTGAGGCCCCGACGGATCTTCTACTATGGGTTCCTCGGTGGTCGGCCGCTAGGCAGTCTACTCTGCACTTATTGGCGGCGCCACGCCACTTCCGGCTAGCTGGTCTGAACTTTTGGTGGACGCCAAGCTAGTACATCCGAGATAAGTTCAGAAGACAATCATATTAAATGCAAATTGCTAATTTATATCAAGATTACAAATACTTATATGTTGGAAGCGTGGAATGACGTTGAGAAGGCACGTCTCTTCAGCTGTACTTGCTCCACGTGCTGGGTGAATGACTCCTGGTCTCCCTCTACATCCAGCACTATCGCTAGGCCTTGGTGCTCGATTCCTCCGCTGCTTGTCCTTGGTTCTACAGTGGTCGGTGGCGTGCTCGGTTGAGTTGTCGCTCCCATCGTCGTCGAAGATGTGGGTCCCACAGGCATGGAGGACCTACCTTGCTCCATCGACTCTAGTTGCTTCCTCCTTTTTCAAGGGACAAGTTGAAAGGTGTCTGCATCTTCTCCCTCCTCTGCGCCATCATTTGGCCAGGCAAAAATCGCCTGCCGACGTTTGCCAGCCAGATTCTCCTTCGGGTCCCCCTCGGGCTCATTGATATTTAGCGCCCCCCTGGTGAGTAGGGTGGTTACTGATCTCTTCTTCGACTATTTGGGGGCAACCGGCCGCTTACCAGCGGCTTTGGCCGCTGCCTCCTCTCCAGCTCCGAGCACCGCCCAGTTGACGTCCTTGTCCTCGATCTTGATGCTGGTCTGGGTGGTGGGATTAGCTCCTTGTGGCCACTCTACTCCAGGGGTGGTGACACAAACACTGTCGCTCTATCCCGACCATTAACCTGGGTAACAAAAGGGAGTGAACACAGTAAGCTTCCACTTATCCTACCACAATATAAGACTACGGGTATAAGGCAAGACGAGTTACCTTTGGGGGAGGTCGGGCAAGCTTGAAAGCATGCTCGATGTCACTCAATCTGGCATAATTTGGATCGGCTAAGTTAAATAGCTCGCCAATTCTGGCTTTGACTTCGATTTTGTCAAGCGCCCCCTGCCTCGTCCTCATTGGGTCCACGCTCCCTTGATACTCATAGCCAGGAGGTCCTCTGGCAGGGCTGGATCCATCGGCTGATGAAGCTCCCGACCACGCTCGGACCATCCAGTTTTTTCTATGGGGTCATTCCAAATATTTCTAGAATCTGTTCTAGATGCTCGGGCTTCTCCGACCAGCTTGTCTTCTCCGGAATGTAGCCCACGTCGCACAACGTGATCGTGTTCGGCTCTTTGTGGATGTAGAACCATTTCTTGTACTAGTCGTCGAGCGACGTGTTCCATGGGCAGTGTAGGTACTGGGCTTTTATGCCGTCACGGAGGTTGAGGTACACACCCCCGGCTATCTTCAAACCACCGCTTCCTTTCTTCCGCAGATAGAAAAGATGGCGAAAAAAATCGAAATGGGGCTGGAAGCCGCCATATGCTTCGTAGAGATGTATAAAAGTGGTGACAAGGAGGATCGAGTTGGGATGCAGATTGCAAATCCCAATCTCGTAGTAAAGACAGAGCCCTTAAAGAAACGGATGTACCGTAACCCCAAATCCCTGTTTAAAGAAGTCTTCAAACACCACGATCTCACCTAGTTGTGGATCGGGGTACCCCTCACCCTCCGACGCATGCCATCCTACGAGCTCCTTGTTGTGGAGTACCCCCATGGTGACAAGGTCTTCAATGGTCTGCTCGTTGCTTCTCGATTTCCACCATTCCTTCGCCATGACCCCTGCTTTCTTCTGCGCATCACTTTTCGCTGTGACTCTGGCCTTGCTGGTGAACGGGGAAATGGCGATGGATTGATTGGTGGTGATTTCGAATGTATTAGGGTTGGCGAGAGGAAGAAGAAAGCTGCGGTTGCGAATGGCAATGGGGTTCAGTAATATAGTAACTGACCTATCATATACCGTATTTAACCCAAGAGTTATGCTGTTTCGTCTGCTAGGGATTCTTAGGGGACGTGCGCATGCGCCGTAGACGATTGCTTTCACGTTTGCAGCATTACTCAGCCTCGAGATCTACGCCAGTATATGCGCCTCTTCGTTGCTAGTGTGGGAGGGCCCACGCTGACGCACCTACTGACAGGTGCCATGAAACTGTTTGCTTGACAAGACAAAAAGGCAGTATGACGTGTTATACCTGCCTACTTTTTTGACCAGACGTGTCAGATTGGACTTGATAGAACAAGTAAATAAAGAAATACATAAAATAATAGTACAAGTGGCATATGGTTTTTTGCCACACTTTTTGTGCTTGGGAATTGTCCCGACAACCCTCGTGCTCAGGAACTGTCTAGACCACCATCGTGCTCGGAGACTGTTCCGACCACTCTCGTGCTCGGGGACTGCCCCGACCACTCTTCGACCATTGCTCGGAGACCGCTCTCCTCGGCTACATGTGATTTGTACTCACATACAGTTGAGAGGCATTTATTTTTTCTTACTTAGACCTTGCTACAAGGCTGATACCTCGCCTTCCAGCAAGCTCGGGGACTACATCGGTATGATGCACCTGCCGGTGCATCTCGTATCGCTTGTACGACGATTGGATTCTCAACTTAATTAGGAATTCTTTTTAGACCCTGGCACCACGTGCCTGTGTCACCTACTACTAGGCTTGGGGACTAAGTGGGCACACTTCACCTTGCGGTGAATGTGCTTATTTTATCGACCCCTACGCTCTGACTGTTGGCCATAACTACTATTGTATAAGGGTCACTTACATTTTTTCAGAAATACAAGTGGGCGCACTTGATTAGGAAAGAAATCTTTTTCTTTTTTTTAAAGCACCTTGCATTCTTTGAACAACTGGAATCTTTGGCTATAATCGTGGTCTACTACTCTCTGTGCTGACCAGAATACTGGCACATTTGCTTGGTCAATGTTTCAGTCAGTTGGAGATGACATGAAGACAGATCGCATTAGTCGAAGAAGATCGAGCGGCGTGTCGCAACATAATACATGGTGCTCGGGGACTAGCTGTGGGGGTATTAACCCCTATACCCTTATGGCTAGGCTTAGGCCGACCCGGACCAGGGGGTCTGGCCCACTAGAAGACAACGCGTGGTCCGGCCAATTTGATCAGAGTCCCACGCAAGGAATCAAGGCAGACTTGGAGATCAAGCAAGATCCTGGTCGGTTAGAATAGGAATCCATATCCGGCCACTTATGGCAATTGTAACTGGTTAGGATTAGTTTTCAGATATGTAACCTTACCTCCCAGACTATATAAGGCGGGCAGGGGACCCCTCTCGAAAAAACATCTCTCATTGACATACAGCAATATAATCAGACGCAGGACGTAGGTATTACGCCTTCACGGTGGCCGAACCTGGATAAAACCTCGTATCTATCTTGCGTCACCATCTTGTTTGTAGCTTGTGCATCTGTCTGCCGATAATCTACTACCTTGGGCATACCCCTAGGTAGACTGCCGACCATATTTTGTCGACAGCCACCATCGCTGTCACCTCTAAGGAGGTCTCCAACGCCTCCAAGGAGGTCTCCAACGCCTCCAAAGAGGTCTCCAACGTCTTCCCCGCCTCCCTTGATGACTAAGAAGATGCTAGCTCCTAAGAGGTCCGCTCCGCAAACAAAGTCATTGGCCCACCAGCCGGCAAAGAAGAAAACCACATCTAATCCAGTTATTCCCCAAAAACAGTCTTATGAGAAAAGTGAAAAGGAATTAAATGCTATAATACAAAAAGATATGGACAGTTTCTTCGAAAAAGTGAAAAAGCAACGAGAAGCGAGGGAGAACCTCGAGAAACCATACTTCTACCTACCTCCAGATCTTCTAAGAAAGAAGGTGGACCAGAAAAAGCGGGAATCTCAAAAGACCCTGCCAAAATCGAACTACGACCGCTCTCTCACCAAGTCATTTGAGGCGGCGCAGAAAAAGACTAGACCAGGGAAAGGTGTTGCACAACTCGGACAACAATCGCAACAATCAGTCCCCCCTCTTGTCGTTCGTAATGAATATGGTTTGAATTTAGACTTAGACGTCGATTTTGAGGAGCTGGCTCGGTTTTACGAGGAAACTGGTTTGGACCTTGCCCAAGTGCTCGCTGAAGGACCATCTGCTCCGAAAGTGGATCCTTGGAAAAAATTTGAACATGGAAAGAGTCTATACAACCCTGAGGCCTTAGGTGAACTGAGTACGTAAATGTACCTGCTAAACAAGTGGTATATGGTGGCGTGTGAACAGAGAGAGGCCTTTGTTCCTGTCAGAGTTAGAAACCAACATTACTTCCGTGGCGATGACGTTATATATGTCGAGTTTGTAGAATTACACCAACTATGTCACCTGGACTCTCTCGACAAAAGTCTCATTAGCTGCTATTGTCTGTAAGTGTGATTATTTTCTACTATAAAAGTATATATATATAAAGCTACATGTATATATATAAATTATATATCCTCACACTATATTTTCATATATGCAGATATGAGATGACAGAACTCAGAAAGAGAAATGATAATGATGTTGGTTTCATTGATCCAAATGTCGTATTCAAACACCCTAACCCTCGCCTCAATGGAAAGCTGAACTCGAGAAAAATCTCATGAGGTTCTTAGTGAACCAACAAAACAAGAACATACTCTTCCCCTATAACTTTAAGTGAGTGTTAAATAATTAATGTCGATCATATGGACATTTGTTCAATTATTTGCTTACTAGCTAAGTTATCTCCCATATATATATATATATATATAGACTCTATTTAATGTCGATCATATTTGTGTATAAAAACATATGCAGCAATCACTGGATATTGATGGTTATCGATATGGCCAATAGTTGGTTGAGCATCTTAGACTCGTTAAGAAAAGAGAAAACAGAGTACCAAAGACATGATAGATATTATCCAAGGATAATTTGGTCTCTCTAGCAACTATATATACCCCGATCTCTTAACTGCAACAATTATTAAAGGCTAAATTAATTTTTTATTTTATTAGGCACAGTGTTTGGAAAAGTTTCATTGAGGAACTCCACATGAAACATTGCAAAACGCCACTGAATGTAATCGCACACAAAGTAAGTACTAGCTATATTTATATATATATATAATTCAATTAACACTATGCATGCTTTCAATTCACCGGATCTTTTTTCTCGTAAAAGTGGGTTCTGAGGTAAGAACAGGAAACAACTACTGCGGATACTATGTTTGTGAGTTCATCATGGCGTACGCAAAAAAAACTCCTGAAGAGATCCTCAAAGTACGTTATATAAATATATTCATATATTCACAATTTCTTTTGTTGCTCATATATATAAGTAATCACGTGACCAACATATATATATATATATATATATATATTAATACTTTTCCTTTAATTTTTATTGAAGACTCTATGGTTGAAGGAAAAAGTCATACGACGTGACCAACTGAAAGCAATTCAAGAGACCATAGCAGGATTTCTTAATGACCAGGTCCTCAACCCCACCGACGAGTTCTACAATGACGTCAACGAAACATGGAAGCCAAACCAGATAGAGTGAATTTGTTATCCCAAGGATATGATAGAATATACAATGCAAGCTTTATTTGTAATATATATATATATATATATATATATATATATATTATGTACATAAAATAACGTACAATATATGTATATGCATGTAATATATACGTTAGTTTCATACTTTAGTTTGTACAAAATGGTCAAACATTATAAACGTGTAGAATATATATATTACTAGCAGCGTAGAATGCGTATTCGAAAACCTATTCGGAAACCAAAATGAATCATCAATTGAAAATAGAAACAAAAAAAAGAAAAAAAAAGAAAACATTTAGTCCCGGTTGGTAATACCAACCGGGACTAAAGGGCCGCCCCACGTGGCCAGGCCGGGAGGCCTCTTTAGTTCCGGTTGGTCTTACCAACCGGGACTAAAGGTTTAGTCCCGGGCGAAAAACCGAGACTAAAGGAGGAGCCCTTTAGTCCCGGATTCGTGCTCCCGGTTGAGAAACCGGGACTGAAGGGGTTTTCCAACCGAGAGTAAAGCCCGTTTCTATACTAGTGCTAGTAGGCTTAAAGAGCAATAATATCATGGCCAATGATACATATAAGTATAGTTTTGTGTACGTAAAAACAAGCAAAATTTTTGGACTCAGTACACAACGAACAAACTCACAGAAGCGTGCAGTACGCCGGTACCTCTGAAAACTAAACTCAATCTGTTTTGCCCCCTAAACTTGTTGCTTAGTACTTTTCATAAAAGAACCCCCTCAAACTCCAATAGGGAAAGGCTGAGTGCATGCAACACTGTAATGTTTTGTTGCTTGCACCTAACCTAGTCCGTTGAGACTGTGTTTGGTTACTCGCAACAGCTCATGCTGCATGATATAAAAATAGGTAAATAAACATAATCACAATATTATATGCAACTATTCTTATTACTCTAAATTTATCTTATTCTTCCTTAATATTTTCTGAATACATTGATATTAATTAGTATACACTAATTATGCACTAACAGTGGCATATTATCTAGATAATTGCTCGTATATGGCTAGCATGGTCCCGGAGAAACGTCCAAAATCATTAGACCATCTCCAATAGTTCTAAAAAAATCAATTGGTAAAACAATGAGTTTTCTTAGTGGCTAAAATAAGTGGGGAGTATATTCATTGACCTTCTCCAACAGTTTTCAAAATCGCTCCTACAATTATGCACCAGGAACCTGTATTATTTCCAAATCACCCTACTAACCGCTTTTATACTTTCTTTCTCTTTTGTATATTTCCATTACATTGAGAGTGAGTTTTGGAAACTCTTAGATGCTCTTACATGAGTTGAGTCAAACCCAGAATGCTATATAGGGTAACCATTAACCAATCATCAGAAATTTACATCCTATGATTGTGGCTGGAATATACGCAACCAACCAATCACGCCCAGCATCTCCTGCTTAGCTTACTCTTACCACTTTCCCTCCCTCCTCCAGCCAGCGCAGCCTCTACACCCACTGTTGAAGAAACCCACATAAAATAAACCTAGGCTTCTCAACGCCATGCGTCTCTCTCCTCGCCGTTGTCGTTCTCGTCCTCAACTATAAATATCTGTGCTTTGCGCTCCCCAGTCCCCATAAGCACCAAGCTCCTTGCTGTCCCTGCACATGCATGCTCTTCTCCCCATGGCTCACTGCAATCTCCTCGTCGCCATCGCCGCCTTCGTGTTGTTGGTTGCAGTCGGAACCGAGGCGTCCGGCGGCATCTGGTTCAACCTCCACCATCGGTTCTCGCCGGTGGTCCGGCAGTGGATGGAGGCGCGAGGCCACGCCCCCGGCTCCAGCTGGTTGCCAGAGGATGCTCCGAAAGGCTTGCGGGAGTACTACTCCGCACTGCTCCGCCTCGACCGTGCCCTCTTGACCACCCGCCGCGGCCTCGCCAACGCCGACGGCCAGAGCACGCTCATCTTCGCCGACGGCAATGCCACTCGCCGCCTCGATCACCATGCATTGTACGGGCTCCTCTCTCTCATTTGTTTTCAGATATATAGTTGCCTTGTGCCGCCATTGATTGATCATGTCGACCGACTCAATATGCTCGAGCCTAGTGCTCATGACTTCATGCATGTATATATATGTAATCTCGCAGCTTGTACTACGCGGAGGTGGAGGTGGGCACGCCGAGCTCGAAATTCCTGGTGGCGCTGGACACTGGCAGCGACCTCTTCTGGCTGCCCTGCGAATGCAAGCAGTACTCTGTCCGGAGACCGGCAACACCACGGACATGGAGTGGTCGTCGTACAGCCCGAGCCAGTCGTCCACGAGCAAGACGGTGCCGTGCGACCACCCTCTCTGCGAGGACGCCTGCGCCGCGGGCACGGGCAACACCAACAGCTGCCCCTACAACGTGAGTTAGTCTCCGCCAACACCAACTCGTCGGGGGTGCTCGTGGAGGACGTGCTGCACCTCACGGGCGGCGGCGGCGAGTCGGTGGAGGCGCCGATCGTGTTCGGGTGCGGCCAGGTGCAGACGGGCCTCTTCCTGCAAGGCGCGCGGTGCCGAGGGCGGCCTGATGGGACTGGGCACGGGCAATGTCTCCGTGCCCAACGCGCTGGCCAGCAGCGGCCTCGTCGCGTCCGACAGCTTCTCGATGTGCTTTAGCCGCGACGGGGCCGGCCGGATCAACTTCGGCGACGCCGGCAGCCCGGACCAGGCCGAGACGCCATTCATCGCCCCCGGGAGCTTACAGTTAGGTCTTCAGTATTCTTGTGTCTGCATATCACTTGCCGATCGAGACAGACACTGATGACGTTTTATTTTGTTTCCAGGCCGACTTTTTACAGCATCAGTCTCGCAGCGATCAGCGTGGACGCCAAGGCTATGCCGGTGGAGTTCGCCGCCGTTGTGGACTCCGGCTCGTCGTTTACCTACCTCGCTGACCCAGCTTTACACATTGCTCACGGCCAAGGCAAGTCTCGACATTGCCATCGATCACCATCTCATCTCTTGCAAGCTGCTCATACGTTTTGTTTTGTTGTTTAACTACCATGGCCACTTATATGTATATGTCTGCACTGTGATTCGAAAAAAAAAATTATATGTATATTTTTTTTTCTTGTACTGCAGTTCGATTCGGGGGTTTACGAGCTGAGAGCCAGTTATGGCCACGTCTTTGCAAACTTCGAGTATTGCTACAGCTTGAGGTAAACAAAATCATCACTTACTCTAAATAAGGCGAGCTAGCCACGTCACTTGCAATATATATATATTTGCACTAGCCATGGTCGTCCATGGATGGAAACGCAGCCCAGGGCAAACAAAAGTGAGGCGGTTGCCGGAGGTGAGCCTGACAACCAAGGGAGGAGCCCTGTTCCCGATCACGTGGCTATCGTCCCCGTCGTCCCTTCTGCCGGGCCGGACCCCCAAATCATCGGTTACTGTTTGGGGGTCATCAAGCAGAGAAGTATCGGTATTGGTGACAGTATTGACTCCACCATTGGCGGTATGTTGCTTTGCTCTCTGTTTCATCTCATTTTACAAAATATGCAATTGTTTCACACGTGCTCCTGCTTTCTTTTCCATTCGACCATTCCATACACTACATGTATAGTTTCTGAATCATGCATTTGGCTCATGCATGAGGCCCCGTTCGGCTTGCTGAAACTGGCTGAAAAACATTGTTTTGACTGAATTGTTGAGCTCCGACTGAAAAAACAAACCGAACAAGCTGGTTTCTGGATAAGCCGAACGGGGCATGCAGAGAACTTCATGACAGGGCTCAAGGTTGTCTTTGACCGGAAGAGATCTGTCCTGGGATGGGAGAAGTTCGACTGTGAGTGTTTATATGTTTACTTGTGCGGGAAGAAACATAGAAAAGCTTTTCTTTTGATAGATCAGGGTGCCTTGAGAGGGGAAAGAATTCACCACCTGAATATATATTTTTTGGATTGTAACTGTAGGTTACAAGGATGCTAAGATGCAAGACGGCGGGAGCCCCGACACTTCCCTTGGGAGCCCTGCCGGTGACTCTGCTCCGGGGAGCTCCGGCGGCGGCACTGCTCCGGTGTGGATCCCAAACTATGCTCCCTCCGTGCCACTACCATGGGAGAACAACGCGACCGATGGACCGTACCCTGGCGACGGAGCGGTGCCCCTGCCGCGGCCAGCGAGTTCAGGTTCAGGTTTAGGCGGCAGCAGACGGGCGTTTGCAGGCGTCTCCTTGATACTGCTTTCTGTGCTGGTTGTTGCATCCCTGGCTTGATGACATTACTCTACTGATGATGATCCATCTGAAAACTCATGTAGGAGTAGTCGTCGTCGTCGTCGTCATCTACATGTGTACTTTTGTTTATTTTATTTTCTATTTCTGTTTTACTTTTCTTGTCAATTAGTGCCCACAGGCCACAGCACATATATATGTTGCCACCCATCCACGACCTTTACTTGTATTATAACAAGGTTTTAAAACTCCGGCTATAGTAACTGCTATGTTATAACTGTCTGAGAAGGAGTTAGCTATTTTTTGTCTATGTATAATCTAGCTGTTAGCTGCCGCTAGAACGCTAAATGCTTTATCTGACGATTTAAAATACTTTATTATACACTGGATTTTGATTCGGATGTATTGTTAGATTGACCATTTTTGCTTTATTTTCTTTCATTTTGATTTGTATGTATGGACGAGGATATTAGGTAAGGGACTAGGACTGCTACGATGCTACCTTGCTCGTTTCTCCCTTGGCTACCTTCGGCAGATCCTCCTTACTTGAAAGGAGCTGAAGCAGCTGATTGCTTATTGAACTAAGCATTAATGATTCAGTGCCACCACTACAGAAATGATTTTTACTGACGACCAAAAACGAAATACGATGTTTAGGGCCGATTGTCAAAACCGTTACTATGCCCTGGATTGTAAAAAAAAATGATTTTCAAAGACGGATGAAAAAAATTTCAACTACAAGTTTTAGATCTTGACGAGAACTACAATTTTGATATAGACTATGTCTCGATGGAAGGTCATTTCCAAAAATTTAAAATTCAAAATCTGAGAACTTAACATCTATACTTAGAACCATAAAAGATCTCAAACAAAAAAAATTATCAACTACAAAGTTTTAGATCTTATCGAGCTCTGCAATTTCGATATAAACTTTGTCTTCGTTCGACTTCATTTGAGAAAGTTAGGAATTTATTGAGTAAAATGCACGCTGGGTCTTCGAACTTTTAGGACAATCCCATCTAAGTCCTTAAACTAAAAAAACAACTATCTAAGTCCTTTGACTATTGCCACCGCGCATAAGAGGTCCAAAACCCACTAAGTCAACGCCAGCATATGACGTGGCCATACCACAATGGCAGCTGGACCCTGGGCCCTGCCAACTTCTCAAAAAAAAAAAAACCCTACCGTGGGCGGGCTCGCTGGACAGCGAGCTCTCCTCGGGGCGATCTTGTACCCGACTTCGCGCAGACCCAGCCACACCGCGGGCTCGCCGTAGTAGGCGCTGGCCGCCCAGTCCGTGCTCAGGGGCACCACCTGGATGAACACCTTCCCCGGCCGCATGAACAGGAAGTGCGTCATGGCGGCGCCGTGCACCCCGACCATAGCGTCACTGGCGTTCAGCTCCCGGTATATCTTGCACAGCTCCGTGGTGCGGTCGGGACAGATCACGCGCACGTCGAACCCGACGTCCGCGGCCAGCGCCGACACGTCCGCCTCGTTCTCGATCACGCGGGACCCGTCCGCGACACTATCACCAGCCTGGGCTGGTCGTCCTCGCGAGGCGCAGCGTGCCCTGGTCCCTGGACCTGGCGGCGCGCGGGGGACCACGGTGTTAGCCGGAACTCTCTCCGACGAGGTTCCTGGCTCCGGCGAACTCACTCACGAACACACGAACGCTCAGGAACACAGGAAACAAACTGCATGCATGTACATCTCGACGCTAAAAATAGAAAGCCAGAAAATGGAAAGGAGCGGACGAGCTAATCTCGCCGTCCTGCCATGCACGCCATGATCTGTTGCACGCGCCATCCCGCACGCTAATCTCGCCACGCAGGCCACGATACAGGGACGCACTCGGAGGATTACTTTCCAAGCCGAGCTCAACGCTATCTCTATCACACACGGCGCCGCGGCGGTGGTGGTGCAGGCACAGCCGCTTGCGAGCCGCGCGCCGCTCCAGGAGCCTGCGGAAGTCGTCGATGCCCTTGCCCTCGGGCGTCCTCGCCGGGTCCACGGTCAGCTCGCCGTGGATGCGTAGCCCGGCGATCACCTCGGGGAAGCAGTGCACGCGGCGGTTGGCGGTGTAGTCTGACCAGTCGTGGTACTCCCGCTGGAGGTGGTTCCACTGCTACAGAATGGACTTTGTCCTGGGCGGTAACGGCCTTTAGTTCTGGTTACCGCGCCGGGAAAACGATCTCGAGACTAAAGGCCCTCCGCCGAGCAAACGTGGCCACACCCTTTAGTCCCGGTTGGTAACCTCAAGTGGAACTAAAGGTTCCTTTTCTTTTTCTTTTTTTTTTGTTTAATTTGTTTTCAGTTACACATATTTGTTTAATATATAATATGTTTTTATGTACGTATTCTACGCTGCTAATATAAATACACGTACGCATATAATTACATCTAATTCTCATCTCGAGCATTATTATATTCGAATAAAGTATGAAATTATATATATTATAGATATATATATGTATATATACAACACTTTCATAATCTTGTTCTCGAAAATAACGATATTAATAAACATTTAATTTACATCATTAGTTCCTTAGAATCAAAGTAGAACTCGTCGT